>NW_012108919.1:3073104-3078313 GCF_000951045.1 Mandrillus leucophaeus | reverse complement strand
AAAAAAAAAAAAAGAAAACCCATTTTAATAGCATCATTAGAGTTTTGATTTATCACAAGTACAGAAGAGTATGCAGTATTGTGCTCCTTATCTCATCCAGACAAGAACTGCACTGAACATGAAGCTTTGCAAGTTCTTGTTTGTACCAGGAGTTTCTGCAGAACTAATTGATGGTGTTTATATTGAGCTGGTGTTTATATTTGAAACAAGTATTTCCCGACCTCTTCAACTATGAGACTTGGCCCATGGCTTAGATATGCCCAGAGCCCAGACTCTGGGACAGTTAGGCAAGCCAAATATGTTCTTTATTTAAAGGAGATTTCCTTTCCTTCTGTCAGCCACCTTTTAGATTCCAGCTAAGTTTAAACCACAATGGCTTGGAATCCTAACAGTAGTTTTGAGGATTACAATACAGAATGAGTATTTGAAAACATTTTTAAAGACACAGAACACCGAATTATGCAGTAACACCCACCAGTCGCTCCCCTCAAATAAGTCAAGTTCAGAAGTTCACTATTAAATCCAGACCCTCCCTGGGCCCCCTGCACTGTGGAAAAAAGTGATAAACTGCATTGGTATTTAAATAGAAATCTGATCTCGGCCACTTGAAGATGTAATCATCACTGGGGATTACTTTCATGCATCTTTAAAATTCTTTCAGATTAAAAGTTCTGTCAAAGTGTCAATACCAATACTATTTAGCAAAACCTGCCTTTAATTAAAGTTTTAGGTCAAGACTTCAAACCAAAAGCAAAAAACACTGCCAGGCCCAAACACTGCTGCATTGAAATGAATGAACTACTTACTCTGCTGTCCGTATTTTAATCTGACTCCCTTTTTTGCATTTGGAAAGTGAACTTGAGTCATATCTAAGTAAAAATTATTTGCTCCTGGAATGACAGCTCTTCGTGGCTTTAAATTCTTTTTTAGAGTGAGGGGCATAAATACATAAATATATACAATTAACCCCCTTCAAAAAACGTAACCAGCTAGGAGTCCCAGTGAGAAGGCTGAAGAGTGGTTAAAACCGAATGTTAAATAAAACCCCACTAAAATAACATCATTCCCCCGACATACCCATCTAACCCCTGTCCCAAGTGCAGACGAGCGAGCCCTAGCAAACATTTTATGATCTTCAAAAGATTAGGAAGGCAAGTCCACCATTCCTTTGGCATCTCTCAAAGTCAGTGGCATTTGCCACTCCAAATCATCAGTTTGAGAAGGAGACGTGGCATTGTGCATAGGGCCCAGCCTGGTGGTGTCACAGCTCTGAGAAGGCAAGACCACGCAACCAAGCCCTTCAAGGCAGATGAAAACCATGTGCTACCAATTTGACTGGGGCTCCAGACCATGACTCCTTATTAAATGCCTTCTATTCACATCAGCTCTTTCATCCTCCAACATCAAGACATTATTACAAGCTGAAAATAGAACAAACAGAGCTTTAGTGCTCTGGGCAGTGTAAGAATGGAAAAGGAGGCAATTTAGGTAAAACCAAGTGTTAGGTTCCACCTCATCTCTAAGGGTACATCTTGCCTGGAGAATAAAAGGCAGGCAAAGTAGTTCATTCAAAAGTATGCAAAAAAGTAAGGCTGCTGCTTAGCCACCCTGTGAACACTACCCTCATCCTCACAAACCAGGGAAGCAGAGGGAAGATAAAAATCCCATCGATCCAAAAATACGTCTGGGTATGAAGAGACTCACACTGCATTTTTCCATAAGTTAGGAAGAAACACTAAGCCTTGGTGAGAAGGAAAGGTGCTAAGCACCCTTCTTATTTGAATTTCTATCCTCTTCACTGGGATATACCATAATCAGCATAGATGACCCAGAAACAGTTTCCTCTTCAATCTTGCACTTGGAGAATTACAGCCACAACAACCTGTAGGACTTATAATAACATGGTCTGAACAGTCACAGTTGGTGTTTTGTTTTGTTTTGAGATAGGATCTTACTCTGTTGCCCAGGCTGGAGTGCAGTGGCACAATCTCGGCTCACTGCAACCTCTGCCTCCCCGGTTCAAGCAATTCTCCTGCCTCAGCCTCCCAAGTAGCCCGGATTACAGGCACTCGCCACCATGCCTGGCTAATTTTTGTATTTTTAGTAGAGACAAGTTTTCACCATGTAAGTCAGGCTGGCCTCAAACTCCTGACCTTGTGATCTACCCGCCTCAGCCTCCCAAAGTGCTAGGATTACAGGTGTGAGCCACCATGCCCGGTTATAGTCACAGTTCATAAAGCACTTCACACTTAACATCTGATTCAGTCTTCCACAAAATGACCTTGAGAGGCCAATAATGAAGGCACAATTCTCCCCCTTTCAAAGATGAAGAAACTGAGACCTGGAGAGGTGATCTACCCAAGATGACAGAGCAGAGATCCTCAACTTCAGTTTGACTCCAAAGCCAGTGCTCTCCTCCCACTGTTTCACATCCCTGCTGCCAACTAAACTGTAAATGCCCCTCAGACAAAGGCAATGTCATATTTTCAAACTCCCAACACAGTGTCAGAACATGGTAAGCAACCAAAAAATGCCAGCTGTATTTTTTGTCTTCCAAGCCACAGCCCAAAGGGATCTTTGTAAACATACAAAGCCCACCTCACAAACAAGGCTGAGATCACATATGAAAACAATGTGACTGTGGGCCATCTTCATTGCTTAAGTATCTCTATGTTCTCACAACAAAAAGCATTTCATACATATAACGAACATCATTGTACAATTACCCAAGGCTCTCCCTTTCCCTTCTCTACTAGAGCTGTTCTGACTAATAATACATTGTGTTCTTAGAGCAATTTTGTTTTACAAAGTGCTTTCACATATCTTATCTCATTTAGTTCTAAATGCCCTGAGAGAGGACACGGGAAGAAAACAGAAACTTAAATAAAACTCAACTGACATCTTTACTACTTGTTACAAATGCTTGTATTGGTTTTTAAAAGCCAACAAACAAACAAACCCGCTGGCCTAACGTGTACTACCTGTGGGACCGTAAATTAGTATAGCCTCTCTCCAAGAAAGCAATGTACTAGGAAAGATCAAAACGTAAACACGGGCACTTCTCAGTAATTTCACAGTGAAGAATTTAGAGATGAGTGCAAACAGACACATGCAAAGCAGGCTGCACGCATCATTTTGTCTAACAGTCCCAAACCCATCGCGAAGAGATGAGTCAAGAAAATGGTGGTATCTATCAATCAACTGCCTTGAAGCCATTAAAAATCATTGTCTTTGATTACCATGACAAGTTATAAATGCAAACAGCAGGTAACAAAAATACAGCACTGAAAGAGTATGGTCCATATAGATAAAACCATCTACAAGTGAAGGAATGTCCAGTATGTGATTTCAATGATTTCTATCTTTTGAGTGCTTGTCTGATTTGAATTACTTCTTATTAAGCAAAAAAGGCCATCTGCACAACAGTAAAATGCTATTGGCTTAATTAGGTATGGGGATTACACGTGGATTTTATTTTTCCATGAAAATGAATCAATTACTGCAGTTACCATGGATAGCTGAAAATCTCCCTGAAAGGAAGAAGTATTTCCAAAGGCAGAAAGAGAGAGGGCCTTCTACTGTATCAGGGCCTGGATTTCATGCCCCAGCTGTGTCTGATAAAATATGCGACCACAAGCAGGTCACTTAACAACAGTACTAGAAACCTCAGGAATCCTCAACTATAAAATTATAGCGTCCAAAATTGTGATCAGTTAAGTCTATCTTTTTGCACTAGATCCATACCAATTCCCTCCCACTACTAAGCAGTATTCGAAATACTCCACCAAAAACTTGAACTCAAATATTCCTAGAATGTATACTATGTATTAGACATTAACAGTGACCGACAATGACATAAATTCAGCCCCTACTCTTGTGGGGTTAATAGGGTGAGAGACATGTAAGCAAATAACTCCAGCACCTAAAAATAAAGTGTGAGGAGACCAGCCAACCGGGAGAAAGAGCCTGGCTCTGCCAGACCGGGTAAACAGGGTGGCAGGCTTCAGACAGACAGAGCGGGTTCCTCAGGCAATCCATTCACCAAGCAAATAGAGGAACAAGATGCTGGGCTCAGCTGAAGCCCAGGATGCGTGAAGTGGATGGGTGGCAGGATAAGCTCAGAGTACATCAAGAAGGGCTTTTTATGCCATGCTGGGAACAGCATAAAGTTGGTTTAGATTCGATCCTGAGAACCAGACAGCCACTAAAGGATCGCGATCAGATCATGATCAGACTTTTAATTTCAAGGACTATGTTTTCTTTAAACATCTGTGCACAGATTCAGAGCCACTCCAATATTAATTCTCAATCTATCCCTCTTTCCAATTCACCACCCAGGTGTATCTAGGAGTCAAGTGGTGGCTAATATATGACAGAGGAAGAAGGTGATTACATCACCTTCTAATCCGTAAAGCCTTGTTCTGTATCCCAAAGTGCATCTGTTACTTGCTATCCGCTTGCTTTATTAAGAATCAAAGTACAGAATTCATTTGATTCATTTATATCTGAGTCAGCTAGGAAGGCCGCTGGCAGGCCTGATGTCTCCAGGTTGGTGATTTCCAACTGGGTAATAATACCTTGAGCATTTGTGCAGCAGTATGCAGTTTACAAAGTGCTTTCACATCAAAAATTCCCCTACCTCTCCCAGCAACAAGCCTGTGAAGTGCATGAAATAAGTTGTCCAGATGAGGAAATAGCTCAGGGAGGTTGTACAGCTTGCCTGGAGTCACACAGCCAGTTTAACACAGGGCCAAATTTGAACTAGGCTCACATTTCCAACTTTGTCCATTACTGCAGAGGTACCCCATATATTCACAAACCTGTCCAAATCTGAGGCATTTCATTACCGAGTTCCATTTAGTAGCAGTAATAAGGCATATATACAAAGCACACAAGTCTGCTGCTTCACAGAATAAGCATTCATTCAGCTCCCTTCTGCAAACCTATAGAAGGACTAAATGCAAGAAACACATGCTCAGTCCTAATCCCTTCTCATTTCCTCCTGGCACCTGTTTCTGCCCCCACAGGCACCAAACACTCTAACAGCTGGCCGAAACCGAGAGAGAACCAAGAGATAATACACTACCACTTCAGACCAAGCTCTCACCAAAATGGTGGTTAGGAAATAATGGAGACAAAACTACCCAGATTTTAAGAGCTCAATAAACTGGGCATCAAAATATCTCCCACATTCTCCTGTCCCAGTAAA
>NW_012108919.1:3066371-3072434 GCF_000951045.1 Mandrillus leucophaeus | reverse complement strand
GCCTGGCTAATTTTTTTGCATTTTTAGTAGAGACAGAGTTTCACCACGTTGGCCGGGCTGGTCTCGAACTCCTGACTTGAAGTGATCCGCCCGCCTTGGCCTTCCAAAGTGCTGGGATTACGGGTGTGAGCCACCGTGCCCCGCCCTGTGGCTATGTATTTTGTTAACCTTCTAGGAGCAAACAATGCTGTTGATAATATTTCAGTGTTCACAGGCCTTCCTCTTCATGGGTGGTGGAGCTTGACAGACTTACAAAATTAGAACTTAAAATCCAATTGAGACCTTTTAGGCAGCACCAGCTCTCAAGAATAACTCTCAAGAACTTCTACCAGTATGGTTCCTCTTTCTCTAACACCCACATCTGTCCTATGATTATGTAAGTCATCACGGATAATGTTGCCATTACTCACACCGCCTCATTAACACATCTGGACAGCCTTTGTTTAGTGGATGGCCCAGCCCCTGGTGAGGACTGAGGGCAAATGATTTCCCCAGTGTTCCATGGTCCCCTAAGCCTCAAAGTCAGGGTTAAGAAAGCACAAGTCAAGTACAAGAAAAAGTCAACAGCCCTGGGAAATCAAACCGGTTCTTGCAAGTCTGGAGAACTGCAGCCCACTGCCGGGCCTCAGATACACCCAAGAATGTGGCGGGGGTACTTGTAAAACTAGAAGAGCACAACCCATCCAGTCCCAAGGGACACGGGATGTCAGTTCTTCCAATGATGACTCAGGGAGACAGCCAGCTGGGGATAAGGGGGTAGCTCCACCAACTGGTGCTTCAAAAAACAACAAATACAAACATGAAGGGGAGACTGACACTCCTGACAAACTGCCCTCACTTCCAACTTTCTCAAGCAAAAAGCCTCTCCAAAGGCTGCCAACAGTCCCTTTTACGACCTTTTCTTCTCCCCTTTTTGGGGTTCCACTGATGGTTCATTTTACTTCTATGTCCTCTGAACTCAAAAGCGGGGAGCGAATCATCTGGCTGGTTTTTCACCTTACTTTTCTCATCTGTAAAATGGACTCAAAAACCCCTTTTCTCAAACTCACAACGTAGGCGGTTATTTCAGAATTGACTGAGTCCTCTCTTCACAATACCGTTAAGAGAAGTGGGTGCTGTCATCTGGAGGTGTTTTCCATAATCCAAGCTTTTCTGGGACAGTTCTTCAAATGGAAAAAAGAGCCCCAGGAGAGGTGGGCAGCACCCTTACAATAGTGAAATCTGTGGCAAGACAAACTGTGGTAAAAGTGTAAAAAAAACCCAGAGACCCAGAGTGGTGTGGTCGAGCTGCCAGTGGCTGCTCACGCAGGAATGACCTAGACTTTGCCCTCTGGGACAATCTGCGTGGGCTCTTTCCTACAGCCTAAGAGAGCAAGAAAGACAAAAGCCACCTGCAAGAAGTGACAGGAACAGAAGTCCTGGAAACAGGAGTCTTCCACCAAGAGCAAAATGACAGGTCAGCTCCACTTTTAATAATTTTATTCTCAATCAGAATTGAATTTTAAAAATTCTTATTTGGTCAGGCACAGTGGCTCACGCCTGTAATCCCAGCACTTTAGGAGGCTGAGATGAGCAGATCATGAGGTCAGGAGTTCAAGACCAGCCTAGCCAACATAGTGAAACCCCGTCTTCACTAAAAATACAAAAGTGAGCCGGGTGTGGTGGTATACACTGGTAGTCCCAGCTACTCGGTAGTCCCAGCTACTCGGGAGGCTGAGACAGGAGAATCACTTGAACCTGGGAGGTGGAAGTTGCAGTGACCCAAGACCACGCCACTGCATTCTAGCCTAGGTGACAGAGAGACACTCCTCTGTCTCGGGGGGAAAAAAAAAAAAAATCCTTATTAAAAAAACCTGAAGCTGGCAGAAGGTTATAAGATTGTCTGAAGTCCCAAGAAAGATTAAAACCTAGAAGGATAATGAGAATAAAATCTCGCTCACTCTTACTCTACAAAACTGTAGACAGATATCACGGAGTTCCCACCTCCCAGAATAAAAGATGCCTGCAAAGGTGAGGCAAGTATGGAAAAGGTTTATGGAAAAAAGGAATCAGAAAAACAAAGACTGGGGGCCTGGAAAAGCAATTGAGGCTTGTCTTAGGGAGTCACAGGAATAAAGAGTACAGTTATCTGGAAGACAGAAAAAAAACAAAAGATAATTGAGCACACAGAAAAACAGATTCAATTGGTTTCATTTTTATTAACAGGTAAGTCTTAAGGATTTGAAAGGGAACAGACCTTCGACAATATCTCATAAGTAAAACAATATATAACTAAAGTTGCCGGATTACAAGATACAAGCTTCTAAACTCCATGAATTAGGTGAAAATTACGACTCTTTCTGTTCCCTGCCATTCAGTGAACGGCACAATTACTTTAACTCCAAAAGTAATACAATCACCACAGTAGGACTACTTTAAACTGATCCACACTTTACCTAAGTTACTTGGCATGAATCAGACAGGGAGTCCAGTTTAGCATTTGGGGATTAAGGTTAAACACAGTTGGAAGCACTCTTAGGAGAGATGACAAGAACCAGAAGTTGGTTAGTTAATGGAAACAAGTTTGTTAGACAAGAAACAATTTTTTAAAAAAGATATTTCTTAACATTTTATATTAACCGACAAAGACAAATCTACTTTTAATTACCTTTTTTTGAAATGAGGCCATGGGTCTTATTTCTGAGCTTAAGTCTCTGAGTGTTCTGTTGTTCCACATTATACTGTTTTGCTTGTTGGGGAAGTCTGGGCGTTGAAGTTTGGTTCTTAAAAGGGAATCACTTGCAAAGCAATGCGTGTGGACAGTCCTTACAGATTTTCCCAAAAATCTTGGGAAATGTCTGGCCTTTTTTTTTTTTTTTTTTTTTTTTTTTTTTTTTTAAACGGAGTCTCACTCTGTTGCCCAGGCTGGAATGCACTGGTATGATCTCAACTCACTACAACCTCTGCCTCCCAGGTACAAGCAGCTCACTGCAACCTCCGCCTCCTGGGTTCAAGTGATTCTCCTGCCTCAGCCTCCTAAGTAGCTGGGATTACAGGCATGTGCCACCACGCCCAGGTAATTTTTGTGCTTTTAGTAGAGATGGGGTTTCACCATGTTGGTTAGGCTGGTCTTGAACTCCTGACTTCATGATCCACCCACCTCAGCCTCCCAAAGTGCTAAGATTACAGGCATGAGCCACCGCGCCCGGCCCCAACTCTTTTTCACACTCGTTTCAAGGTTGACGTAATACTTAACTGTAATTACAATAATAAGCCCAACTGGAATAACCAGATTTGGGAACAAACAATTGACACTTAGCAAGACTTCTGGGTGAAAGCCAAAGGGGACAGAGGTACTTCCCAGAGCTGCCCAGGACCTTTGTCCTAGCGTATCAGTCAGGACGTTCTGCAGCCAACAGGATAAGTAGGATGGGTAGGTAAAAGGTGGTTAGGAGAGCTTCTACTACTGCAACCCTGGGGGAGACATGGACCAGTAACATCAGGATGATGACAGCAAAGCAGCCAGAATTCAGACAATGTCAGGAGTGTGAGTCCTCACACCATCATGAGCAAGGGCAAACCACTAGCTTAAAAATGTTCAGTTGTCTGGGCGCAGTGGCTCACACCTGTAACCCCAGCACTTTGGGAGGCCGAGGCGGGCAGATCACCTGAGCTCATGAGTTCAAGACCAGCCAGGCCAATACAGTGAAATGAAACTCCGTCTCTACCAAAATACAAAAAATAGCCGGGTGTAATGGTGGGTGCCTGTAATCCCAGCTACTCAGGAGGCTGAGACAGGAGAATAGCTTGAACCCTGGAGACGGTGGTTGTAGTGAGCCACCACTGCACTCCAGTCTGGGCAGCTGAGCAAGACCCTATCTCAAAAAAAAAGCAAACAAACAAAAATGCTCTCTAGCTTAGCCGTCACCTAGTGTTTTAACAAACTACACTTAATATGACATTCCTGTGTCTTCAATGAAAAAAAAAGAAAGTTCCATTCTGAAGGTAACAGACACCAATTACATACTCCAAAAGATTTTCTACAGACACCAATTATATACTCCAAAAGATTTTCTTGTTCTGAAGGAGGAAAGTTTAACCTTTGGAGCAAGGTATATATTAACACTGGAGTTATTTCCAAGGCACTTGGAAGTGCATCAATAGCCTTCAGCCCAGCAACAGGGACTGGTTTAACCCACTGACGAGGAAACAGGCATTAGCAAGTACCAAATAATTCTAGTTGTCTATTTGGGCCAGTGTCTACAGGGACACGAGTTGGTTATTATCCAGGTTATTATTTTACTGTAGGTTAATATCTAAGTTGGATTACTTGTCGACATAATCTTTCTCTCAAATTTTAGTGAAACTTTGGACTTCATTGTGTTTTCCTTCCGTATCCCTATACAGTGATAGGAGCCAAACTGCCACTGCCCTGCACTTAAGTAACACAGAGCAAGATTTTCCACTACTAGAAACAAGTAGCTGGAAAGCCATGTAAATATCGCAGGAAAGAAGAAATACAGCAATAAAATAACGTACAAATTTCCCCACCACCCCACCAACTGTAAAATAACGTGACTGAACAATTTGTGATGAATTGAGTTTTAAAACAGAAAACCTCATAAATCCAACCACTATATTTTTTGTGTTCTTCCTACTTTTTTCTTTACAATTTTATGTAGTTGTAATTATAGTAAATCCCTTTGAAGCTTACAACAAAAACGTTTTCCAATTTTTAAATCATACACTTTTAAATCAGAAAATTAGATATTTAAAACTTACAGCCTAGTGGTACAAATTCTGCTTGAGCTGTCCTAGAAAATCAAACTGGCAATTTGTTTTCATGCTAACTACATGAATTACTATCTTCATATGGCAGAGATTTTCTATTTCAGATACCTGCTATAAAGCAAAGATCAAATAGCGGTGAAGCCCTAATATCCTATCTGTTATTCTCCCTAGGAATAACCAGGCAGTGGAATGATGGAAACAGCAGAAAATATCCATGGTGCAAAACATGCAACTGTTTTTATTGTCCAAGTGGATTGGGGCGTTCAAAGGCAAACGTTTTCAGTTATTTAACGTATTGCAGTGGGAGTCGTGCCCAACACAATTAAGACAGGATTACATTGCAATTTATGAGTTTCTCAAGGACATCATTTATTATGAAACATAACAATCATTTCTCCCAAAGCCTACTATCGACAATCGCACCCCCAACTCTGCTTTGCTAAAGTAATAAACTAAATGGCAACTCAGCAGGCATCCCTGGCTTTTGAGACCAACTGTGGGAAACGTGCTGCCTTCCACGAGCTCAAGTAATAATGTCACCTTACATATAAAGAGGCATACTGTTTTACATCTTTCATGCACATAATCTTGTCAGTGACTTAGTTAAGTGGCAATGGCAGGTATTTTTCCGTTTTACAAAAGAGGAAACAGAATGCCAGCCCCTGGTTTCCCTGCTCAGAAGAACTAAGCCAAGAGCACCTTGAGACTTAAAGGAGTCCTATGTCTTCTCAGTACATTTGTCAATGACAAGTATTCCTTTGGTCCAGACCCCCAAAATTACACTCAGTAGGCACAGAGCCGGCACAGCAAAGGAAAGCCCCCCACCAGAGTACAGCAAAGCTTCCAGAAAGAGCAACAGTTGCTGCTGTGCAGCATCATCATGAAAGCCATCCGGCCACATCCTGCTGAAGCACCCCTAACACGACTTCAAGTGACAAGGTGGCCAAATCCACAACAAAGCAAAGCTTTCCCTCAATACTTTCATTTCTTTACATAAGCACTGGCGAAGGGACACATGTACCACGCTAGTAATGCAACACCATCAGGAGACCTGCAACAGAGGAAGTGAAAACATTCCTGCAGAAAGGAGGCGCCTCCTCCCCGCTCCCCGCTTCCCGCTTCCCAAGTGGCATCAGAACAGGGTCCAGTGGCACTCCTTTGGGAACCAACAGCTCCCCGGCGCTCACCTGGTGGGAAGCGCGACGCTCCGGAGCGGAAGGCAGAGGCCGAGCGCATCTTCCTCCTCTTCCTCCTCCCACGCCGCAGCCCGGCTCTGCGGCAGCCCCCGCCTCC
>NW_012108919.1:3063307-3065681 GCF_000951045.1 Mandrillus leucophaeus | reverse complement strand
CTTCGCAGCCGGCTCGAGCACGTCGGGAACATCGGCTCCGCTCCCGAAGCATTAACTCGTGCCGTGCCTCCCGCGGCCGCCGCCAGCCACGGGCTTGCAGCCGGACGTCCGGACTCGGAGACACGATCCGCTGACTGCCCGCAATAAAAAAGAAAACCCACCCCACGCTGCTGTCCACCTCAACGAGGTCCGGAATGGGAGGCGGGGTGCGGTTCTCGTCCAAGTTCTACCCCATTTGCTTTGTGGCTGCATCCGAAACGGACGTGCCCCGGGAAGGCGTCTACGCTCCGAGGGAAGGTTGCCTCCGTGCAGTTTCTACAGCCTGAGTTTAAACTAGTCCTTTGCATTCTACCCAGCCCTCTGCAATGCGGATGTATTTTAATTCTTAAATTCTTTATGGAACAGCCTTCTAAGTTGGGCTTGATTATTTAACCTTGCATTTCTTTCATAGTTGAAGTTGACGTGTCTAGATAAGGATCAGCTCTCTTGAAGAAGCATTCAGCTTTTCCATTAAATATATTTTTACAAAACCAGTGCCCCGAAAGTCATCTCTCATTACACACACCACAATGATCAAAAAGGGAAAATATTAACACCAATTTGTCTACCCAACTTAAATAAAACTTTCCTCTTACGTTGCATTATCCCTAAGGTATGTTCATTTGGCCTTTTTTGAAAAAAATGAGTTATTTAATGTAAAGCATGCCGCTGATCACAGATCACTCGAGTGCATATTTGGTTAATCGCTCGGTCCCCCCTTCCTCCCTCCCCTCAAACTTAAAAAAAAAAAAGCCACCACACACAAAACAAAAACACTCCCCATGCCAATCAAAACGTAGCTGTACTATGCACAAAACAAATTTAACTATTCCAAGCCATTTAAATCTGTGAATAATCACCCAATTTCAGAAGCCCAGTTAACAGGGAGAAAATATTTGTAGTTACTTAAATATACATTCACGTACACACTTAAAAACATTAGCCATAGTGTGTGTCCTTTTCCCCTACAACTGGAAATCATGAATTTTTTAAACAAAACCAGCCTCATTATTAAAGTCAATCCCAACAAATGCATTCGCTGTAACATGATTCCCAACTGGTTTATGTTGTAAACCAGATAAGCCAAAACGACCACAGACGTTAAATTTGATGTGCCAATGCAAAGAGAAGATCGCCATAATCGGACCCTCCATCGCAACTTAAAGGTCTTCCAACACACATGAGTTACACGATTTTTCCAAATAACATTAATAATAATAACACAGGCTCATTTGCATGCAAAGTGCAATACGGAGCCAAATCCGCTTGAGAATGCAGTTTAGTTACATTACCGCAGCCGCCCCCCCACCTCAAGCTCCACCAAAATCCCTTGCCTTTCATCTAAAACTAGATTATGGTTGTGTCATTCGAGGTCAATTTATTCACTTGAGGTATCTCTACACCAATCTGTTTTTTCAACCAAACTAGGCAGACACCACTTCGCTTGAAAAGCCCTCTTTCAGAAAAGAAAGAAACAGCCTTATCGGACGCTGTGTTTAAAACCCTTCAGCTGCAGAATTATCTATAAACTTGACATTCACAGCCATTGCTTAAAACTGCAAGTCAAAGGATGTGTTGTTAGGAGCACTTACGTATTTCTTCTGAATGATATTCCTCTTCGGTCTTTCCTTGCTCATTCTGAGATCCAAATGCTGATTGCAAAAGGGGACAATTGCTTCATGAATTTAAAGCCGTCAGAAATTTGCAAAAAAATATCCTGGTGGTTTTTATTGTTGTTGGTGGTGGTTGATCTTGTAATCCGACTTTTCTTCCTCTTCCCCCAAAGCCAGATTCGCCTTGAAATAAATCCGAAATTGGGAAGGAAAAAAAAAGAGCCAAAGACGAACGAAGCAAACAAAAAAAAATTCACTTTAGTAAAACACTCATAATGGAAAATTTCCCCCGAAACACATACACACACACACAAAAAAAAACCGACGCCCTTCACTCCCCCCCCTTTTTCCTCCAAAAACTACATCAGCGAAACGTGAAGGTCCTTAGTGTCTGATCCGTAGTTACATCTTGGAAAAGAAAAGGGAAAGATAAATAAAAAATGTTGGAAGTCACGTTTGTGCTGCAGCAGCAGTGCGAGCAGAAGAGTCAACTCCAGCGGCGGCGGCGGCGGCGGCGGCAGCACCACAGCGAGGGCTCGCCGAGTCTCTTTTTTCCAAGCCCCCTAACCAATGAGAGAGAGGCTATCCAGCCCAACTTTAAATGGACTCTGCTTTTATACAAGTTAGGGCTCCTCGGGTAATTCCCCGCCAGGCGCCAGCCGAAAACTCCCACCGCTCAGCCGCCAGGCGCCCGCTTAGCCCGGTGCCGACCGCCCCTGGCC
>NW_012108919.1:3055800-3062597 GCF_000951045.1 Mandrillus leucophaeus | reverse complement strand
GGAGGGACGCGAGGCTTCCCCGGGGAAGGCCTCGGAGCGTGGCGGCGAGGGGGGCGGTGTCAGGGAGGGGTTGGAGCCCGTCCTAAGGAAAACTGGGCCACGCACCAAGAGGAATCCTCGGTGCGAACTAGTTGATCGGCGGCGCCTGCTGCTTGTGCCGTGCAGCCGGTGTCACCTCAGGACAGCGCCTCGCGTCTGTGTACAGAGCGTGCTGCGGGCGCCTAGGGTAGTCCGAGGTCACTCCTCTCCGCGCCCCGCAGCCGCGCACGCCCCCACGCGCGGGGTGGGCGGTGGCCAGGGGTCGCCGAGTGTAAGGGCCACGCCCCCCCACGCCCGAGCTCGGCACGCGGCCCCTCGGTCGCGAACGCGTTTCCGCCCGACCCGCTTGGGGGACGTTGCTGATGGCCCAGGAGTGAAGCCCTGGCGGCTGCCTCCTGAGAAAAGATAGCCGTGTTTAAAGAAACTGAACGGGATCTTTGCTTTGCCGGGCGTATTTGGTGATAAAATACCACGAAATGTTGAGGCAAAAATGAGTGGAATATGGAGACCAAGCCGCACAGAAACGCAGCTGTAAGGAAGCATCTCGAACACCTAGTGCCAGTAATATCAACTGCCGGGGCCACACGAGAGCCTGCTTTTTACCTGCCTCCAGCCCCCTGACGTGCAGGTTTAATCGCTGAAACAAATGAAGTAGCAGGCCCTGGCGTAGCGTTTTGGGCCTTCGCCTTATTAACAACTTTGTCAAGTCTCGCATCGCCATTCTGCCTTGTTAATTTCCTTGTTTTTCGCTGCGGTTTTGGAGAAGCAATGTTTTCCATGATCTCTCAGGCTAGCCTCGGAATAAAACGTGGCAGAAGCGCTCCCTCGAGCACATACCCATATATTTTACTCTACCCATTCCCTAGAGTCTGCTTACTTCAAAAGTCTAGATACTCGGGTAACACAGCTGTTTACTTGCAGCAGTATTTGAAGAGATAACCTTGGTGTCTAGAAAGGTCTCAGAAACTGGAGGTAAGAGACCTGGATTCAAATCGCACCTTGGCCACTTCCCAAAAGGCAACTGAGAGCCACTCTGAGCTGGTCAGTTTCCTCATCTGCAGATTAGTGGTGATCAAACCTGTGGGGAGGCTTGTGTGATAAATAACATTAACGTAGTTTAACACTAGGCACGTTATTGGAAGCTTTCAGTAAACTAAATAAAAATCCTTTTCGAAAGGGTTTTTTTAATTATTTTTACCTTTTCAAAAAATCTGAAATGAAATAATTTCATCTAATGTTCACTTCACAATCGGAAAAATAAATGATCTTTTGTGCCCTGAATACTGCAAAACTTGTTCCCTGGTGCCATTTCCTGGGAAGGATCCAATGGGGCAGACTCCAGTAGGGCCACCCAAGGTGTTTTCTAAAAACTTTCTGATCATTAGGACTGGCATACTGGGAATCTCCACGTCTCCACGTTGTTAAGATTTTAATCAGCTTTCTCTAGGTTTCACTCAGATATCTCATTCCCCAGGCAAATATTAATGAACAAAGGTGGGTTTCTTTTCAGTTCCCCTAACTAGCCCTGGAGCCTGGACTTCTCAGTCCTGGCCGTGCGAACTCCCCTGCCAGGTTACCAGCTCCAGGTCACCTGGTGTGAAAAACCATTGTGTGAAGTTGAGGCCTCAGGGCAGGGGAAAGGAAGGAATTTGCTCATTTCCAAAAGGTTTGAATAATATTAGTGTTGTTTTCCCTGAAAGAGAAAAAAGATTGGCCTTCTTAGTGGTTGCAAGTTTTTCCTGTTGTGAAAGTAACTTACTCCTAATGAACTTCCTTCCCCTACCATCTTGGCAAGGCCATCCAAGGCTTTTCTTGCTTTTTCGTCCTCTTTTTCATTTTCTGTAAGTCAAATGCACCTTTTCTCCTGATGATTTTCACATCTCAAAGCCTTGACCTCTTCAATTGGAGGGGCAGGGATGAGAACATGTCTAGGTACATTGATTCTATTAGACTCTATGCCAGCACTGTCCTCATCCCCGAGGACACAGGAAGCTCACAGCTCAGTAAAAAAAGGCATAGTTTACAATGGATTGTGATACCTCCAAAAAGTACTACATCAGCAATGTAGAAAAGAAGCTAAAAAGAACACATAGCTGAAATGACTAGGTGTTAAGGAGTTTTGAAGTATCTGTAGGGGTTCACATATACACTTGAAGAAAGTGCATATTTCACCCCTTTGCATTGCATCCTATTTACATTCTCCACTTTTAATGTTTCTAGTTCTTCTCTCCAAATAAAAAGGAAATTCCCTAAAGTCAGAGATGATGTTGTCTACTTTTCATACCCTCCAAAGCTCCAAAAACTTCATCAAATTTGAAAGGTGTCCAGTAAATGCTTACTGTTGGATATTTCACCAAAACTATAATGCCCAACTATTTAGACTATTGCCCAACATTTAGTCTCCTACCATCTTCCATTCCATTCTGGAACTCTGCTAGTTTTCCTCTTGCATTATCTAAATCCAACGTAGTGTTATACATTCTTCAAGGCCCCAAATTCAGGCCCATTTCCAGTTCATCCTGACTGCTTGGCATACTCATTCCTGGATTCTCATTGCCCTTCCTATTTCGGCCATAATTTTTGAGCTGTAAAATTTTATTCTGAGGCCAAGTATGGTGACTCACATCTGTAATCCCAGCACTTTAGGAGGCCGAGACAAAAGGATCACTTGAGCTCTGGAGTTTGAGACCAGCCTGGGTGACATGGGGAAACCCTGTCCGTACCGGAAAAAAAAAAATACAAAAGTTAGCCCAGCGTGGTGGCCCAGGCATGGTAGTGTGCCCCTGTAGTCCCAGTTACTTGGGAGGCTTAGGTGGGAAGATGGCTTGAGCCCAGGAGGCTGAGGTTGCAGTGAGCTGATATTGCACCATTACACTCCAACCTGGGTGACAGAAAAAGACCCTGTCAAAAAAAAGAAAAAAGTTCTCCATTGTATTTTTTTCTGATTATGTCATGTAAATATCTTATATCTCTTAAACTGAAAATTTGATGGGGCCATGATTTGTCTCATATTGAGGTAGCCATTGGCAATGAGGGAATCAGATGTTTCTAATATTAACTCTCTGAGTCACCTTATGCCATTCACCTGCCTCATATAGGCCTTGGGTCCATCATCTATAAAATGAGCATGTTAGACTGGGTGTGGTGGCTCACACCTCTAATCCTAGCACTTTGGAAAGCCAAGGCAGAAGGATTGCTTGAGCCCACGAGCTTAAGACCAGCCTGGGCAACATAGCAAGACACCATCTCTACAAACATAAAATTAAAAATTAGAGGGTTACATTCAGTTATTCCCAAAGACATTTCTACACGCAACATTCTCTAGTCCTACCTTTACCTTTGTACTGTGCTGCTGTTCCCCCTCAGTGCTGGCCCCTAAGTAAACTCAAATCCACAACATTCAGTAAAAGTTGCTAGGTTAAGGTTCTTTACACTTGTATGTTATTAATTTCCAATATCTGTGCTATCTAATGACAGCTTTCATTTGTATAACTTTAATAGTGTTTAAAGCACACTATCATAATAATTTCGTTTAAACCATAAAACAACTTAGATCAAGACAGGTATTACTGTCCTCACTCTTCCAATGTGAAAATGAAATATTAAAAGGTTGTGATTTGCTCAAAGTCATACAACCAGTTGGGTGGACGAGCCAGGGGTCAAACTCAGGACTCCACATACCCAGTGCAGGCCACCTCCCTGGTTTTCCAAAATAGGATTCAAGACACACGATTCCATGAAATGTTACTAGGTGGGACTGAAAAGAAAATAATTCTTTGGTGAAATAAATTTGGAGACTGCTACCTTATAATAAAGATAACTCGATTACTTTACTGTAGGGTTTTCAGAAATCCCCAAAGAGGTGTATAGTTTTACAAACTAATTTGATCACAGAAATCTTTTTTTAAAAAAGAGCTGGGCCTGGCTGGGCGCGGTGGTTCACCCCTGTAATCCCAGCAATTTGGGAGGCCGAGGTGGGCGGATCACCTATGGTTGGGAGTTTGAGACCAGCCTGACCAACATGGAGAAACGCTGTCTCTACTAAAAATACAAAATTAGCTGGGCATGGTGGAGCATGCGTGTAATCCCAGCTACTCAGGAGGCTGAGGCATGAGAATCACTTGAACCTGGGAGGCGGAGGTTGTGGTGAGCCAAGATCATGCCATTGCACTACAGCCTGGGCAACAAGAGCAAAACTCTATCTCCAAAAAAAATAAAAGAAAGCGAGAAAGAGCTGGGCCAGGTGTAGTAATCCCAGCACTTTGGGAGGCCGAGGCAGGCAGATCACGAGGTCAGGAGATCAAGACCATCCTGGCTAACATGGTGAAATCCCGTTTCTACTAAAAATGCAAAAAAATTAGCCGGGCATGCTGATGGGCGCCTGTAGTCCCAGCTACTCAGGAGGCTGAGGCAGGAGAGTGGCATGAACCTGGGAGGCAGAGGTTGCAGTGAGCCGAGATTGCGCCACTGCACTCCAGCCTGGGTGACAGAGTGAGACTCCGTCTCAAAAACAAAAAGAAAAGAAAATGGTGCCAAGTAAAATACAAAAAATTAGCTGGGTGTAGTGGTGCACGCCTGTAATCCCAGCTACTTAGGAAGCTCAGGCAGGAGAATTGCTTGAACCTGGGAGGTGGAGGTTGCAGTGAGCCGAGATCATGCACTCCAGCCTGGGCAACAAAGTAAGACTCCGTGTCGAAAAATAAAAAAAAAAATTTAAAAAACAGACCTTTTAAGTCCAGCCCCCAGCCCGCATTGCTTTTCATAAATTGCCTCAGAGCACCAAGGAAAAAAAAAAAAAAAAAGGAAGAAAGAGCTGGTTACCACGGAACAGTTTTAGAGACATGCTTCACCCAGTATGATGAATTTACACTTCGTAAATGATTGCTGAGTGACAATAATTTCTACCTAAGTGACTGAATACCTTATGTGAAGTTTCTAATTTTATATAGGTCTATCTTCATATGTGAGGGAGTAAGGAGAGGGATGTAAAAATAATATTTGAGTGACATCAGGTTTATAAATAACTATGAACCAGTGTACTCAGAGGGTGGGGGCTTCCATTGAAAGAACGTAGAATAGCTATTTCCAGCCAACCGAGATTTGCAAGAGTATTTTAAAACACACTAGGAGGTAAACTCAGATGTAAACAGCCCTCTTAAGAGTGAGTGATGTCAAGGAGACATTAGTTCTTTTTGTTATTCGGTGCTTCCTGTCCCTGAATTACAGTCTTATTTGTCAAGCCTCAGTAAAATGCCACAGCACAAACCAAATACAATAAAATGATGCTTTCATCCCTACTGGTTGTCTGTGGCCCTTGTTTATACAAGTCACTGAAAGTCGCTGGTACTTTGGATTGTGTGAAAATTTTGGACTATCATTACTATTCTGCTTAGATTGTGTCTTGTGTTATTAAAAGAGAGCTGGCCCTGATTCAGAAACTGCTAAAGCAGCCGAGACGGGAAACCTGCAGTTCCTAAGAATAGAAGTTACTGTTTATAATAAAACTGTACTCTGTGTTTGGGGGGAAAAATCAACTTTATCAGTGATCAGCTAATCCCCAGGGGATCAATATGAGGAAACTGAGGCATAAAGATTACAGGGGTCCTGTGAGTAGGCAGGGAAAGAGGGGGAGGAGCTGTTTGAATCAGGATGCCTTCAGTTGCAAGTGGATGGAGCCCAAATGAAAATGGCTTATGGTAGGCCGGGCACGGTGGCTCAAGCCTGTAATCCCAGCACTTTGGGAGGCCGAGACGGGCGGATCACCTGAGGTCAGGAGTTTGAGACCATCCTGACCAACATAGAGAAACCCTGTCTCTATTAAAAATATAAAATTAGCGGGGAGTGTTGGCGCATGCCTGTAATCCCAGCTACTCGGGAGGCTGAGGCAGGAGAATCTCTTGAACCCGGGAGGCTGAGGTTGCCTTCAGTCTCGCGACAGAGTGAGAATCCGTCTCGGGGGGGAAAAAAAAAAAAAAAACTAGGGAAGATACTGAGGGAAGAAGGGATCCTGTGGGCTCCACTCAACTGAACGTTGACCAGGAGCTGCTCTCCCCTTGAGCCTCACAAGTTGCCTAAGAGGCCCTAGTTCTTATAACTTCAACCCCTGTGTATCCATCCCTCAGCTCCAAGACTCACAGATGCAAAGGATCTAGATCATTCTCTCCCCACCCAAGAGAAGGAGGGAAGAAAAAGACTTTTTTTCAGCCCTTGCAGCTCCCCAGTGAAAATGCAGAACTCTTAACTGCCTTAAGCCCAGAAGTCCTCAGACACCGCAGCAACTTGGCCAGGAGAAGGGAAAGAGGGACTGAATCTAAGCCAAGTCCAGGGAACCCAGGACAAAGAAGGGGAACCTGGGTTGTCAGACTCTGGCCTTTATTACTAAAAAATAACAGTGTTTTCGGGCCGGACGCAGTGGCTCATGGCTATAAGCCAAACACTTTGGGAGGCCGAGGTGGGTGGATCACAAGGTCAGGAGTTCGAGACCAGCCTGGCCAATATGGTGAAACCCCCATCTCTACTAAAAAATACAAAAATTAGCTGGACATGGTAGCGCACGCCTGTAGTCCTAGCTACTCAGGAGGCTGAGGCAGGAGAATTGCTTGAACCTGGGAGACAGAGGTTACAGCTGTCTCTTATACACATCTAGATGTGTATAAGAGACAGATCATTACTATTCTGCTTAGATTGTGTCTTGTGTTATTAAAGGAGAGCTGGCCCTGATTCAGAAACTGCTAAAGCAGCCGAGACGGGAAACCTGC
>NW_012108919.1:3047041-3048495 GCF_000951045.1 Mandrillus leucophaeus | reverse complement strand
AAAAGAAAATGGCTTATGGTAAAAAAGGAAGAGGGGCTTGGCTCACCTATCTGGAAACCCAGAGTCTGAGTTTCAGGGCTACAAAGGATGTCAGTGTCCTTCCTTCATTCCTTCCTTCTCTTTTTCTCTCCATTCATCTCAGCATTTCCTTCTTCTGTCATCCTCTCCAACCAGCAGAGATGATAGCTCCAAAGAAAACTCCTTTGTGGCCAGGCACGGTGGCTCACGCCTGTAATCCCAACACTGGGAGGCCGAGGCGGACGGATCACTTGAGCCCATGATTTTGAGACCAGCCTGGTCAACAAGGCAAAACCCCTCTCTACTAAAAATACAAAAATTAGCCTGGCATGGTGGCATGCACCTGTAATCCCAGTTTACTGAGGGGGCTGAGATGGGAGGATCGCTTAGCCCGGGAGACAGAGGTTGCTTGGAGCCGAGATCCCGCCACTGCCCTCCAGCCTGGGCAACAGAACGAGACTCTGTTTCAAAAAACAAAAAAAGAAAACTCCTTTCCCACCATGGACATGCAGGGTGAAACAGATTTTGTTATCCAAAGGGGAGGGAGACAAACACTCCAGGAAGCAAAAAAGAAAAAAAAAAAGTATAGTCTACCACAGAAGCTACTAGTTCTTCCCTCTGTCAGGGCCACAGAAGTAAGCAGGAAAGGAGAAAATAACTTTTTCACCGTCAGAATTCTAGAGATTCATTGGATTATAGACCAGTCCGTCTCAGTCTAGAGCTACTCTCTCATTTACCCCAACTTGCACACTTTGAGGGTTTCCACAGACATGATGCCTGCCAAAATACTGGTTGATCTCCGTATCAAACACCTTTGCCCATCGTTTCTATCTATGAATCTATAGCATTTTCTAAACAAAAACAGAGCTTCTCTCCTGCCAAATTGGGACATCTGCAATGTATATTCTGTTTTCTGAAATCTCAGTGTTTCCAAAACCCAAGATTCACCCACACCTTACAGAAACCCATACCATCTCCCTTTCTGATCCTACACACAGATACATAGAGTGAAACAGAAAAGACTCAAACATCGGCAGGTACATTGTGACTGAAACTTAGTGGATTATTAATTTCCTGCTTTTGGTCTTTCTCTCAATTGTCAAACATTCATTAAAAAAAAAAAAAAAATTTTGGCCAGGCACGGTGGCTCACGCCTGGCCAATACTTTGGGAGGCCAAGGCAGGTGGATCACGAGGTAAGGAGCTCGAGATTATCCTGGCCAACATGGTGAAACCCAGTCTCTGCTAAAAATACAAAAATTAGCTGGGTGTGGCAGCGTGTGCCTGTAATCCCAGCTACTCGGGAGGCTGAGGCAGGAGAATCTCTTGAACCCGGGAGGCTGAGGTTGCCTTCAGTCTCGCGACAGAGTGAGAATCCGTCTCGGGGGGGAAAAAAAAAAAAAAAACTAGGGAAGATACTGAGGGAAGAAGGGATCC
>NW_012108919.1:3044516-3046041 GCF_000951045.1 Mandrillus leucophaeus | reverse complement strand
ACTCCAGCCTGGGCAACAGCGTGAGACTCCATCTCAAAAAAAATAAAATAAAATAAGACAGCGTTTTGGCCAGCCTCGGTGGCTCACGCCTATAATCCCAGCACTTTGGGAGGGCAAGGCGGGTGGATCACCTGAGGTCAGGAGTTTGAGACCATCCTGACCAACATAGAGAAACCCTGTCTCTATTAAAAATATAAAATTAGCGGGGAGTGTTGGCGCATGCCTGTAATCCCAGCTACTCGGGAGGCTGAGGCAGGAGGATAGGTTGAACCCGGGAGGTAGAGGTTTCGCTGAGCCAAGATCGTGCCATTGCACTCCAGCCTGGGCAACAAGAGCGAAACTCCGTCTCAAAAAAAAAAAAAGCAAAAAAAAGACGGTGTTTTTATGTGTCCCTGTGTACACAATTACGAAGGTGAGGGTTCTCAGTGTATGGTACCTAGAAAACTTTGGGCATTTATGATTCTAGACAAATATAAAGAGGAAAACTATAATATCAATGTGGTTCTTTAATACAGTATGGCTACTGGGAAGATTATACTGGAAATCTAGAGACTTGAGGTTTCAGCTCAGCTTTTTGTGACATCACTATGCCTCGTTTTCTTCATTTGTGAAAAAAGGGGATTGACCTAGATGGACTCTAACACTCTTCCAAATCTAATACATTATGACTGTGATATTATTTTATGTGTATAAATATATATATTAGTCTCCACCCCCCAGGCTCAAGTGATCCTCCTACCTCAGCCTCCTGAAGAGCTGGGACTAGAGGTGTGCACCATCACACCCAGTTAATTTTTGTATTTTTTGTAGAGGTTTCTACGTGTTGGCCAGCCTGGTCTTGAACTCCTGAACTCGAACTCAAGGGATTCACCGGCCTTGGTCTCCCAAAGTGCTAGGATTACAGGTCTCAGCCACCTTGCCAGGTCTATTCCCATAGCCTTTGTTATAATCTCTTGTTATAATGTTGGGCTTGCTAGGCCTCAGGGACAGGCCTGAGGAAACAGTTTCTCTCTGACTTTCTCCTACCCTTCTTTCACCTGCCCTAAGGCAAGACACTAATCTTCTCCTGTTTTTCTTTTTTCTTTTTTAAGACAAGGTCTCACTCTGTTGCCCGGGCTGGAGTGTAGTTGTGTAATCACAGCTCCCTGTGGCCTGAAACTCCTGGGCTCAAGCAATCCTCCCGCCTTGGCCTCCCAAAATGCTAGGATTACTGGCATGAGCCACCACGCCAGGGCTTCCCCCATCCCTCATCTTTCGGATTGTGGGTCTTAAAAGGGTCCATGACATATACCCTGGGGGAAGGAATGCTGGCTTCATGAAGCTTCCATAAAAATTCAAGAGGGGGCCTGGCGCGGTGGCTCACGCCTGTAATCCCAGCACTTTGGGAGGCCGAGGCGGGTGGATCATGAGGTCAGGAGATGGAGACCATCCTGGTTAACATGGTGAAACCCCGTCTCTACTAAAAATACAAAAAAATTAGCTGGGCCTGGTGGCGGGCGCCTGTAGTCCCAGCTATTCGGGAGGC
>NW_012108919.1:3040148-3044431 GCF_000951045.1 Mandrillus leucophaeus | reverse complement strand
AAAAAAAAAAATTCCAAGAGGGACCTGGCAAACTGGCTTACACCTATAATCCCAACACTCCGGTAGACCTAGGTGGGAGGATCACTTGAGGCCAGCAGTTTGAAACTAGCCTGGGCAACAGAATAAGACCCAGTCTCTTTAAAAATAAAAATAAAAAAAATTAGGCTGGGTGCAGTGGCTTATGCCTATAATCCTAACACTTTGGGAAGCCGAGGCAGGTGGATCACCTGAGGTCAGGAGTTCAAGACCAGCCTGGCCAACATGACGAATCCTCATCTCTACTAAAAATACAAAAATTAGCCGGGCATGGTGGCTGGGACTATAATCCCAGCTACTCAGGAAGCTGAGGCAGGAGAATCACTTGAACCTGGGGGACAGAGGTTGCAGGGAGCGGAGATTGCGCCATTGTACTCCAGCCTGGGTGAAACAGCGAAAGTCAGTCTCAAAAAAAAAAAAAAAAAGAAATTAGCTGGGTGTAGTGGCGAGTACCTGTAGTACCAGCTACTTGGGAGGCTGAGGTAGGAGGATCACTTGAACTCAGAAGGTCAAGGCTGCAGTGCACTGTGATAATGTCACTGAACTCCAGCCTGGGGGACAGAGAGAGGAGACCTTATCTCAGAAAATTAAAAAAACAAAACAAGAAGACTGGGTTCCGGGAGCTTCCATATAGCTGACCAAGTGGAGGTTCCTGGAGAGTGGCACACTGGAGAGTGCACGGATGCCCCACCCTCTCCGCCATGCCCTGTCCCACACATTGCTTCATCTGCATCATTTGTAGTATCCTTTATAATAAGCTGGTAAATGTAAGTAATTGTTTCCCCGAGTTCTGTGAGCCCCTCTAGAAAATTAATCAAACCCAAGCAGAGCGTCATAGGAACCCCAAATCAAAGCTGGTTGGTCAGAAGTTCCACAGGCCTGGACTTACACATGGTGTTGGGGATGAGGGGGCAGTCTTGGGGACTGAGCCTTCAACCTGTGGGATCTGAGGCTATCCCCAGGTGGATAGTGTTGAAATTGAATCGAAGGACACTCAGCAGGTGTCTGCTGCTTGCTGTATAGGGAAAACCTCCATGAATTTTGTCCCAGAAACCTTCTGTGTTGATGATTATTGTGGTGGTATACCAGTAGGGGGAAAACAGTTTCCAAATTTTTCCCCAAATAATGACTATATTCAAAA
Organism: Mandrillus leucophaeus; assembly: GCF_000951045.1. Lineage (NCBI taxonomy): Eukaryota > Metazoa > Chordata > Mammalia > Primates > Cercopithecidae > Mandrillus > Mandrillus leucophaeus. The sequence goes on along the minus strand of NW_012108919.1, from coordinate 3,043,254 downwards.
CATTACAGCCTAGCACGGTGGCTCAGGCCTGCAGTCCCAGCATTTTGGAAAGCCAAGGCAGTCATATTGCCTGAGGTCAAGAGTTTGAGACCAGCCTGGCCAACATGGTGAAACCTCATCTCTACTAAACATACAAAAGTTAGTCGGGTGTTGTGGTGCACACCTTTAGTCCCAGCTACCTGGGAGGCTGAGACAGCAGAATCGCTTGAACCCAGAAGGCAGATGTTGCAGTGAGCCAAGATCATACCATTGTACTCTAGCCTGAGCAACAGACAAAAAAAAAAAAAAAACCTCCATCTCAAACAAAAACAAAAAATGTTAAACTTAGCCAGGCACAATAGTCCTAGCTACTTGGGAGCTGAGGCAGGAGGATTGATCAACTGAGCCCAGAACTTTGAGGTTACAGTGAGCTATGACTGCACCACTGCACTCCAGCCTGGGCAACAGAGCGAGACCCTAGCTCTAAAAAAACAAAAAAGAAACCTCAAAAGAGACAGCCAGACAGACAGATATAAATAGGACACACATTGGTCACAGTTATGCTTTTGGCACTCTGAGTGTTTGAATTGATATTTTTGAAGATGAGACCAGGGGCCCAGTTGATAGAGTCTGTATCTCCAAATCGTCCTTTGACCCAAAATAGGTCCCCTGGAATTCTCTTATCCTAAAAGGCAAGAAAAACCAGAAGGAAGGAGCCACATTTTTGGAAGTTACTATAGAGCAGATCCTTGGAGATTGGAGATTTCGCAAGTCATGTCAGTATGCCTGGGACTGTCCCAGATTTTCCCAGGCCTCAGATGTAAGGATCAGATTCACATTACTTCTACTCTATATCTCCCCACTTACCCAGCAAAGTACCTGTTCCATAGGAGATAAATGCTTGTTAAATAAGTAAATGGGCCAGACCACGTGGCTCATGCCTGTAATCCCAGCGCTTTGGGAGGCCAAGGTGGGAGAATCACTTGAACCCTGGAGTTCAAGACCAGCCTGGGCAATATAGTGAGGCTCCATGTCTTAAAAAAAAAAAAAAAAAAAAAAAAAGTCAGGCGCTGTGGCTCACGCCTGTAATTCCAGCACTTTGGGATACCGAGACAGGTTGATCACAAGGTCAGGAGTTCAAGACCACCCTGCCAAGATGGTGAAACCCCATCTCTACTAAAAATATAAAAATTAGCTGGGTGTGGTGGTAGGCGCCTGTAATCCCAGCTACTCCAGAGGCTGAGGCAGAGAATTGCTTGAACCTGGGAGGAGGAGGTTGCAGTGAGCCTACGTCACACCACTGCACTCCAACACCTAGGCAACAGAGCAAGACTACACCTCAAAAAAAAAAAAAAAGAAAGAAAAAGAAAAGAAAAAAAGAAAAAAAAAATTAACCAGGCATGGTGGCTCATTTCTGGTCTCAGCTGTTCATGGGGCTAAAGTGGGAGGATCACCTGAGCCTAGAAAGTTAAGGCTGCAGTGAGCCACGATCATGCCATTACACTCCAGCCTGGATGACAGAGCAAGACCCTGTCTCAAAAAATAAATACATACATAGATAAACACATAAACTGACATGTGACATTGTGCCATTTACCATTTTGTTCAGAAATCATTCTCTGCATCTGAGGTACCCTTTCAAATAGGCCAACTACCAGCAAAGAGTTGCAATTATTGAGGAAGTAAAAATGTTTAACAAGTGGAATTTAAATATCTCCATTTGGCTTTCCAGCCAGAACTCTTTTTGTGAACTATCCAAAGCAGAGAGGAGGAAATAAAATACTTTTATGTTAGCCAGGCATGGCAGCATGCACCTGTAGTTCTAGCTATTCAGGAGGTTGCACCAGAGGGTCCCTTGAGCTCAAGAGTTCGAATCCAGCCTCAGCAACATACCCTAAAAAAACCAAGACTCACTGGCCAGGCTTAGTGGCTCACGCCTGAAATCTCAGCACTTTAGGAGGCCGAGGCCGGCAGATCATGAGGTCAGGAGATCCAGACCATCCTGGCTAACATGGTGAAACCCTGCCACTACTAAAGATACGAAAAATTAGCTGGACGTGGTGGCACACACCTGTAGTCCTAGCTACTCAGGAGGCTGAAGCAGGAGAATCCCTTGAACCCAGGAGGCAGAGGTATCAGTGAGCCGAGATCGCGCCACTGCACTCCAGCCTAGGCGACAGAACAAGACTCTGTCCTCCCAACCAAAAAAAATTATATTTTGTAGAAACAGGTCTTGCTATATTGCCCAGGCTGGTCTTGAACTCCTGGGCTCAAACAATCCTCTCACCTTGGCTTCCCAAAGTTGGGGGATGGCAGACCTGAGCCACCATGCCCAGCCTTTCAAACATTTTCAATACAAAATGTGAATCTAAAATTCAAGATGAGGATAGATATATTCAGCTGACAAATGATACCTCTCTTCTGCTGTTGGACTGAATTGTGTCCCCCTAAAAATTTGTATTTTTGAAGTCCTCATCCTCAGTACCTCAGAATATGGCTGACTTGGAAATAGAGTCTGTAAAGAGGTAATTAAGTTAAAATGAGGTCATATGGGTGAGCTTCAATCTGAGATGACTGGTGTCCTTATAAGAAGAATCGATTGAGTGCGGTGGCTCACAACTCTAATCTCAATGCTTTGGGAGGCGGACTGCGGAGGATCGCTTGAGCCCAGCAGTTTGAGACCAACCTAGGCAAATAGTGAGACCCCAATCTATATAAAAAAATTAAAAATTAGCCCCACATGGCCGGGCGTGGTGGCTCATGCCTGTAATCCCAGCACTTTGGGAGGCTGAGGCAGGTGGATTGCCTGAGCTCAGGAGTTGGAGACCAGCCTGACCAACATGGAGAAACCCTGTCTCTACTGAAAATACAAAATTAGCCAGATGTGGTGGCAGGTGCCTGTAATCCCAGCTACTCCAGAGGCTGAGGCAGGAGAATAGCTTGAACCCAGGAGGCAGAGGCTACGGTGAGCAGAGATTGTGCCCTTTCACTCCAGCCTGGGCAACAAGAACGCAACTCAGTCTCAAAATAAAAAATTAGGCCGGGCGCGGTGGCTCAAGCCTGTAATCCCAGCACTTTGGGAGGCCGAGACGGGCGGATCACGAGGTCAGGAGATCAAGACCATCCT
>NW_012108919.1:3038574-3039943 GCF_000951045.1 Mandrillus leucophaeus | reverse complement strand
GAGGCTGAGGCAGAAGGATAGTTTGAGCCCAGGAGTGCAAGGCTGTAGTGAGCCATGATCACACCACTACACTCCAGCTTTGCTGTGAGAGTGAGACCCTGTGTCCAAAAAAAAAAAAAAAAAGCAGCGATTAAGACTTAGACACAAAGAGGGAAGAGCTTATAAGGACACAGGGACACAGGGAAAGGACATCTGTCTTTAGCGAAAAGGACAGGCTCCAAGAGAAGCCAATCCTTCTGACACCTTGATCTCAGACTTCCAGCTTGCAAAACTGTGAGGAAATAAATTTCTGTTGTTTAAGTCACCACGTCAGCTAGGCGAAATGGCTCACACCTGAAGTGCCAACACTTTGAGAGGCCAAGGTTAGAGAACCACTTCAGCTCAGGAGCTTGAGACCAGCCTGGGCAACATAGCAAGACCCCATCTCTACAAAAAATGTAAAAGTTATCTAGGCATAGTGGCACCTGTGGTCCCAGCTACTCAGGAGGCTGAGGCAGAAGGATTGCTTGAGCCCCAGAGTTTGAGGCTGCAGTGAGCTATGACTATACCACTGCACTCCAGCCTGGGAGACATAGCAAGATCCAAATCTTTTGGAAAAAAAAAAGGTTTTTTTACCCCCACATTTTAAAATAAAGAAGCAGACTAGGTACAGTGGCTCATGCCTGTAATCCCAGCACTTTAGGAGGGTGAGGCGAGTGGATCACTTAAGGTCAAGAGCTCGAGACCAGCCTGGCCAACATGGCAAAACCTCATCTCTACTAAAAATAGAAAAGTTAGCGGGGCCTGGTGGCACACGCCTGTAGTCCCAGCTACTCGGGAGGCTGAGGCATGAGAATTGCTTGAACCCAGGAGGCGGAGGTTGCAGTGAGCGGAGATCGCGCTGCTGTACTCCAGCCTGCCAACAGAGCAAGACTCTGTCTAAAAATAATAATAATAATAATAAGTAAATATAATAAAAATACAAGTAAATATATAAAAATATAATAAGTAAAATAAAGAAGCAGCCAAGATATTTCATTTTGCTGATTTAGTAGATGAGTTTATACTATATTTTAAAAGAACAACTCAAATTTTTATAACACTCGAGAATAATTTGAAAAGCCACACATGAGCCATGCATGGTGGCACATGTCTGCAGTCCCAGGTACTCAGAAGGCTGAGGCAAGATGATTTCTTGAGCCCAGCTTGGGCAGTATAGAGAAAGCCTGCCTCTAAAACTTTTTTTTTTTTGAGACAGTATCTCACTCTGTCACCCAACCTAGGGTGCCGTGGTGTGGTCACGGCTCACTGCAGCCTGGAGCTCCTGGGCTCTAGTGCTGGAACTACAGGTGCGTGCCACCATGTGTAGCTAATTTTGTTTTTTTTTTTT
>NW_012108919.1:3035367-3038369 GCF_000951045.1 Mandrillus leucophaeus | reverse complement strand
CCATGTTGCCCAGGCTGGTCTCGAACTCCTGACCTCAAGCAGTCCACTAGTCTCACCTTCCCAAAGTGCTGGGATTAAAGTAGCCGGGCATGGTGGTGTGAGCCTGTAATCCCAACTACTTGGGAGGCTGAGGCAGGAGAATTGCTTGAACCTGGGAGGTGGAAATTGCAGTGAGCCCAGATTGTGACACTGCACTCCAGCCTGGGTGACAAGACTGAGACTCCGTCTCAAACAAAACAAAACAAAACAAAGTGCTGGGATTACAGACATGAGCCACTATGCCCATCCTAATGTTTTAATTGTTTTGTAGAGATGGAGTCTTCCCATGTTGACCAGGCTGGTCTCAAACTTCTGGGCTCAAGTGAGTCTCCCACATCGACCTCCCAAAGTGCTGGGATTACAGGTGTGAACCACTGTACCAGGCCTGTAAAAAAAATTTTAAAATCAAAGAGCCTACTTTTGGTTTGCTAGGAACTTTCTGGTATTAGCACTGAAAGCCCCATATTCCAGAAAGTTCAGTCCTGGGCATACCAGTGAGGTTGGTCACCCTAGCTTGGAAAGCCATTTGAGACTGCAAGTCTCATGAAGGCAGAGCCTTTGTTCCTCTTTTTTTTGAGACAGAGTCTCATTCTGTCGCCCAGGCTAGAGTGCAGTGGTGCGATCTAGGCTCACTGCAACCTCTGCCTCCCAAGTTCAAGCGATTATTTTGCCTCAGCCTCCTGAGTAGGTAGGATTACAGGTGCGCACTACCACGCCCGGCTAACTTTTGTACTTTTAGTAGAAACGGTTTCACCAGGTTGGCCAGGCTGGTCTTGAACTCCTGACCTCAGGTGATTCACCTCCCTCCGCCTCCCAAAGTGCTGGGATTACAGGCGTGAGCCACTGCGCCCGGCCTCTTTGTTCCCTTCTTGACTGTGCATCCAATGAAGGGCAGAACAGGCTCTCAATAAATATTTTCAGAATGACTGAATCAATCAATGTCCTCTGAAATAAGGCTGCTGTCTTCATACCCATTTCTCTGAACACTTGGAAGCAAAGGCACAAAAATTACAGGTACCAAGCGCCGTCCCTGCCATGCATTCAGACTCTGATCCAAAGTGGTGAGATTGTAGACATGAGCCACCACACCCGGCCCCTGCATCTGATCTCTGAGCCACCAGGAAGACTTTCTCCACCTGAGTTACCTTTCCAGGACTCCCAGGAAATTCTTTCAATTCTTGGTCAGTCTTAACCAAAAGCCTAACTCCCACTATAGACCTGGAGGCGAATCCTTAAAAGCTGTGATTTTAAAGCCAGCTGTAGTGGAGAATCAGGGGGGTGGCACAACTTCCAAAATCCAAGGTTAATAGGCTGTGAATTGCCACTTTCTTTGCTCATTGTCTGTGCTTCAACAGTTCCTTTAACCTACTGTCATTCAGCTTGGGGAGGAGAAGAAAGTAGGAATGGCACCAGCTGCAAGGGAGAGGCCTACAACAATGCTCTCCCCTCCCCTCGCCCCCACTCCCACCCCGCTTGTCCCCCGAAAGCACCAGGCATTCAGTTATACAGTAGATATTTATACAGCCTACCCAATGCGAATTCAAATTTATTTCCAAGTCATTAGGGCCAATTACTCACCTTTGGGCCCTGTAATATCGTTTGTTTCCTGCCAAACCGAATGTTTTTCCTGTCGCAAATATGATAAATCCTGCATGGTGACATTCAATCGTGTTTAAATTGATTCAGATTGTGGTAGGAATTGGGTTGTATGCATGGATGGACTAAGTCATGAAATGTAGACCTCATGGATGATTATTTTAATTTGAGAATAATTCAGACCTATTGAGGAGAATTGGCTTACTCGGAAGGTCCTGCTATGAAAACCAGTACTATTTATTTCCATTAAACTGGCCAAGACTTGAAAGAATGCAAACTTTTTTTGCCTTTATTTTTGCCACTAAGGACTCAATTTGCTTTCTTCTCTAGTTTTCAAAGATACATTGAATTCAGCCAGGCACAGGGGCTCACGCCTGTAATCCCAGCACTTTGGGAGGCCAAGCAAGGCCAAGCAAGGCTTGTCCTGAACTTCTGAGGTCAGGAGTTCGAGACCAGCCTGGCCAACATGGTGAAACCCTGTCTCTACTAAAAATACAAAATTAGGCGGGCATGGTGGTGCATTCCTGTAATCCCAGTTACTTGGGAGTCTCAGGCAGGAGAGTAGCTTGAACCTGGGAGGCAGAGGTTACAGTGAGCCAAGATCATGCCACTGCACTCCAGTCTGCACAACAACTTGAGACTCCATCTCAAGAAAAAAAAAAAAAAAAAAAAAAGGCTAGGGTTAGTGGCTCACACCTGTAATCCTAGCACTTTGGGAGGCTGAGGTGGATGGATCATTTGAGGTCAGGAATTCGAGACCAGCCTGGCCAACATGGGGAAACCCCATCTCTACTGAAATACAAAAATTAGCTGGGCATGATGGTACACACCTGTAATCCCAGCTACTCAGGAGGCTGAGGCAGAAGAATCACTTGAACCTGGGAGGCAGAGGTTGCAGTGAGCCGAGATTGCACCACTGCACTCCAACCTGGGCCACAACTAGACTCCGTCTCAAAAAAAAAAAAAAAAGACTCAAGCCATCCACTTAGTCCTCCCAAAGTGTTGGGATTACAGGCATGAGCCACTGCGCCCACCCCACATGTCTGATGTCTGATCTTGATATTGAAGGGAGTAAAAAGTCATGTAAAAAATGACCGTTGCCTATAAGGAACAAAAGTATATCCTTAATAAAATACTGCCTGCCCTGTGGGAGACTACAGTCAACATGAGAAAAAAAAAAAAAAAAAAAAAAAGGGCTGAGTGCTCCACTTACTGCCCTCTAAAGAAACTTTGCCAATCTGGTCCCAGGATCTTTGATCATGTATGGTCCCCAGTGGGAAAAGAGACAAAGCTAAGAGGCTAGAGGGAAGGTAGGGCCCTCAGCTAGAAAAAGGAAGTTTAGCTATACAATGTAAACAAGTGTGTTG
>NW_012108919.1:3030842-3035312 GCF_000951045.1 Mandrillus leucophaeus | reverse complement strand
AAAAAAAAAAAAAAGGAAAAAAAAAGATATGCACATGGAAAAAAAAGACACACAGAAAATGTACATCAATGCCCATGATGAGTTTCCAAGAAGGTCCAGCCCATAAATTCTCTGGGTTTCTTTCCCAGACCAGAGGTATCAGGGTCACTTATTATTTGTTGTAAATGCAAATTACTGGGTAAATGCAAATTACCCAGTCCTTCTGAATGAGAAACTGGGGCAGGGGGCACCCTGCAATGTGTGTTTTAACAAGCTGGCTAGGGAACTGTGAGGTTCATTCAGGTTTATGTAGATGTTTTAGTTCCCTGCTCCTTGCTCCTTGCGGGAGTGATGTGAAAGGAACCGGCAAGGAAGCTGCGAACCAATTTTGGCCTAGCAGCTCCTTTTTTTTTTTTTTTTTAAGATGGAGTCTTGCTCAGCGGCCCAGGCTGGAGTGCAGTGGCTGGATCTCAGCTCACTGCAACAACCGTCTCTCAGGTTCAAGTGATTCTCCTGTCTCAGCCTCCCAAGTAGCTGAGATTATAAGCAACTGCCATCATGTATGGCTAATTTTTGTATTTTAGTAGACAAGGTTTCACCATGTTGGCCAGGCTGGTCTCGAACTCCTGACCTCAGGTGAACCATCCACCTTGGCCTCCCAAAGTACTAGGATTACAGGCTCAAGCCACCGCACCTGACTGGCAACTCCTTCTTAAGATTTTAATTTCCCAAACTACCTAGTAAATTTCGGTATAGATAACACCATCTGCAACTATAGTGGCTTTTTTTGTTGTTGTTTTGCTTTTTGCGTAGTTCCGCTCTGTTGCCAGGCTGGAGTGCAGTGGCGTGATCTCAGCTCACTGCAACCTCCACCTCCGGGGTTCAAGCGATTCTCCTGCCTCAGCCTCCCAATTAGCTGGGACTACAGGTGCCCACCACCACGCCCAGCTAATTTTTGTATTTTTAGTAGAGACGGGGTTTCACCATATGGGCCAGGATAGTCTCAATCTCCTGACCTCCTGATCCGCCCTCCTCTGCCTTCTAAAGTGCTGTGATTACAGGGGTGAGCTACCATGCCCAGCCTATAGTGGTTTTTTTTTCAGTCACTTGTGTTAAAGGGTATTTATGTGTGATTGTCTAATTACCTCCCTTCATTAGACTATAAACCCCAAGAGGGTTCGACTTTGGGTTCTACTTCATTCCCAACTCCTGACAGTTTGCTGAAGTTAAATTTTAATATGTTTCTTGCTGTCCCAAAATTTCATATTTTTCCTAATTTGTTGTAGATATATTAAGGACCTCTTATGTATCTCATCTCTCTTTAAAAAAAAAAAAAAGAGAGAGAGAGAGTGATGGGGTTTCACCACGTTGCCCAGGCTGGTCTCAAAGTCCTAGGCTCAAGCCATCCGCTTAGTCCTCCCAGAGTGTTGGGATTACAAGCATGAGCCATGGCGCCCAGCCCCACCTGTGTCTGATGCCTGATCTTGATATTGAAGGGAGTAAAAAGTCATGTAAAAAATGACCCTTGCCTATAAGGAACAAAAGTATATCCTCAAGAGAAATTAAATAACAGCATAAGGTGGCCTATGATTATGTACAAATAAACATTTTACATTAGATTAAGAAACACCATAGAATTCATAGCCGGGCGTGGTGGCAGGTGCCTGTAATCCCAGCTACTGAACTGGGAGACTGAGGCAGGAGAATGGCATGAACCCAGGAGGCAGAGCTTACAGTGAGTCGAGATCACGCCACTGCACTCCAGCCTGGGCAACAGAGCGAGACTCCATTTGGAAAAAAAAAGAATAAAGAAAGAAATACCATAGAATTCAGAAAAGAGGCAGTGATGAGAGATCCAGTGGGTTGAGAAAACTTCCTACAAAGGGCAAAGTCTGAGTAGGACTTTCGAATTAAACAGCTACATTTAAGTCTCCAGAACAATGCAGAAAGAGAGAGGAAGGCGAAACAAAGGGGAGTAGAGGCGTGGAGCAAGATCTGTGCATATTCCAGGAGCCTCATCCTGGAGACAAAGGTGCCCTTGAAATGGGAAAGGTCTGGAGTGGAGTATGGGGTGTCCACTGGAGCCCCGAATGCCAGATTCACTTGGAACTGTTTCCCTTTAGTCTGTGCTTTGGTTTCTGTTGTCTGGGGGGCAGGGCAGATGAAAGGAAGACTGAAGGTCTTGTGCACAAGTTATTGGAGGTAGAGAGGAAAAGAAGAAAAGAACCCCCAGAGCTGGAGGCAGTAGCTAACACCTGTAATGTCAGGACTTAGGGAGGCAGAAGCGGGAGGATGACTTGAGCCCAGGAGTCCAAGACCTGTCTGGGCAACATAGCAAGACCCCATTCTCCACAAAAGTTAAAAAAAAAAAAAAAAAAGGGAAGGACCAAAACAAACAAACAAACAAATAACCGCCACCCCCAAAAACATCTCTGGTAGTAGACTCAGTCATTCAGCCTCATTTATAGCGTGATACTCTGGTGTCCTGAGGTGGAGTGGGGGGCTCTTTCCTGAAGAAGCTCACAGCAGACGGGTAGGAGGCCATTGCAGTCCAACCTCGGCAACACGACTGAAACTCTGTCTCAAAAAATAAAAATAAAATAAAAACAAGAGTGAGCTTGGGCAGCTCAGAGAACGCTGTTCCTGTTGAGAGAAACAGGGAAGTTGGGACGGGAAACTGGTTTTTGGAGGGGAAACCAGGCTTCAAAGATGATGATTTCATTTTTGGACACACATTACGTTTTCTCTCTCAAGCTGGTATGTTTCGTTTCTATAGTTGTTCCTTCTTCCCTTAAAACTTAGTTTCGGTGCTTAGAGGGGGAAAAACAAAACAAAACCCCAGTCCAGCTGGACACGGTGGCTCACGCCTGTAATCCCAGCACTTTGGGAGGCCAAGGCAGATCACCTGATTTCAGGAGCTCGAGACCAGCCTGGCCAACATGGTGAAACCCTGTCTCTACAAAAAATAAAAAATTAGCTGGGCGTGGTGGCACACGGCTGTAATTTCAGCTACTTGGGAGGCTGAAGCAGGAGAATCGCTTGAATCCGGGAGGCAGAGGTCGCAGTGAGCCAAGATCTCACTATTGCACTCCAGCCTGGTCAACAAGACGGAAACTCCATCTCAAAACAAACAAACAACAACAAAAACACCTCAGCCCATTTGTGTGTCTTTCCCAACATCTAGGTGCATCTATTTGTACTACCAGAAATTACCCCAGAGCCTAAGGGATCAATAGAGAGCTGAGTTGTTCCAGATTTTAAAGGGACAAGCATCAGTGGTGAAGAGATGCTCCCCGGGGCTGTCCCACCTAGCCTTTCATTCTTGTGATCACTGACTGCAGGTGAGGGGAGACAGGAACCTCACTTGCTTGGCTACACTTTTGTTTTTCCAAGGAGTTCTTACTCTAAGAATCAGGGCTTCCTGATTGACCTGTCTGACTAGAATCACGGCTCTCTCATCCTGAACCATCCCGGCTCAGCTTCTGAACGAAAAAGCTTTCTAAACAGATGCTGCTCTCTGGGGACAGGCACTAAGGTTTCCGCAGCCTCTTAGTCTTTCAGTCACTTTAAGTCCTACTCCAGCTGGTGGCTGCGGCTACCTGTCAGAGAGAACATAGGTCTGTCTGACTCTCCTGATCTCCGGAGTGGAGACAGCCCTGCAGTGCAGGGTCAAGACAGGGCAGAATAGCCTGGCCTGTTTCCTCTCCATGGGACTGGAGTAGAGCGGTTGGAATGGGGCCAGCTGACCTCTTCAGCTCCCAGCAAACTTTTAAAGCCACAAGCCACATGGCCTCCTTGACCGTGCAGTCTCCCTGACTGATGCAGAGTCTCCCTGACTGACCCTTTTTAAGCACAATAAATTTAACTTGGGCTTCTTGGGGTCAAGCTAACCTCACCTGAGGAACTTGCTTAGCAGGATGGAAGCGTTGCTGAAAAATAACATTCATCTAGGAATAAAAATGACTTTGTTATATAGGGATTTGACAGAACAAAGGGCTGCTGCTCTGAAATAAAGGAGGAACCCTGGGTTGAATTTGGTGGCTCACACTTGTAATCCTAGCACTTGCGGAGGCCAAGACAGGAGGATCGCTTGAGTCCAGGAGTTCGAGACCAGCCTGGACAATTTAGCAAACCCCATCTTTATATAAAATAATAATAATAATGAAAGGAGGAACCCTGGTGTCCCTCTTGACTCTTCCCTCCTCATATTCCCCCTTGCACCAACAGCCAATCAGTCACCTGATTCTTCTTTTTGTAAAGCACCTTTCAAACCCATCCACTTCTCGTTCTTTAACCTAGATCTTCATTAGCCTAGACTTTCAGCTATTACTTGTCCCACTGCAACACCCTCCAAACTGGTCTTTCTGCCTCCTGCCTGGCTACAATCCATCCTCCCCGGAAAAGATTGGTCTTCCCACCATGCAATCCTAGCTAAGTGCTTCAGTGGATCATCTGCAAGGACAGCCACCAACAAATTACTCTTTCTGTGAA
>NW_012108919.1:3027193-3028212 GCF_000951045.1 Mandrillus leucophaeus | reverse complement strand
GTGACTAGCCAACTGAATGAAGGTTAGAACTATGGAATAGGCCGGGTGCGGTGGCTCAAGCCTGTAATCCCGCCCCCACCACCTGTGGTTCACCTTGTCTTCAGCAGGCTTCCTTCCTCTGCAACATTGTCGCCTATAGCAACCAGGGCTTACTCTGAAAGGGGAGAAAGCACTGATCTCCATAATCATCCAACAGTTTGTACTTTCTTTCTTTCTTTCTTTTTTTTTTTTGAGACGGAGTTTCACTCTTGTAGCCCAGGCTGGAGTGCAATGGCTGGATCTCGGCTCACTGCAACCTCTGCTTCCCTGGTTCAAGCAATTCTCCTGCCTCAGCCTCACGAATAGCTGGGATTACAGGCACGTGCCACCATGCCCGGCTAATTTTGTACTTTTAGTGCAGAGGGGTTTCTCCATGTTGGTCAGCCTGGTTTCAAATTCCCAACCTCAGGTGATCTGCCCTCCTCGGCCTCCCAAAGTGCTGGGATTACAGGCCTGAGCCACCGCGTCCAGCCAGTTTCTACTTTCTCAGTGACTGGCTCATCCCTGAACTACTCTAAGCAAATACTACGAGTTAATTGGTTTGGGTCTAGATTATTATCCATACATCAACCAATGACTGCGGCAGAGAAGGAGGTAACTTTAAACTGATTGATATATGCCAATTAAGGTCTATCCCTCAGAGCTGGGATAGGTTTATTCCTACTCAAGGCTTAATGAGGGCCCTGGCACAGTGGCTCACGCCTGTAATCCCAGCACTTTGGGAGGCCCAAGGTGGGTAGATCATTTGAGGTCAGGAGTTCGAGACCAGCCTGGCCAACATGGGGAAACCCTGTCTCTACTAAAAACACGAAAATTAGCCGGGCATGCTGGTGGGTGCCTATAATCCCTGCTACTTGGGAGGCTGAGGCCGGGAGAATTGCTTGAACCCAGGAGGTGGAGGTTGCCGTGAGCCGAGATCCTGCCATTACACTCCAGCCTGAGCAACAGAACAAGACTATCTAAAAAAAAAAATAAATAAA
>NW_012108919.1:3023141-3025451 GCF_000951045.1 Mandrillus leucophaeus | reverse complement strand
TGAGACACCATGCCCAGCTAATTATGAAAAATTTGTAACATATCACTAATAAGCATATATGAGTATGGGGAGCCCTCATATGCCATCTCTCAACTTCAACAGTTACCAATATTTTGCCATTCTTGTTTCATCTATCCTCTCACTTTTTGTTTTCTGGAGTATTTTAAAATAAATCTGGGACATCATTTTATTTTACCTGTGAATACTTCATTACGTATATCTAATAGATAAGGAGCTTTTTTTCCTCTCTGTCTAAAACGCAAACATGGCTGGGCGTGGTGGCTCACCCCTTTAATCCCAGCACTTTGGGAGGCCGAGGCGGGTGATCACCTGAGGTCAAGAGTTCAAGACTAGCCTGGCCAACATGGTGAAACCTTGTCTCTATTGAAAATACAAAAAATTAGGCGGGTGCAGTGGCACGCACCTGTAATCCCAGCTACAAGGGAGGCTGAGGCAGGAGAATTGCTTGAACTGGGAGGTTGAGGTTACAGTGAGCCGAGATAGCGCCATTGCACGCCAGCCTGGGCGACAAGAGCAAAACTCCGCCTCAAAAAGAAAATAAAACCTGGGTGATGTGGCTCACGCTTGTAATCCTAGCACTTTGGGAGGCTGAGGCCGGCAGATTACCTGAGGTCAAGAGTTCAAGACTAGCCTGGCCAACATGGTGAAACCTTGTCTCTATTGAAAATACAAAAAATTAGGCGGGTGCAGTGGCACGCACCTGTAATCCCAGCTACAAGGGAGGCTGAGGCAGGAGAATTGCTTGAACCCGGGAGGTGGAGGTTGTGGTTAGCCGAGATTGCATCACTGCACTCCAGCCTGGGTGACAGAGCAAGACTTTGTCTCAAAAAATAAATAAATAAATAAATAAATAAACAAACAAACAATAAACAATAAAATACAAACATAGTACCATTTCACCCCTACGAAAATCAGCAAAATGCTTTCACGTCATTAATATGCTGTCCAAATTAAGTTTTTCCATGACTGTCATTTCACAGTTAGTTCCTTCAAATCAGAATCTATACATGGTTCATAGATCCTTTTTGGTTGATGTGTCTCTTTTAATCTACCTCCTATCTGCCCTCGCCACCCCACCATTATTTGTGGAAGGAACTAGTTTGCTTGTCCTATAGAATATCCCTGGACTTCGCAGCTGCATCCTTATAGACCTAAAATATTATGTTTCTATATCACAAATTACATGTAATTCATTCATACAAATTAAATACATTGGAACACTTTATGAACACTATTACAAATATCAAACACTTCTACACTCAGCAAATATTTATTGAGCATCTATTCTGTACAAACTTCCCTTTCTGATCTCTGGGTTAATGTGTAACGTCTCTTGCACTAGAAGCCTTGGTCGGATCTTTGCCTTCTCATTTCTTCTATGTCTATATCATAGATTTGGCTGTAGATCCTCCCTAAAAAACTCAGACTCACCACTTACTCTTAGGTAGATTCTAGCTACTCAGGTAGTTTCTACTATCAGTACTCTAAGACCTCAACTCAATGTGAATCCCCACAGTGGACTTCAAGCTGGATTGTCAGCTTCATGTAAACTGTATGGTACCTTGTCTGTTTAACAAACGGTGAGACGAGGATATCCCAGGTACCTAGCACATTCTCCTATATGCAGCAGGTACTCAGTAAATATTTGTTGACTGTTGAATAAGTACATACAGGGCTTCTTTTTTTTTTGAGACGGAGTTTTGCTCTTGTCACCAAGGCTGGAGTGCAGTGGCGCAATCCTGGCTCACTGCAGCTTCTGCCTCCTGGGTTCAAGTGGTTCTCCTGCCTCAGTCTCCTGAGTAGTTGGGATTACAGGCACACGTCAACATGCCCAGCTAATTCTTGTATTTTTAGTAGACATGGGGTTTCACCATGTTGACCAGGTTGGTCTTGAACTCCTGACCTCTGGTAATCCGCCCACCTCGGCCTCTCAAAGTGCTAATATTACAGGCGTGATCCACTGCACCTGGCCTGATACAGAGCTTGTTACCTTCAATTGTTATTTCTTATTCAAACTGAACACTTAGACTAGATTCATCTTCCTTAAGTGTCATCATTCATCTCTTTTTGCTGAGTATATTCTAAGTTCAGTGTGAGCTGAAAATAGCTCATATCATTTATAAGAATCAATTGTTAAATTTTCAGAAATGTTGTGAGCTGGTTTATATCACATTGATAATTTGAAATTGGCTGTAATGGGAGTATTTATACTACACAAACTGGCAAATGCAACAAATCACGGTTTTCTTTTACTTCTTCAGAAAGCATATTGTTAAACAGTCTCAGCCT
>NW_012108919.1:3013373-3021118 GCF_000951045.1 Mandrillus leucophaeus | reverse complement strand
GAAACCCCATCTCTACTAAAAATACAAAAATTAGCTGGGCATGGTGGCCCAAGCCTGGAATCCCAGCTACTCGGGAGGCTGAGGCAAGAGAATTGCTTGAAACGTGACCCCGGTGGCAGAGGTTGCAGTGAGCTGAGATCATGCCCTTGCACTCCAGCCTGGACTACAGAGGGAGACTCAGCCTAAAAAAAAAAACAAAAAAACAAAAGGGCATGGTGGCTTATGCTTGTAATCCCAGCACTTTGGGAGGCCAAGGCGGGTGGAACACAAGGTTAGGTGTTCAAGACCAGCCTCCCGTCTCTACTAAAAATACAAAAATTAGCCGGGTGTGGTGGTGAATGCTTGTAATCCCACCTACTCGGGAGGCTGTGGCAGAGAAAGAATTGCTTGAACCCGTGAGGTGGAGGTTGCAGTGAGCCAAGATGGAACCACTGCACTCCAGCCTGGGCGACAGAGCGAGACTCTGTGTCAAAAAAAAAAAAAAAAAAAAAGACCAGGTATTCAGTTTTGAAAAGGAGCTCATAGCATAGTGCTTGGCATATAACAATAATAACTAACATTATTTACATTATTTGAGGACATACTATGTGCCTGGCTTTTTATTTTAATTAATCCTGACTATAAACTTATGAGGTAGGTACTACTGTTTCCATTTTACAGATCCGTTAAAGGAAGCACAGATGTTTCCTGTGTGTAAATTTTTTATTCTTAATCTCCATCTCAATAAATGTCACCATCATCTACCCAATTGCCCAAGACATTCACCTAGGCAGTCATCTTTCATTCCTCTTTTTTCTCAGACCCCCAACAGCCAATCCAACATCAGGTCTTGTCAGTACCAACGAGATACACCCTGGATCCCAATTTGCCCACTTCTCTTCATGCTTTTTCTTTTCTTTTTTTTTTTTTTTCTTTTTTGAGACAGAGTCTCTCTATGTCACTGAAGCTGGAGTGCAGTGGCGCGATCTCAGCTCACTGCAACCTCTGCCTTCTGGGTTCAAGCAATTCTCTGCCTCAGCCCCCGGAGTAACTGGGATTACAGGCACCTGCTACCATGCCTGGCTAATTTTTGTTTTTGTTTTTTGTGTTTTTGAGACGGAGTCCTGCTCTGCCATCCAAGCTGGAGTGCAGTGGCGCAATAATCTTGGCTCACTGCAAGCTCCGCCTCCTGGGTTCACACCACCCTTCTGCCTCAGCCTCCCTAGTAGCTGAGACTACAGGCGCCTGCCACCATGCCCAACTAATTTTTTTTTGTATTTTTTAGTAGAGACAGGGTTTCACTGTGTTAGCCAGGCTGGTCTTGAACTCCTGACCTCGTGATCCATCCGCCTCGGCCTCCCACAGTGCTGGGATTACAGGCATGAGCCACTGCGCCCAGCCAGTCATCCTGTTTTAAGCCACCATTACCTTTCATCTAGATCACTGCTGGTTTACTCCCCACTAGTGTACTCTTCAACCTATGAGGTCAGAGAGGTGTTTTAAAAATGTAAGCCATGCGGTCAGGAGTGGTGGCTCACACCTGTAATCCCACCACTTTGGGAGGCTGAGGTGGATGGATCACAAGGTCAGGAGTTCGAGACCAGCCTGGCCAAGATAGTGAAACCCTGTCTCTACTAAAAATACAAAAATTAGCCGGGTGCAGTGGTGGACACCTATGGTCCTAGCTACTTGTGAGGCTGAGGCAGGAGAACTGCTTGAACTCGGGAGGCGGAGGTTGCCGTGAGCTGAGATCGCGCCCACACCACTGCACTCTATCCTGGGCGACAGAGCAAGACTCCATCTCAAAAAAGAAAACAAACAAACAAAAAAGAAAGTAGAGGAGTAGCCGGGCGCAGTGGCTCATGCCTGTAATCTCAGCTCTTTGCAAGGCCGAGGTGGGTGGATCACGAGGTCAGGAGATGAAGACCATCCTAGCCAACATGGTAAAACCCTGTCTCTACTAAAATATACAAAAATTAGCTGGGGGTGGTGGCAGGTGCTTGTAATCCCAGCTACTCGGGAGGCCGAGGCAGGAGAATTGCTTGAACCCAGGAGGTGGAGGTTGCAATGAGCCAAGATCGTGCCACTGCAGTCCAACCTGGTCAACAGAGTGTGACTCACTTGGGGCGGGGGGCAGGAAAAAAAAAAAGAAAGTAGAGGAATAAAGAATGCCCACTCCATAGGCATAGCATCCATAAGGGCTGCTGGTTGCTCGTTTTTATGGTTATTTCTTGATTGTATGCTAAATAAGGAGTGAATTAATCATGAGTTTTCCATGAAAGAGGTGGGCAATGCCTGTAGCTGTGGGTTCCTCCGCTTTTTAAACCATATAACGTAACTTTCTGACGTTGTCTTTATATTTCCGAACTGTCATGGCGCTGGTGGGAGTGTAGCAGTGAGGATGACCAGAGGCCCTCTTGGTTTTGATGGGTTTTGGCCACCTTCTTTTACTGCAACCTGTTTTTTTTTTTTTTTTTTTTTTTTTTGAGACAGAGTCTCACTCTTGTTCCCCAGGCTGGAATGCCGTGGTGTGATCTTGGCTCACTGCAACCTCCACCTCCTGGCTTCAAGCAATTGTCCTTCCTCAGCCTCCCAAGTAGCTGGGATTTTTTAAATTTTTATTTTTAGTAGAGACGTGGTTTCACCATGTTGGCCAGGCTGGTTTTGAACTCCTGACCTCAGGTGATCTGCCTGCCTCGGCCTCCCAAAGTGCTGGGATTACAGGCGTAAGCCACCGCACCCAGCCTACAACCTGTTTTATCAGCAAGGTCTTTATGACCTGTATTGACCTGTATCTTATGTCGACCTCCTATCTCATCCTGTGACTTAGAATGCCTAACTGTCTGGGAATGCAGCCCAGTAGGTCTTAGTCTTATTTTACCCAGCCCCTATTCAAGATGGAGTTGCTCTGGTTCCAATGTCCCTAACACTACCACTTCCTTCCTAGCTAATAAGGTCCAGTCACCCAAATCACCTTGCTGCCTATAACAGGTCAACCTCCTGCATTTGCACCCCTTATTCCTTAGAATGGCTCTTCTGATTTTCCCACATCTGAGATATTCCTACAGGTCTCAGCGTGAATGTCATCTTCTCAACAACAACTTCTCTGACTTCTTTTTTTTTTTTTTTTTTGAGACGGAGCCTGTGGCCCAGGCTGGAGTGCAGTGGCACGATCTTGGCTCACTGCAAGCTCCACCTCCCGGGTTCACGCCATTCTCCCGCCTCAGCCTCCCGTGTAGCTGGGACTACAGGCGCCCGCCACCGCACCCGGCTAATTTTTTGTATTTTTAGTAGAGACGGGGTTTCACCGTGTTAGCCAGGATGGTCTCGATCTCCTGACCTCGTGATCCACCTGTCTCGGCCTCCCAAAGTGCTGAGATTACAGGCGTGAGCCACCGCGCCCGGCACCTTCTCTGACTTCTATCCCAATTGTTATCACATTACTGTGTTCACTTTCTTCATACCAGCCATATCTTATTCATTTGCGTACTGTTGGTCTCCTTCACCAGAATATAAATTCCCATGAGTGTAGAATCATTGTTGTCATGTAAACTGTTGTAAACCCAGAGTCTAGAATAAGTGCATGTCACAATGCAGGCCAATTACAAACTTTTGTAAGTTAGTAAATCAATGAGGGAAGTAAGTGATCCAAGGCTCCAGTCTAGGCTTCAGAACTGAGCCCTTTGGTTAAGAAGCTCCTCTTTCTGACCAGGCACAGTGTGGCTCACGCCTGTAATCCCAGCACTTTGGGAGGCTGAGGCAGGTGGATCACGAGGTCAGGATATCAAGACCATCCTGGCTAACACGGTGAAACCCCGTCTCTACCAAAATTACAAAACATTAGCCGGGATGTTGGCGGGCACCTGTAGTCCCAGCTACTTGGGAGGCTGAGGCAGGAGAATGGGGTGAACCCAGGAGGCGGGACTTGCAATGAGCAGAGATGTTGCCACTGCACTCCAGCCTGGGCGACAGAGCAAGACTTCATCTCAAAAAAGAAGCTCTTCCTTCCAGCCGGGTGCGATGGCTCACGCCTATAATAATCTCAGCAGTTTGGGAGGCCTAGGTGCATGGATTGCCTGAGGTCAGGAGTTCGAGACCAGCTTGGCCAACATGGTGAAACCACTTCTGTAGTAAAAATACAAAAATTAACTGGGCATGGTGGCACACACCTGTAGTCCCAGCTACTCGGGAGACTGAAGTAGGAGAATCGCTTGAACTTGGGAGGCGGAGGTTGCAGTGAGCCGAAACCACAGCCCAGCACTCCAGCCTGGGTGACAGAATGAGACTCCATCTCAGAAAAAAAAAAAAAGAAAGAAAAGAAAGAAAGAAAAAGAAAATCCTCTTTCCTCTTTTGGAGGAGAAATGGATAGGGAGGTGAGGCAGTCTCTATTTCTATGACTACCCAAAGTTTCTAATGTTTCACGCCCTTCCCTTTCACCGTAAGGGTAAACGAAAGGTAAGAAGTACTGGTGTGATGTCCACCAACAGTAGAAACGTTTCAGAGAAGCACACTCCATTGCATCAGTAGAAATAATTCTACTGAGAATTAAAAATATAGCATGGCTGCCGGGTGCAGTGGCTCACGCCTGTAATCCCAGCACTTTGGGAGGCCGAGGTGGGCGGATCACCTGAAGTTGGGAGTTCGAGACCAGCCTGACCAACATGGAGAAACCCTGTCTCTGAAAAATACCACAAATTAGCCGGGTGTGGTGACGCATGCCTGTAATCGCAGCTACTCAGGAGGCTGAGGCAGGAGAATCGCTTGAACTCAGGAGGTGGAGGTTGCAGTGAGCCGGGATGGCGCTACTGCATTCCAGCCTGGGCAACAAGAGCGAAATTCCATCTCAAAAAAAAAAAAAAAAAATATATATATATATATATAGAGAGAGAGAGAGAGAGAGAGAGAGCAGGGCTAAAATAAAATGCTTGAGGGTAAGGCTGGGAAGGAGGTGGACGATTTGTCTTGGGAAGGTTTAAGATGGAAGGAATAGTTTAGGAATTAGATAACAGCCATTGTTATTCTGAAATAAATCTGGATGCTCTGCCTGTGGGTAAAAAGGAGATAACCCACTAAAGAAGCCAAAGGGGAAGAAAGAGAAAAGAGAGATCAGGGATTTTCTCTCTTTTGGATAGTTTATTTTGTTTTGTTTATCATTACCTTTGCTAGTCTTGGAGTCTTTCCCTTTCTTTGGGTTTACATTGTCAGGATATTTAGGAAAGATTTTTAAGAACTTCCTCATTCCAACCCCAACTCTTTGAATTTTTCTTCAAATGCAAATAAAAGCATTTACCATTTGGATATACTGTAATTAAAAAGAGGAAAGGGCAGTTTCTTGAACCTAAAACAACTTCTTTTTTTTTCTGTGTGTGGGCTCAGAGTCATTTAAAGGCTAAAAGAAGATCCGTTGAGAGCTGGGTGGGTAATGGAGAGTACTGATGATGGTGGTGGAGAGGATCCTGAATTCAGTCACAGAAAATAGCTGAAGCTGGATCAAATAATAAGACATCAAATCCCACTTGATTAGACATTAGGCAACTGTTTATGGTAAAATGTTAAGTACTTAATATTTTATTTCCAAGGCAGGTCATCTTGCATCTTACCCCAAAGCTATTTGTTCTCAGAACAAATGTGCATATGCTTATTAGGTTTAACAATCCACTGCTCACAGCTAGTAAAGGGGTCAGGCTAAGCCTGACTCCCTTGAATGAATAAGCCTCATTTGCACTTGTGATGACAAAAACCTTAGTTCTCAAACCAAAAGGAGGAATGAGGGCCAGAGGGATAATAAGTGAAAATGCTGACTCAGTCCTCTTTTTTTCCTTTTTTCTCTTCTTCTTCTTTTTTTTTTGAGACTGAGTATTGTTCTGTAGCCCAGGCTGGAGTGCAGTGGCAAGGTCATAGCTCACTGTAGCCTCAATCTCTCTGACTCTAGTGATCCTCCCACCTCAGCCTCCTGGGTAGGTGGAACTGTTACTGGACCCCAAGAGTGGGTTCTTGGATCGCACGCAAGAAAGAACTCGGCGAGTCCATAGAGGAAAGTGAAAGCAAGAGGCCCCGTCTCTACTAAAAATACAAAAAAATAAAAAATTAGCCGGGCGTGGTGGCGGGCGCCTGTAGTCCCAGCTACTTGGGAGGCTGAGGCAGAAGAATGGCGTGAACCCGGGAGGCGGAGTTTGCAATGAGCCAAGATTGCGCCACTGCACTCCAGTCTGGGCCACAGAGCGAGAGACTCTGTCTCAAAAAAAAAAAAAAAGAAAGTAGAGGAATAAAATAGTGGCTCCTCTGCAGACAGAGCAGCCCTGACGGTTGACCATTTTTATGGTTATTTCTTGATTATATGCTAAACAATGGGTGGATTATTTTTGTCTCCCCAATTTAGATCATATAGGGTAACTTCTTGACATTGTCCATGGCATTTGTGAACTGTCATGGAGATGGTGGGAGTGTAGCTGTGGGGACGACCAGAGGTCACTCTCGTGGCCATCTTGGTTTTGGTGGGTTCTAGGAGCTTCATTACTGCAAACTATTTTATCAGCAAAGTCTTTATGACCTGTATCATGTGTCCACCTCCTATCTCATGTTGTGATAAAGAATGCTTTGACCTCCTAGGAATGCAGCCCAGCAGGTCTCAGCCTTATTTTACCCAGCCCCTACTCAAGATGGAGTTGCTCTGGTTCAAATGCTTCTGACAGAACTAAAGGCATGCACCACCATGCCCCACTAATTTTTGTGTATTTCGTAGAGAAGGGGTCCTACTATTTTGCCCAGGCTGGTCTTGAACTCCTGGTCTCAAGCAATCCTACTTCCTTGGCCTCCTAAAGTGCGGGGGATACAAGCATGAGCCATTGCATCTGACTTAATCCTTTTTTTTTTTTTAAATGTGTTTTATTTTCCTGCAGTTTTGTGAGAGTGAAATATTTCCCCTCATGTTTAGGAGTAATCCAGACAGTTCCAGAACCTGGCCTACTTTCTTTACCCACCTCTTTATAGATGTGGCTTTTGTTGATCATCTGAGTGGATAAACTCGCAGAAAGTGAAATAACTTAGTGGCAAATTAGTGTTCTTTTAGCAATTCTGCTGACTTTCATTTGCTCAGAGGGAATTTGATTCATTTTCCTAACTCAGTACTAACTTTGAATTCTTTCTCTTAGGAATAAAAGAGTTGGTTTTTGTGGGCCAAGAGCTGAATCACTGGTTTAGTAGGAGTTGCACGACGCAGTTGACTAACTGGGCCGCATTTCCTCTGCTCTTCTAACCACATAGTGAGGGCCCTGCTGTGGCGGTGCCAGGTGGAAATTCTGGGGTGAAGGATCTGTTCTAGCTGATGAAATGCTTCGTCATTGCTGTCATCATCGGCTAGGCTGAAGACACATCTTCAGCAATAAGGCATGACTGTAATTCCTCATCCTCTGGCTATTATTAATTATGATTCATTTCATGAAAGAGGGAACAAAAGCCTCTGTAGATCCAAAGCACATCTAAAACGGAAGGATTTCAGATTTGAGCGTGTGAGGACTTTCCCTTATACAAGGGGAAATAAGTATGTTCTCTCAGGGGAAAGAGATCTGGCTTCAGTGAAGGAGAAATGCCCAGGTTGGCCTCCTACATGGAGAAGGTCTTATTCATAATCATCAAAAAAAAAAAAAAAAAATCCACTCCACAGGCACGGTGGCTCATATCTGTAATCCCAGCACTTTGGGAGGCCAAGGCAGGCGGATCACCTGAGATCAGGAGTTCAAGACCAGCCTGACTAATGTGGCGAAAC
>NW_012108919.1:3005281-3011731 GCF_000951045.1 Mandrillus leucophaeus | reverse complement strand
GAGCTTGCAGTGAGACGAGATCGAGTCACTGCACTCCAGCCTGGGCGACAGAGTGAGCTATGTCTCAAGAAAAAAAGGAAAAAAAAGAAAAATCAGTGCTTGAGATATTTTGTAGACCCTGCACTTGACGGATCAGCTGGCCCCACCCAGATCAATAAACTGGCTCATCTGATCTTGTGGCCCCCACCCAGGAACTGACTGAGCACAGGAAGACAGCCCCGACCCTGTGATTTCATCTCTGACCAATCAGCACTCTTGGCTCACTGGCTTCCCGCTACCCACCAAGTTATCCTTAAAAACTCTGCTCCCCAATTCAGCGAGCCTGATTTGAGTAATAATAGAACTCCAGCCGGACATGGTGGCTCAAGCCTGTAATCCCAGCACTTTGGAAGGCTGAGGCGGGCGAATCACGAGGTCGGGAAATCGAGACCATCCTAGCTAACAGGGTGAAACCCCTTCTCTACTAATAATACAAAAACACTAACCGGGCGTCGTGGCGGGCGCCTATAATCCCAGCTATTCCAGAGGCTGAGGCAGGAGAATTGCTTGAACCCAGGAGGCGGAGGTTGCAGTGAGCCAAGATGGGGCCACTGCACTCCAGCCTGGGCGATAGAGCGAGACTCAGTCTCAAAAAAATAAAATAAAATAAAACAAAACTCCAGTCTCCTGCACAGCCGGCTCGTTGTGAATCACTTCTTTTTCATTGCAGTTCCCCTGTCTTGATGAATCAGCTCTGTCTAGGCAGCAGGCAAGGTGAACCCCTTACCCAATTACATTACTGCCCTCCTCTCCCCGACCCCTTCTCATTTCTCTTTTCTTCTGGTCCTTTCTCTTCCTTCTCTTTCTTCCTCCTTCTTCTTTCCCTCTTCTGCTTTTTCTTTCTCCTTTCTTTTGTTCTCCCATCTTCTTCCTATCTTCAATTGCTACCACTAATCCAGTACTGGGGATTCTAGAAAACGCTCCAATGTCTTCTTTTTCCTAAGGTTTGTTAAAAATAAATTTTGCGGCCGGGTGCCGTGGCTCAGACCTGCAATTCCAGCACTTTGGGAGGCCAAGGCGTGCGGATCACCTGCGGTCAAGAGTTCAAGACCAGCCTGACCAACATGGAGAAACCCTGTCTCTACTAAAAAAAAAATACAAAATTAGTCGGGCATGGTGGCCCATGCCTGTAATCCCAGCTACTTGGGAAGCTGAGGCAGGAGAATCGCTTGAACCCGGGAGGTGGAGGTTGCACTGAGCCGAGACTGTGCCATTGCACTCCAGCCTGGGCAACAAGAGTGAAACTCCATCTCAAAATAAATAAATAAATACACAAATAAATGAATATTAAAACATAAATAAATACATAAATAAATTTTATTGGCCAAGCATGGTGACTCATTCCTGTAATCCCAGCACTTTGGAAAGTGCAGGCAAGAGGACTGATTGGGGCCATGAGTTCAAGACCATCCTGGGCAACATATTAAGATCCCATTCCTACAAATTTTTTTTTTTTTTAAATTAGTCAGCAGTGGTGGTGGTGCTGCATGTCTATAGTTCCAGCTACTCAAGAGACTGAGGTGGGAGGATCACTTGAGCACAGGAGGTCAAGGCTGCAATGAGCTGTGTTTATGTCACTGCACTCCAGCCTGGGCAACAGATCCAGTCCCTGTATCAAAAAAGAAAAAAAAAGCCACCAAGTCTGTGGTACCTTGTTATGGCAGCCCTAGTAAACTAATAGAGTCGCCTTGTCAATTTAACCTTGACCAGTGGCCAAAAGGGCCTAATGTTGAGTTGTTTTTCTTGTAATGGGGATAGCCTGGGAGGTCAAGGCTGCAGTGAGATGAGATCTCGCTACAGAACTCCAGCCTGGGCAGCAGAGCAAGATCCTGTCTCAAAAACAAAAACAAAAACAAAAAACTCCCTGTGGGGCTGATGGCCTCTAGCTGTCCCCTCTAGGGTCCCCCTCAGCTTGAGGTTATGCTTTACAGGTCACCGCCTATGAATGGCTGAGCAAGAAGGTGGGTCTACAAGGGTTGGGCAGAATGTTTATGCCCAATAAAAATTCCTCTAGTAGGCATCCCTTGCTCCAGGGCTCCCTTGGGTTGGTATAGACGCCGTCTTGTCTTCATCTTGGTTTGAAAGCTCCCCCTGTTCCATCCTTTATAATGAAACTGTGATAGAGATTTTATTATGCCTACTTACTGTTGAAGACAGTAAGGCTCAGAAAAGTTATGAAATTTGCCTGAGGTCACCCAGATACTAAGATGTAGAGCCAGGATTTGAACCAAGACAGCCTGACTCCAGTGTTTGTGCCCTCTCGGCTGCTGTGTTCAATTTGCAGTATAGGGTAAGGCACAATGGCCCTGCTCCCTCCTCTGAAGCCCCACAAGCCAGTGGCATCTTCATCAATACTCTAATTTTTTTTTTTTTTTTTTTTTTGAGAAGGAGTCTCACTCTGTCACCTAGGCTGGAATGCAGTGGCATGATCTTGGCTCATTGCAACATCCACACCCTGGGTTCAAGTGATTCTCCTGCCTCAGCCTCCCAAGTAGCTGGGATTACAGGCGTCTGACACAGTGCTTAGCTAACTTTTGTATGTTTAATAGAGATGGGGTTTCACCATCTTGACCAGGCTGGTCTTAAACTCGTGACCTTGAGATCCACCTGCCTTGGCCTCCCAAAGTGCTGGGATTACAGGTGTGAACCACTGAGCCTGGCCCATCAATACTCTAATTCTTTCAGAGTCAGAAGATCAATCAGTGTGGTGTGCAGGATAGAGAAATTAGAATTCCGTCTTGCTTTTTTTTTTTTTGAGACAGGGTTTTGCTCTTTTAGCCCAGGCTGGAGTACAATGGCTGAATCTTGGCTCACTGCAACTTCTGCCTCTGGAAATCAAGCGTGGTTCTCCTGCACAGCCTCCTGAGTAGCTGGGATTACACGGGTGTGCCACCACACCCGACCAATTTTGTATATTTAGTAGAGACAGGGTTTCACCATGTTGGCCAGGCTGGTCTCGATCTCCTTACCTCAGGTGATCTGCCTGCCTCAGCCTCCCAAAGTGTTGGGATTACAGGTGAGTGCCACTGCACCTGGCCTAGAATTCCTTCTTTCATCCTACAAACACCTCTCTAATCTCCTACTCTGATTGACCCCTTTCCCTGGTTTTAGACAAAGAGCTAACTTGAATAAAAGTAAGAATCAGAATAATTATTATAAAGTAGTAATAATATAAACTTAGCTCACCCATCATACGAGTGTGCTCATGATACCTACCTTTTCATCTGCATGCATGCACACATTTTCCTGCTTAATATTTGCTCTTACATCTGCCTTGCAAAGAACTGTCTCCCCTTGTGAGTGTTCTTGCGGGTCTGTCCTCCTGCTGACCCTGAATTTCAAGGAGGAGGCAGATGCTCAGCTGCTGCTCAGCCCTCTGGCTATACTTTGAGCCTCAGAGAGACAAGCAGGTACATGATTTTCTGCCGCATTACAAATAGGGAAACATTAAGGAGTAGCTTGAGTTGTGCGTGTTATGCAGCATGGCTATATGGGCTTGATTGTCTTCCCGTGGTTTGGCTCAAAGGAAATTACAAATGTTATTAAGCATTTGCTATATTTGTCTCATGGGACTTTCATTTAGACTCTTGATATATAAATGCTAGTTCTGGCCTGCAAGAATGGTAGTACCATTTATTAATGATTTACTATGTGCCAGGCACCATGATAGGTACTTTGCAGTCATCTATGCTTTCAACAGCTTTTGAGGTAGGCAGGATTGTCGCATTTCACTTAGGAGCAGATGGGAACAGTGGTTAAGCAACTGGCTTAAGTTCACACAACTAGTTAGTGGCAGAATTAGGATTCAAACTTAACTCTTTCTGACTCCAAAGCCTGTTCAATGTGTCTTTCCATACAGCTTTGGGAAGAAATGGGGTTAATGTTTTCAAATGGATATTAAAGCTATTTGTTAACTGTTGCATCCTAACAATCGAGGAGATAGACATCCTCCATCCCAAAACATTCTTCCCTTTTTACTGCCCTTTGTACTCCAACTACCTCAAAAAAAATTGGTCCCCACTTCTGCACATCCTATTCTCTCCTTGGCATATTTCACTTGGGCTCCGATTCCCACCATGTCACAGATCACAGAGCAACGACAATGCTCTTCTCATTGTCACCAATGACCTCCATGTTGTGAAATCTGTTATACTCCTCCACCACCTTCATCTCAGGCTTTTAGGAATATTTGATGCGGTCCATCTATCCCTCCTCTGCTGTTTTTTCTCTTTCTTTTTTTCTTTTTTTTTGAGATGGAGTTTCCCTTTTGTCCCCCCGGCTGGAGTGCAATGGCGTGATCTTGGTTTACTGCAACCTCCACCTCCCAGGTTCAAGTATTTCTCCTACCTCAGCCTCCTAAGTAGCTGGGATTACAGGTGTGCACCACCATGCCTAGTATATTATTGTATTTTTAGTAGAGATGGGGTTTCACCATGTTGGCCAGGCTGGTCTGGGACTCTTGACCTCAAGTGATATGCCTGCCTCAGCCTCCCAAAAGTGCTAGGAATCCCTCCTTTTCTTTTTGAAAATTTTTATTTATTTATTTTTCTCAGAAATGGGGGTCTGGCTATGTTCCCAGGCTGGTCTTGAACTCCTGGGCGCAAGTGATCCTCCTGCGTTGGTCTCCCAAAGCGCTGGGATTTATAGTTAGGAATCGCTACCCTCGGCCCTCTCCCTTCTTTTAAAAAGAATCTCCTCTGGTTTGGGGGCATCATGTACTCTCTTTTTTCCCTTTTCCTTCTCTGGCCACTCCTCAGTGTCCCTCGTGGTGGTGGCACATATTATCAGCTATGCAATAGCCTTTCCCTCTGTGTTCCTTAGAAATAAAACCCCCTTGTGATTCAGGGCAGCAAAGTGCTGCAATACTTTCTTTTCTGCACTCACTTGGAGTCAGGTGCATATGTGTCATAGTTCTGGCCAATCAAGAAGTCGGTTGAATGCAGACTTCTAGTAAAGCTTTTCTTTTCTGGATAAAATGGGGCTGACAGCCACGCAGATTGCTTTAGTCCAGAAGTTTGAGACCAGCCTGGGCAATATGGCAAAACCCTGTCTCCACAAAAAAATACAAAAAACATTAGCCTGGCATGGTGGTGACTCAGTCTCAGTCACCCAGGAGGCTGAGGTGGGAGGATTGCTCGAGACAGGAAGGTTGAGGCTGCAGTCAGTTGAGATTGTGCCTGACTGCACAAGAGCCTGAGCAACAGAGTCAGGACCTATCTCAAAAACAAAAACAAAAAACAAAAAACAAAGAGGTAGGGGGCAGGGATGATTGGCCCCATGCTCCTTCTTCTTCTGAATTGTGTTCAGGGTACAACTGTCAGAGGCATTTGAACCAGAGCAACTCCATCTTGAATAGGGGTGAGGTAAAATGAGGCTGAGACCTACTGGGCTGCATTCCCAGACAGTTAAGGCATTCTAAGTCACAGGATGAGATAGGAGGTCGGCACAAGACACAGGTCATAAAGACCTTGCTGATAAAACAGTTGCAGTAAAGAAGCCAGCTCTAACCCTCCAAAAACCAAGATGGCCATGAGAGTGACCTCTGGTCCTCTTCATTGCCACACTCCCACCAGCGCCATAACAGTTTACAGATGCCAGGGCAAAGTCAAGAAGTTACCCTACGTGGTCTAAAAAGGGGAGGCATGAATAATCCACCCTTTGTTTACCATATCATCAATAAATAACAATAAAAATGGGTAGCCAGCAGCCCTTGGGACTGCTCTGCCTATGGAGTAGCCATTCTTTTATTCCTCTACTTTCTCTCTTTTTTTTTTTTTTTTTGAGACAGAGTTTCACTCTTGTTGCCCAGGCTGGAGTGCAGTGGTGTGATCTCGGCTTACCGCAACCTCTGCCTCCCAGGTTCAAGTGATTCTCCTGCCTCAGCGTCCTGAGTAGCTGCGATTACAGGCATGCCTGGCTAATTTTTGTATTTTTAGTAGAGACGGGGTTTCCCCATGTTGGTTAGGCTGGTCTCAAACTTGCAACCTCAGGTGATCAGCCTGCCTCAGCCTCCCAAAGTGCTGGGATTACAGGCATGAGTCACGGTGCCCGGCCTCCTCTACTTTCTTAATAAACTTGCTTTCACTTTACACTATGAACTTTCCTGAATTCTTTCTTGTGTGAGATCTGAGAACCCTCTCTTGGGGTCTGGATCGAGACTCCATTCTTGTAACACAACTACTGTACCATGTTGTGACCATGAAGCCACAAGTATGAGGATTAAGGTCTTCAGGGAAAGATGACAGAAGAGAAAGTTGAAAGACCCTGGCTCAGGCCGGGAGCGGTGGCTCAAGCCTGTAATCCCAGCACTTTGGGAGGCCCAGACGGGCGGATCACGAGGTCGGAGATCGAGACCATCCTGGCTAACACAGTGAAACCCCGTCTCTACTAAAAAATATATAAAAAAAAAAA
>NW_012108919.1:3004334-3004730 GCF_000951045.1 Mandrillus leucophaeus | reverse complement strand
GGGAGGTGGGGGTGGCGGTGAACTGAGATTGCTCCATGGCACTCCAGCCTGGGTTACAGAGCAAGAGTCCATCTCAAAAAATAAAAATAAATAAATAAATAAAAGAAAAAAAATGCAATGTCTTCCTTAAGCCTAGAGACTGCCCCATTAGGGTTCTCTTTCATGCATGTATGTGTCTGTGAAGAGAACCATGCTTATGTTTCTGGGCATTTCTAATTGATTTACAACAGAACTCAGTCTTAGAGAACGTGCGCCCAGATGGCGAACATCACAAATTAGTAGGGGGGTTCCACGATTTGTAATCATTATTACAAAGAAACAATTTCTTCTAATATTTCTTGGAAAGTCATTCTTTACAGTGGGGATATCTTATTACAAAATTCCCCACTTTTTCAT
>NW_012108919.1:3002891-3003698 GCF_000951045.1 Mandrillus leucophaeus | reverse complement strand
CGTGGCTGTGTGTACACAGAATGCTTCCAAATTAGTTGGTATTTTCCATTCCCTCTTTTGCTCCTAGCCTTTGTTTTAAGACGTGCTTCATTTCTGCCCTCATTCTGGAAGTGGCCCTCCTTGAAATGAGGACAAAAACTAATCAAATTCTCTTATCAGACTTTTTAATATTCTAAAATGATGTATGACTTTTTTTTTTCTTTTGGATGCTTCTACACAGTGAGTAGGAAGACTCCTTAAATATTGCTAGTCCTGTGCTTTTGTATCTCATGAGTGACCATAAATTGATGGGTCCTGGGGGTATTGGTCATGTTCCAGAAGCTTTTCTCAAAGTAGTTTTGACAGAATGTATCTATCTAGAGAAATTGTTTTATTTTATTTTGCGATTTTTTTTTTTTTTTTTTTGTAGAGGTGTGGTCTCCCTGTGTTGTCCAGGCTGGGCTCTGACTCTTGAGCTCAAAAGATCCTCCCATCTCAGCCTCCCAAGGTGCTGGGTTTATAGGTGTGAACCGCCGTGCCCCCGACTTATCCAGGTCAATTCTATCAGCATCCTCTTGTTTTCCCTGAGAGCATCTGAAGTTCCTCTTGCCTTATCCTATATCCTCTTGGATATAGAACCTTATTTTTAAAAAGTAATATATTGGGTCTGTCTTTAAGACTTTGGTGGAAACAGGCCAGATGCGGTGGCTCACGCCTGTAGGTTGCCAGTGAGCCTGACACAGTGCCATTGCACTCCAGCCTCAGTGACCAAGTAAGACTCTGTCTCAAAAAACAAAACAAAAACAAAAACAAAAAACCTCAGAAAAC
>NW_012108919.1:2997945-2999976 GCF_000951045.1 Mandrillus leucophaeus | reverse complement strand
CAGAGAGGGGCTGGAGTCCTAGCTCGTCCACTATCCAGCTGGCATGTTACTCACCTCTGAGAGCCTTAGTTTCTTCAGCTGAAAGATGGTGATCACAGCAGTACCTTCATTGCAGAGTGGTTTTATAGTAAAGTGGTTTTATAGTAAGGAATAATGATGAAATAAGTTCTAGTATTCAGCACATAGTACATACTTATTAAGACTGTTATTTTAATTATTCAATGAGAGTAATTGCAGTAGAAATTTAAGAAGCTAATTTCCTTTTCTTTTTTTGAGACAGTGTCTTGTTATGTTCCCCAGGTTGGAGTGCAGTGGCGCAATCTCGGCTCACTGCAACGTCCGCCTCCCAGGTTGAAATGATTCTCCTGCCTCAGCCTCCTGAGTAGCTGGGATTACAGGCGCGCCACCATGCCTGGGTAATTTTTGTATTTTTAGTACAAATGGGGTTTCGCCACATTGGCCCAGGCTGGTCTGGAACTCCTGACCTCAGGTGATCCGCCTGCCTTGGCCTCCCAACGTTCTGGGATTACAGGCGTGAGCCACTGTGCCCAAGCTAAGAGGCTAATTTCCATCCAGAAATGTATTATTTGTTTTTCCTTTAAATTTTTCCTGATTAAGCAATGCATATTCATTGAGAGAAAATTTGGAAAGTACGTTAAGTGTAAAGAAGCAGCAAATAAAATTTTCTAAAATCCCACTATATACAGGCAACTGTAGTTAACCTTTTGTCATACTTTGTACCAGTTATTTTTTTATAAAAACTTTTTTTTTTGGTAATTTGCATGATTAAGATTATACTGCTTATAGCCTTTTGAATTTTGCTATTTTTGCTATTGCTTAACATTATATCATAAACATTTTCCCATATCTTCCAAAAAAAAAAACTTTGTTAGCATATTTTTAAATGAAATGGCTTGTTAGTCCACCGTATTGCTATAGGGTGACCAGCCATTCCCGTTTGCCTCAGTCAGAGAGGGTTCTTGGGATAGAGAACTTTTGTTGGAAAGTCCTGCACAAACTAGGACGAATTGGTCACTCTACTTTTATAAAACCTTATAATTGGATAATTAGATTGTTTCTATTTTTTAACCTGATAAACAGCACTACTATGAATATTTTTTAGCAATAATGGCCTTCAAAATTGTTTTATAATAACTATTCTCCTACAAGTTCTTGAGTGAAGAGACCATATCTTTTGGCCTAGATTTTTCTGTTTAACCCACAGGTCCACAGGTCCACAGGTCCTGAAGCTCTTATGTAGATGATCAATTAAATATGGTACCAATCAGCTGGCTGACTGTTTAGTGTTATTGAGGGTTAAATTATGTTCATCCCAAAACCATGTTGATGTCTTAACTCCTGGTGCCTGCCAATTGGACCTTGTCTTAAAATAAAGTATTTGCAAATGTAGTTAAGGTATGTTCAGGCCAGGCGCCGTCGCTCATGCCTGTAATTCTAGCACTTTGGGAGGCGGATTGCCTGAGTTCAGGAGTTGGAGACCAGACTGGGCAACATGGTGAAACTCTATCTGTACTAAAAATACAAAAATTATCTGGGCATGGTGTGTGCACCTGTAATCCCAGTTACTCGGGAGGTTGAGGCAGGAGAATCACTTGAATCCAGGAGGCAGAGGCTGCAGCGAACTGAGATTGTGGCACTGCACTCCTGCCTGGGCAACAGAGAGAGACTCCCTGCCAAAAAACAAACAAACAAACAAATAGACAAAGGCGTGGTGGCACACACCTGTAGTCCCAGATACTCAAGGGGTGGGGTGGGGTGGGGGCGCGGCTAAGGCATGAGAATGGCTTGAACCTGGGAGGCAGAGGCTGCAATGAGCCGAGATTGTATCACTGCACTCCAGTCTGGGCAACAGAGTGAGACTTGGTCTCAAAAAACAAAAACACAAACAAAAAAACAAGAAAAGGTGTGGTAGTGCGTGCCTGTACTCTCAGCTACTTGTGAGGCTGAGGCACAAGAATCTCTTGAACCTGAGAGGCAGAGGCTGCAGTGAGCCAAGATGGCGCCACTGCA
>NW_012108919.1:2992045-2996755 GCF_000951045.1 Mandrillus leucophaeus | reverse complement strand
ACTATTTTCCTTCATGCTTATTCCCCAGATTTTTTTATTTGAGAGAAAGTCTTGCTCTGTTGCCCAGGCTGGAGTGCAGTGGCGCTATCTCAGTTCACTACAACTGGTGCTCCCTGGGTTCAAGCAATTCTCGTGCTGCAGCCTCCCAAATAGCTGGGACTACAGATGTGTGGCACCACGCCTGGCTAATTTTTGTATTTTTAGTCGAGACGGGGTTTGACCCTTTTTTTTTTTTTTTTTGGTGATACGGAGTCTCACTCTTGTCAGGCAGGCTGTAGGGCAATGGCATAATCTCTGCTCACGGCAACCTCCCCTTGCCAGTTCAAGCGATTCTCCTGCCTCAGCCTCCTGAGTAGCTGGGACTACCGGTGCCTGCCACCACACTCCGCTAATTTTTATATTTTTAGCAGAGATGGGGTTTCACCATATTGGCCAGGCTGGTCTCAAACTCCTGACCTTGTGATCCATCTGCCTTGGCCTCTCAAAGTGCTAGGAGGTGATTACAGGAATGAACCACTGGGCCCTGCCCAGGATGTGCAAAGGGAATTTTTTGTTGTTGTTGTTGAGACAGCCTTGCTCTGTCTCCCAGGCTGGAGTGCAGTGGCGTGATCTCAGCTCACTGCAACTTCTGCCTCCTGGATTCGAGAGATTCTCCTGCCTCAGCCTCCTGAGTCGCTGGGATTACAGGCGCATGCCACCACGCCCAGCTAATTTTTGTATTTTTAGTAGAGACGGAGTTTCACCATGTTGATCAGGCTGGTCTCGAACTCCTGACCTCGTGATCCACCCATCTCGGACTCCCAAAGTGCTGGGATTATAAGCATGAGCCACCGCGCCCGGCCTAAGGAGCAGCTTTATTATTACAGTTTATCAGCAAATGGATTGTGTAAAGTCTTTCATTCATTCAGCATTGTGGGGGAAAACGCCTTAGTCCCTGCTGATCAAGATAATAACATTCATCAATAGTAATTTACGGGATGATCAAGGTACCACTACTTCCCTAGGAGGAGCAGGCTCTTAACTTCCTATGTGTAGACCAACACTATCTTCCAAGTTAATCACAAAGGAAAGAGCCTGTTTTATGTGCTACGGACATTACTTAACAACCCCCTTTCCATCCAATACTGCAGCCTGCATCTCTTAGGAAAGGAGATAGTCGATTTAACCACAATTCTATTATCACATCCAAGGAAATAGCAATTATATAATATGCAGTCTGTCTTAGTTTGTTTGGGCTGTTGTAACAAAATACCATAAACAGGGTAGCTTATAAACAACAGAAGTTTCTTTCTTACAGTTCTGCAGGCTGGGAAATTCAAGATGAAGGTGCTGGCAAATTCTGTGTCTGTGGTTCACCTTCTGCTTCATTAATGGAGCCTTCTAACTGTGTCCTCACATGGTGGAAGGGCGAAAGGCAGCACTCTGGGCCTCTTTTCTTTTTTTGACACGGAGTCTCACTCTGTCCCCCAGGCTGGATTACAGTGGGGCAATCTCGGCTCACTGCAACCTCTGCCTCCTGGGTTCAAACGATTCCCCTGCCTCAGCCTCCCTAGTAGCTGGGATTACAAATGTACATCACCATGCCCACTAATTTTTGTATTTTTAGTAGAGACGGGTTTCATTATGTTGGCCAGGCTGATCTTGAACTCCCAACCTCAGGTGATCCACCTGCCTTAGCCTCCCAAAGTGCTGGAATTACAGGCGTGAGCCACTGTGCCTTGCCTGGGGCCCCACATTCATGAGGGTTCTAGTCTCATGACCTACTCACCTCCCAACGAGCACTACCTTTTAATATCATGTCCTTGAGGGTTAGGTTTCAACATATGAATTTTGGGGCAGCAAAAACATTCAGACCACTGGGTGTGGTGGCTCACACCTGTAATCCCAGCACTTCGGGAGGCTGAGGCAGGCAGATCACGAGGTCAAGAGATCAAGACCATCCTGGCCAACATGGCGAAACCCTGTCTCTACTAAAAATACAAAAATTAGCTGGGCATGGTGGCACGAGCCTGCAGTCCAAGCTACTCAGGAGGCTGAGGCAGGAGAATCACTTGAACCTAGGAGGCGGAGGTTGTAGTGAGCCGAGATTGTGCCACTGCACTCCGGACTGGTGACGGAGCGAGACTCCGTCTCAAAAAAAAAAGAAAAAGAAAAAGAAAAAAAAATTAGCCAGGCGTGGTGGTGGGCACCTGTAATGCCAGCTACTCTGGAGGCTGAGGCAGGAGAATGCCTTGAACCCGGGAGGTGGGGGTTGCAGTGAGCCTAGATCGTGCCACTGCACTCTAACCTGGGTAACAGGGCGAGACTGCGTCTCAAAAAAACAAAATAAAACAAAACAAAATTCAGACAATAGCACAGTCTATGCGTGTGTGTGTATATATGTGTGTATATATGTGTATATATGTGTATATATGTATATATGTGTATATGTATATACACACATATGTGTGTGTGTATATATATGTATATATATATTTTTTGAGACAGAGTCTCCCTCTGTTGCCCAGGCAGTGGCACGATCTTGGCCCACTGCAACCTCTGACTCCCGGGTTCAAGCTATTCTTAGCCTCCCGAGTAGCTGGGATTACAGGCGCATGCCATCATGCCCGGCTAATTTTTGTGCTTTTAGTAGAGATGGGGTTTCACCATGTTGGTCAGGCTGGGCTCGAACTCCTGACCTTGTGATCCTCCTGCCTTGGCCTCCCAAAGTGCTGGGATTACATGTGTGAGCCACCACACCCAGCCAGCACAGTCTTTATTGAAATTTCCCCATTTGTCTCCAAAATATCCTTCATACTATTTTCCCCTGATTAGAATCCAATCAAGGCACATGCATTGCAGATGATGATCTTGGTTTTTTTTGTTTGTTTGTTTTGTTTTCGAGATGGAATCTTGCTGTGTTGCTCAGGCTGGAGTGCAATGGCATGATCTCTGCTTATTGCAATTTCCACCCACCTGGTTCAAGCAATTCTCCTGCCTCAGCCTCCTGAGTAGCTGGGATTACAGGTGCTAACCACCACGCCCAGCTAATTTTTGTATTTTTAGTAGAGACGGGGTTTCACCATGTTAGCGAGGCTAGTCTCGAACTCCTGACCTCGTGATCCACCCGCCTTGGCCTCCCACAGTGCTGGGATTACAGGCGTGAGCCACCATGCCCCGCCTATTTATTTTTAAAATCAAAATGAATTCAAGCAAATTGGTTATGTCCATAATTGAGAATCTTTTTGTGAACACCATAACTCTTTCTTTCCTTCTTTCCTTCTGTTTCTCTCTCTCTTTCTTTCTTTCTCTTTCTCTCTCTCTCTCTCTTTCTTTCTTTCTTTCTTTCCTTCTGTTTCTCTCTCTTTCTCTCTCTCTTTCTTTCTTTTTTTTCTTTCCTTCTTTCCTTCCTCCCTCCCTCCGTTTCTTTTTTTTTCAGACGAAGTCTCGCTCTGTCTCCCAGGCTGTATAGTGCA
Source organism: Mandrillus leucophaeus (assembly GCF_000951045.1). NCBI lineage: Eukaryota > Metazoa > Chordata > Mammalia > Primates > Cercopithecidae > Mandrillus > Mandrillus leucophaeus. Next base: position 2,993,300 of record NW_012108919.1, on the reverse strand, counting down.
GTGGCACGATCCCTACTCAATGCAACCTCCACCTCCTGGGTTCTCGCCATTCTCCTGCCTCAGAGTAATTGGGACTACAGGTGACTGCCACTATGCCCGGCTAATTTTTTGTATCTTTAGTAGAGACAGAGTTTCACTGTATTAGCCAGGATGATCTGGATCTCCTGACCTCGTGATCCACACCCGCCTTGGCCTCCCAAAGTGCTGGGATTACAGGCATGAACCGCCGTGCCCGGCTCCTCCCTCCCTCCCTCCCTTCCTTCCTTGATGGAGTTTTGTTCTTGTTGCCCAGGCTGGGGTGCAATGGCATGGTCTCAGCTCACTGCAACCTCTCCCTCCCGGGTTCAAGCGATTTTCCGGCCTCAGCCTCCAAAATATCTGCGATCACAGGCGCATGCTACCACACCTGGCTAATTTTTGTATTTTTAGTAGAGACGTGGTTTCACCATATGGCCAGGCTGGTCTTGGACTCCTGGCCTCAGGTGATCTGCCTGCCTGGGCCTCCCAAAGTGCTGGGATCACAGGTGTGAGCCACTGCGCCCAGCAGAGAGATTTGGCTGGAGACTTTGCCAAGGGGCACCTGTGAATCGGGCAGATTCGATACCTGTCCTCACAAAGCTCTGAGTGCCGTTCAGGAGGCAGACATCACACATGTAGTCATAATAGTGAGTCATTCATATCAATGCTGGCAAGTGCTCTGAAGAGAGATGCTATTGACAGAGAATAACAGAGATCTCATCTCAAAGAGGGCCAGAGATGGTGAAAGGAAGAAAGGGGAAAACCCAAGGCAGGGCTCTGAGGAAATGACTTTTAGGTTGAAATGGGGAGGAGGGGGAATCCACCAGGTAAAATGTGTGTGGGGGGGAGGTTTCTCTTTGAGAACTACGTTTTCTTTTTCTTTTTTTTTTCTTTTTTAGAAAAAGATAAAACATATTTGCAGAGATTGCTAGTCTGCTAATGACTTCTCTGCCCTTTCTCCTTGTCAGAGAACCGCATTGTCACTCATAATGGCTACAGTTCCAGCAATCTTTGCAGCTACTTATGGCCCCGTGATTAATTGTGGCCATTGGAAGTGCCGCTTCCGGGATGCACCATTAAAGAGAGGCGGTATTCCTCTTTCACCAACCTCCCTCTCCCCTGTGACTTGGAACAGGCACTCGGTGTTGAGCCATCTTCACTCATGTGGCAGGCCAACACCTGTGGGTGGCAGAATGGCAACTGGGGGCAACTCCACCACCCTAACTGCCGACAGTCA
>NW_012108919.1:2988539-2990615 GCF_000951045.1 Mandrillus leucophaeus | reverse complement strand
GCAACTGGGTTCACATGGGATTAAGACTAATTATAGAGATAAATAGATAAATAGATTATGGGAGCCTTGGTTGCACTGTCATAAAATCAATTCATATCTGGGTGGGTCCAAGAGTTTACTTGGCACCATTTTCTTTCTTTCTTTTTTTTTTTTTGAGATGGAGTCTCAGTCTGTCACCCAGTCTGGAGTGCAGTGGCGCGATCTCAGCTCACTGTAACCTCTGCCTCCCAGGTTCACACCATTCTCCTGCCTCAGCCTCCTGAGTAGCTGGGACCACAGGTGCCCACCACCACGCCTGGCTAATTTTTTTGTATTTTTAGTAGAAATGGGGTTTCACCGTGTTAGCCAGGATGGTCTCGATCTCCTGACCTCATGATTTGCCTGCCTCGGCCTCCCAAAGTGCCGGATTACAGGCATGAGCCACTGTGCCTGGCCACTTGGCACCATTTTCAACGTGACTGAAGGGATTCGTCCTGCCTTACAGAGAAAGTCAGCTGGAGAGTTGAATGTAGAATCTCATAATCGGATTTGTGCTCTGGCTTAGTTGATTCTGAAAAGAATTCAGTCAAATAAAAGCAATGCATTTGAGAATACTATTTTGAGCAAAAGATTTTGTGAAATAGCACAGATCCATTGACCATAAATAATTAGTCAATTTAGCATTCCACTACCATTAATTGAACATCTGTAGAGTGAGGGGGACTACTGTGAGGGAAACTTAAGACTGGGGTCACAGCCATGTGTGTACATCTTCTAGTTATCATTTGCATTAGGCCCCAAACTCTTTGCCAGAAAAACATTGTTTTTAAGTAGTTGTTTAAAGATACGTTAAAGTGGTCACTTTAATAATAGCAGTGAGGCCAGGCACGTCGGCTCATGCCTGTAATCGTAACACTTTGGGAAGCTGAGGTGGGTGAATGGCTTGAGCTCATGAGTTTGAGACCAGCCTGGACAACAAGATGAGAACCTGTCACTATAAAAAATACAAAAAACAGCCAGGTGAGGTAGTAGGATCACTTGAGCCTAGGTTGTCGAGGCTGCAGTGAGCCCAGATGATACCAGGCACTCCAACCTGCCTGACAAAGTGAGACCCTGTCTTAAAAAAAAAAACCCAGTGAAGGCCAGGTGTGCTGGTTCACAACTGTAATCCCAGCACTTTGGGAGGCTGAGGCAAGAGGATCCCTTAAGGCCATGAGTTTGAGACCAGCCTGGGCAACATAGTGAGATTCAATCTCTACATTTTACAAAATATTAAAATATTAAATGTGTGTGTATACACACACACACACACACACACACTTTTTTTTTTTGAGATGAAATTTTGCTCTATTGCCCAGGCTGGAGTGCAGTAGCACAATCTCAGCTCACTGCAGCCTCCACCTCCTGAGTTCAAGCAATTCTCCTGTCTCAGCCTCCCAAGTAACTGGGACTACAGGCGCATGCCACCATCCCCAGCTACTTTTTGTATTTTTAGTAGAAATGTGGTTTCACCATATTGGTCAGGCTGGTCTCAAACTCCTGACCTTAGGTGATCCACCTGCCTCGGCCTTTCTAAGTGCTGGGATTATAGGCGTGCCCAGCCTAAAATATTTTTTAAAGTTAAAAAGAAAACAACATTGGCAGTATAAACAGGGATTTGACCTGAGGCTGCTTTTAACCCTCACTGTCCATTCTCATGCAAGGTCCTTCAAGGTCTAGCACCTGCCTTTCTCTGACATTTCCTGTCTCAGCACGTATCCTCTCTCTCTTTTCTACAGCCAACTGAACTATAACTTCCTGTGCCTTTACACAGGTTACTCACTCTTCTTGGACTGCTTGTCTTTGCCTTTTGACTTAATTCCTTCTCATTCTTCAAGACTTATCATAGTATATACCCAAAAGAACTGATTTTTTTTTTTTTTTTGAGAGCGAGTCTTGCTCTGTGGCCCAGTCTAGAGTGCAGTGGCACAATCTCGGCTCACTTCAGCCTCCACTACCTGGATTCAAGCGACTTTCCTGTCTCAGCCTCCTGAGTAACTGGGATTACAGACACGGCTAATTTTTATATTTTTAGTAGAGATGGGGTTTCAGCATGTT
>NW_012108919.1:2980725-2983424 GCF_000951045.1 Mandrillus leucophaeus | reverse complement strand
TCTCAGCTCACTGCAACCTCCACCTCCTAGATTCAAGCAATTCTTGTGCCTCAGCCTCCCGAGTAACTAGGATTACAGGTGAGTGCCACCATGCCTGGCTAATTTTTGTATTTTCAGTAGAGACAGAGTTTCACCATGTTGGCCAGGTTGGTCTTGAACTCCTGACCTCAGGTGATCCGCCCACCTTGGCCTCCCAAAGTGCTGGGATAACAGGTGTGAGCCACCGCACCCAGGCAACAAGTTTATTTTTTTTTAAAAAAAAACCTTAACATAGACATTGTCTCCTCTATGAAACCTTCTGATCCCCTCAGTCAGGGATGAGTGTTCCTCTTACAGGACCCCCACCCAGCACCGTCTGGTTCTATCAGTACACCATTGCATCATTTTCTCATATTGTAGGGATGCACACTACATATAAGGTAAAACATTTAGTATCTTTCCTATTTAGTTGTTATAACAGTTATTATAACATTGATCAGTTGTATTACACTCATTTGTCCTAGCTGTTCTTCTAGATAACAAAATCGTTGAAAACAGGAGCTGTCTCTTTTATTTCTATGTCTCCTAAGACGTGCCAGGCATTAGTCACATGGGTTTATCAAATCACGAAATGAACTTAAGTGGATAATTCCTGGATGCCTAGAGAGGGAAAGAAACTTGAAAGACTAAGGAGAACATTGTGCCCATCCTCTTGGTACTTGACAGCGTGTGTATAAAGTGCATCGCAAAATTCCTGCACATAGTAGGCATTCAATAAGCAGTAGTTCTTTTCCCTCTTCCCTTCATTTTACAGAGAAGGGAATTGAGACCCACAAAGGCGAAGTAATTGGCTCAGAGTTAAACAGCCTGACAACAGAAGAGACAAGCACCACATCTTCCGGTCTAGTGAGTCCTTTTTTTCCTATAACATGGGAAACATGGAATGTGGGAATGACCCTTGACCCCAATAGCAATAGGTTTACAAATAACTTTTTATTATGGAAGTTTTAAACATACTCAAAAGTAGGGAGAACAGCATAATGAGCCCTATATACCCATCACTCAGCTTCAACAATTACCAACTCTTTGTCCATCTTTTTTCATCTACATTTTCTCCACCCTTCATCCCCTCCTATGCATTTTAAGGCAAATCCCAAACATTCTACAAGTTCTAACTGTATTTTTCATGAAAAAATTGTATGTGTTTAGTCTCTAGAAAGGATGAACTCAGCTGGAAAAGACTTCAATCAGATAACACCTCAATTCTTCCATTAAAAGATATTAGACATCAGATCCTCAAAACACCCACAATATTTATAGACCTTTAGAATCTTGCCTAAGTGTGCATGCCAAAACATAAGTAACAACTGATTCTTAATCTCTAGAGATCAGTGGGCTTCTTCCAACGCTTATTTCTCTGTTGACTTTTCATTCCCCTATATTATCATTCTCAGCCTGTTTAAATGATCCTCCCTATCTGCCTCCAAATGCCAACCTTTGTGCTTTTCTTTGTATAGTTTTCACTTCCTAGAATGCCTTCTTTCTTCCAAAAATCTAGCAATCCTTCAAGATCCATTTCAGGAACTTTATACAACCTAAAAGCTTCTTAGATGATCTCACCCGTAGAATGACATAGGGTTTGATAGTCATAGCAGTTTTGCACTTTATTATTATTATTATTTTTGAGCCAGAGTCTGGCTTTGTTGCCCAGGCTTGAGTGCAGTGGTGCGATCTCGGCTCACTGCCACCTCTGCCTCCTGGGTTCAAGCAATTCTCCTGCCTCCATCTTCCGAGTAGCTGGGATTACAGGCATGTACCACCACAACTGGCTAATTTTGTGTGTGTGTGTACTTTTAGTAGAGACAGCATTTCACCATGTTGGCCAGGCTGGTCTCCAATTCCTGACCTCAGGCGATCCGTCTACCTTGGCCTCCCAAAGTGCTGGGATTACAGGCATGAGCCACCATGCCTGGCCTGCACTTAATTATTAATTGTTCTGCATGTATCAGTTTTGCCATCTTAACAAGATTTCAGGTTCCTTGATGACAAAGATTTTGTCTTAAAACTTTTTTTTTTTTAATTCTGGGCAATATTGTTAAAAATAAAAGTCTCTATACAAAAAATATAAGACAAAAAAATGCAATACTTTTACCTGGTGTGGTGGCACTTACCTGTAGTTCTAGCTACTTGGGAGACTGAAACAGGAGGATCACCTGAGCCCAGGGAGGTTGAGGCTGCAGTGAACCATGATTGCGCCTCTGTATTCCAGCCTGGGCGACAAAGTGAAACCTCGTCTCAAAAAACAAAACAAAACAAAAACCCAGAAACAAGTTTTTTTTGTGTGTGTGGATATTTTCTCTCATTCCTCCTACCCCTGTTCTAAGACCACTGATGGTAGGAGCATGTAATGAGTTGTTCATCATAGTTTGTTGATGAATATTTGCACATTCACATTTTGGGCCATTCATATACTCTTACAGTGGCATAGTTGGACTTAGGCAGTGGTCTTGCCAAAACCATCAAGCTTGAATCTGATCTGGTCTCCTGATTTAACTTTCAGTATTCAAGAAGACAAAGGTGGGGCACTGTGGCTTATGCTTATAATCCCAGCGCTCTGGGAGGCCAAGGTGGGCAGATTGGTTGAGTCCAGGAGTTTGAGGACAGCCTGGCCAACGTGGTGAAACCCACGTCTGTACTAAAAATACAGGAAAAAAAAAAAA
>NW_012108919.1:2970276-2979170 GCF_000951045.1 Mandrillus leucophaeus | reverse complement strand
AGCTGTGTCACAGGTGCATCGGGGAGTCATTATATGATAGCTATTTTGATCTATGACACTTTTCATAATTAATTATTAAAAAGCACACACACATGTATCTGGAAGGGCATGTGTTATTCATTTAACACTGCTCTCCTGAAACGTGACCCCCTCCCTCCTTTTCATTTGCAATGAGTACGTTTGTGGTCCAGGAGGATGGTGTCTGTTCTCTGCTGAAGCAGGACGGGAGCCTGTCCAGAACTGTTTACACTGGCACTTTGGGCCCAATGAGACACTGCCAAGGTTGCATATAAATCAGGAATCCCTTAGCCACTCTCGCTGATGGATTTATCTGGCTGCGCTGCTTAGAATTTGGGTAGGTGTTTAGAATGCAGACACACAAAGTCCGAGGATTTGTCCTTGTGCCCTTTCCTTGCATGCATGGATTTATTCAGCATTGCCCAGGCTGCCTGAGAGGGGCTCATGTGAGTAATGCCAGGTGACCCTCCTGGTACACCCCATCTTCATCTTGGGCTTGACAACCGTCAGGGGAACTTTACGTGAGGGGAGTGGAGGGGAAGGCTGGTAAAAAACAGCCTCATTGTAGTAAACTCCTTAAGAGCCTGATCCATCCTCAGGAGGAATAGAAAGTAAATTGCTTCCCTTTAGGAGTTGAATTAACTCTTTCAGGCCAATAGAATTAGTTCAGTAATCACTATCCCATTGCCTCAGGATTTCCCCGAATGGTATTTTTAATGAACTATGCCTCCCTATTGCTACCAATGCCACAATTTAACAGAATTGACTGGTAAACTCAGCCAACAACAGGTTTGACTAATTTTTTTATTCTCGGAATAGACCAGGTGTTCTTGTGAAGGGATCAATTGACTGCTTGTTTCAGAACTGAGAAGGCGCAACCTCATTAGACACCGCCAGTAGATGAGCCCTGTAATCCTTATTCATTTTCAGAGCAAGAATTGCAGTGTCTTGCACTCCAGCCCGTCAGCTAGCCTTTTGTGTTGCTATCAAGTCTTAGTTCCTTGTTTCCAATTTGCTACATAATTTCTCTTCTGGCTTGTAGCTTCAGAGAAAAGGAGTAACAGTAAGTAAGTTTTAACTGACAGGTTTTGAAACCTGAAAGTTAAACATCTAGACAGGTTAGCAGTTGCATTTAAAAAGCTTTAAAGAAGATTGCAGTTGAATTGATTTCCAACTTTGCAGGCAGCCGTGTTTATAATTGAACAGCTCTGAAATTCGAAGAAAAGGTCTCTTTTTATTTGCTAAATATCTCATCTCCCCCCGCAGCACAGAAGGTTGGAGAAATGGGAAAAAATAAGGATTCGTATCTTTTTAATTAAAAGTAATCTTGGGAAGTTTTAAGGACTTCTCTCCACGCTCTTTAAAGCAGACAAGTAGAGAACTTGCTTACAACTGTCCTTTTAAAGAGAAGCTGTCTAAGACAGAAGGGTTGCGCTCTGAAGTAGGTTAGTAAATGGCTCCCATTTGAGAGATAAATTTACTCTGAGACCATTGGAGTGTCGTTTAGTACCTTGGAAGAGATAATTAAACCAAATATTAGCCTGGTGTCTTGAAAGGGTTAACTCATCTCTCAAGGCCATGCAGTTGCTTTCCAGACAGCACTTTATTCACCTCGGCCACCTCCCCCAGTCCCAGGATGGAGCCCTTTGTCCCCAGCTCCTCTGAGCCGGGGCTGTGCAGCTGGAATCAAACACGCTGGACTTCCCAAAGAATTAAGCACCTTCAGTATCAGGCTCTGTTCTGCACAGTTCCCCCAAGGAGCCTACAGTCTGTTGGATGTTAGCGCACAAATTTGTCATTTGTGCAGCTGCTGTGTGCTGGTTAGCTCTTAATAAAGCCATACATTCATAAAGGCAGGAAGGCACCGTTCCTCGGTGTGTGGGCTTTGGAATCAGGCACACTCAGGTTTGGATCCTGACCCTGACCGTTACTAGCCGGGTGACCTTGGGCACGTTATTTAGCAACTCTAAAGGTTAGTTTCTTTCTCTACAAAATGGGATGATAGGACCACATCCCACCCTGGGAGCTAAGACCTCGAGGAGGAAGTCGCAGAGATTGCTTGTTGACTGAAGGCCTGTTTTGTGGCTCATGGCCTGGTGCTGAATGAATTCTCCATGGGTGTTAGCTACTGCTGTTATTATTATTATTGTTATGAAATCTTCCCTCTCTTCTCTGTGAAGTCTCTATGGGGTTCCCTAGAAAAAGCTAATGACTCCCTACTGTGTTCTCATCACGGTTTGCAGGTGCCACTAGTATAGCTCTTACCACGTTGTATTATAACTGCTTGTTTCCCCCACCTTGAGAGTTGTTGTAGAAATGAAAATAATGTATGTGAAACACTAAGCTCCATGCCTGGCATAGAGGAGGTGATCAATACTTGTAACTTCATTTTACTTATTATGATTCTCACTTAAACACAATTTTTTCCAACAAATGCTCATGGGATATCTACCGTAAGTAGATACTATTGCTTTCCCCATTTCATCATGGAGGAAAAGAAGGCTTGAAGTGGTCAAAGTTACCTAAAGCCAACTAGAAGTAACGGATAGAGGTAGGATGCAAACCCAAGTGTGTGAGAGCTGGGACAATATGCTCTTGATCTTTGCATTCTTATTTTTATTTTTTTATTTTTTCAGAGATGGGGGGTGGTCTCACTACTTTGCCCAGGCTGTTCTGGAATTCTTGGGCTCAAGCATTCCTCCCACTTCAGCCTCCTGAAGTGCTGGGATTATAGGCATGAATCACTTCGCCCTGCCCTTGATCTTTGCATTCTTAGCACCTAGTGCAATTCCAAACACCTGGTGAATGCTCCATCTATATGGAATGGAATGGATGCTTTAGAGTTAGTTGTCATTCTTCATCCTGCCAAGCTAGAGAAGACCCAGTGCTTCTTGTTTTTTTCCTCTTTGAGATGGAGTTTCATTCTTGTTGCCCAGGCTGGAGTGCAGTGGTGCAATCTCAGCTCACTGCAACTTCCACCTCCCAGGTTCAAGCATTTCTCCTGCCTCAGTCTCCTAAATAGCTGGAATTACAGGCACCTGCCACTACGCCCAGCTAAATTTTGTATTTTTAGTAGAGACAGGGTTTCACCATGTTGGCCAGTCTGGTCTCAAACTCCTGACCTCAGGTGATCCGCCGGCCCTCGGCCTCCCAAAGTGTTGGGGTTACAGGCATGAGCCATCGTGCCTGGCCTCCAGTGACTCTTCTTAGTTTTGTCCTTTGTGCTGATCATTTGGCTGTTTCTTCTCAGATCCAGTCCTCACACTGCCCCTGATTTGGTCTGTATCATGTCCAAGGGGTTGATCTGGAAATGGCATTTCCTAGGCTCCCTCATCAACTGGCTCCCAGCTAGGTTCCGCCAATGGGAGCCTGCCCAGCGGGAGGTGTAACCATGGAGGCAATGCAGCCACAGTCAAAGATGCTGCCTAAAGCAGAGAGGAAGGGAAGAACTACTCTGACTTCCTGCTTCCTCCCATACCCTTCCTCCCTCATCTCCTTCCAGGGCCTCCCATTGACTGACCATAGCTGGATCCCAGTTGGTAACTGTGACCCAGGGGTGCAATGAATTCCCCTGTGATGCAGGGGTGCAATGAATGAATTTGAGAGCAGTCAGGCAAATGGTTCCTGCTCTCTAGGTCCAAGTTTCTTCCAATCAGGAGCTTTGTCAGATACAGACGGTCCTGAATTGGGAGGGGTCATCTGGAAAAGCAGATAATGGGGGTGGGGAAGAGGGCAGAAATCCTCTCTTTTGGTACTCTCTGTTATGGGCATCCTTAACTTTTTGCTGGTTGACTGGGGTTTGTGGAGCAAGCCAAAGTGGATTTTTTTTGTTTGTTTTTTTTAGACAGGGTCTCACTCTTTCACTCTCTCACTCAAGACTGGAATGTAGTGGCATGATCTCAGCTCACTGTAACCTCTGCCACCTAATCTGGAGAGATCCTCCCTCCTCAGCCTCCCGAGTAGCTGGGACTACAGATGCATGCTACCATGCCCAGCTAATTTTTGTATTTTTTGTAGAGATGGGGTCTCACCATGTTTGCCCAGGCTAGTCTCAAACTCCTGAGCTCAAGGGATTTGCCTGCCTTGGCCTCCCAAAGTGCTGGGATTACAGGCGTGAGCCACCATGCCCAGCCTCAAAGTGGATCTTAAAGCAGAGGCTGATATCTGTTTTTAACTTGCACTTTTTTTTTTTTTTTTTTTGAGACGGAGTCTTACTCTATTGTCCAGGCTGGAGGTCAGTAGCATGATTTCTGCTCACTGCAACCTCTGCCTCCCAGGTTCAAGTGATTCTCCTGCCTCAGCCTCCTGAATAGCTGGGATTACAGGTGCACACCACCATGCCCAGTTAATTTTTGTATTTTTTTTTTTTTTTAGTAAAGATGGGGTTTCACCATGTTGGTCAGGCTGGTCTTAAACTCCTGACCTCGTGATCTGCCTGCCTCAGCCTCCTAAAGTGCTGGGATTACAGGCATGAGCCACAGTGCCTGGCCACATTTTGGTTATTTAATATACCATTTACCCTGTGAAAAATGGTCACTTATCTCAAAGATCTTGTATTCAGTTAAGACTCCCACTATAGTGGCCACGGGAATATTGTTCATGAATTTGTGGAAGAATGAGACTCATCAATAGCTCGCCTAATAAATATAGATTAAAAGGATATCAAATATCTGCCTTAAACCCACAAAGGAATATAAATTTGCGGCAAGAGATCAAGACTCTAATGAAGGCAGCAGGAGACGGCTTTAAAGACAATTCCCTGTTGCAACTTGATGATGAAAATCAGTCTTAACTGTGCATTTAATTTCTTTTGGGTTCAAAGCGGATCCCTAAAGTTTTATTCGAGGAAGGTTAATCATGATAGTCTTTGGAGCCTATAATGCTTCTAATATTGGGTAGAGTGAGTAAAAGATGTTTGTGTGAATAATATTTTGCCTTTTTAAAGTGAGGTGTTATGTAGAAAAAAAGAACCTGCAAAAATACTATCTTTGTAGACATCTTTGAAGAAATAAATGTGGGAAAAGATGTAGAATTCATTAATACCCAGCATTTATTTGTAAAAAATGCCTTCCTAACTTTCCACAAAACCCATATTTCCTAAGCAAAATTCTATATGTTAAATATGGAAAGGAACCTTTTTAAATAAAAAGGAAATAAGGGTGGCCAGGCATGGTGGCTCATACCGGTAATCCTGGTACTTTGGGAGGCCGAGGCGGGCAGATCACATGTAGTCAGGAGTTCAAGACCAGCCTGGCCAACATGGTGAAACCCCATCTCTACAAAAATACAAAAATTAGCTGGGCATGGTGGTGTGTGCCTGTAATCCCAGATACTTGGGAGGCTAAGGCGGGAGAATTGCTTGAACCTGGGAGGCAGAGGTTGCAGTGAGCTGAGATTACACCATTGCACGCCAGCCTGGGTGACAGAGAGAGAGACTCCGTCAAAAAAAAAAAAAAAAAGGGAAATAAAGGAAAGAAGAGCAACAACAAAACTTTTTCCTTCATGAGGTGGTAGAGACCTATTTAATGCAGAACAACATTTTGGAAGTCCATGCCAGGTTCACAAAATTTATGCACTCTTCCTTTCCTTTTTTCTCATTGATTTCCCTTTTTGGCCTTCTCTGTGCCTTTCAAGAGTGGCTTAAATTGTCAAATACACCATACTTTATGAGTGTTTACCTTTGATTCTACAGCCCCCCACCCCAGTCCCCCATCTTCAATTCTTTATTTTAGAGACAGAGTCTTGCTCTGTTGCCCGGGCTGGAGTGCAGTGGCATGATCAGGGCTCACTGCAGCCTTGACTTTCCAGGCTTCTGTGATCCTCTCAGCTCAGCTTCCCAAGTAGCTGGGACCACAGGTGCACACCACCATGTCTAGCTAATTTTTATTCATTTTCATTTTTTGTAGAGATGGGGTTTTGCTATGTTGCCCAGGCTTCATCTTCTACTCTTGCTTCCTCTTTATTTCTCTCTAGCTCTAAGCCAGAAGTCTTTCCATTTCACTGTGCATAAGGATCAAATGAGAATTTGAGTTAGAAATTCAGTGATTTCCCGGCCGGGCGCGGTGGCTCATTCCTATAATCCCAGCATTTTGGGAGGCCTAGGCGGATAGATCACTTAAGGTCAGGAGTTTGAGACCAGCCTGGCCAACATGGTGAAACCCGATCTCTGCTAAAATACAAAAATTAGCCGGGCATGGTGGTGCACTCCTGTAATCCCAGCTATTCAGGAGGCTGAGGCTGGAGAATCGCCTGAATCCAGGAGGCGGAAGTTGCAGTGAGCTGAAATCGCGCCACTGCACTCCAGACTGGGTGACAGAGTGAGACTCCGTCTCAAAAAAATAAAATAAAATAAATAAAAAATAAAAATAAAATAAAATAAATAAAAAATAAAAATAAAATTAAAAAAAGAAATTCAGTGATTTCTGTGTTGACATCCAGGAATCACGAGTTTTGCCAAACACTCTAAATATTGCTGTTGTAGGTGTTGAGATATACTATTAGGTTTTGGAGTAAGACCTGAACTCTCACCAGGGTATTTTCATTTTATTCAGAGAAGAAGGATTCTTTAATTGTAGAATTACAGGCATCAGTAATCCTTGTGGCGAGAGGGTTTCTTCCAAGGAGGAGCTTAGCCTCCTGACAGATCCTATTGTAAGTCCTCCAGTTCTCCTTGCTTTCCTTCTGGCTCCCTCTTTACCCCTACTAATTAACAGAAGCAATGGGGGTGCGATGCGGGGTGGGGCCACTGAGGTCTAAGGGGATTATCAGTCTGTGGTTTAGAATTCAAGGGCTTGGAGAGTCAATGCTCATCATTCTTTGGTAGATGACTTTTCAGCTTTGTTAGGTTTTGAAATTTTAACATAAGCTGAAAAGTAATCAAAATCTGTATTCAGCACTTGCCTTACACACAAATTCCTTCTGTAACCTGAGTTAAAGGGAATTGACTTGGTTTTCAAAAATGGCTCCATCCGTCACCATAGCTGAAATTCTACCATTACAAATGATGGCCTTTGGACCCTGGAAAATTTTTAGGCCTCCAAAGTCTAACAATTAATAATGCATATACTTCTAGGTCAATATCACCTTAAACTGGAGCCAGTGAACATTTTGGTGGTAGTCTAGGATGATTGGAATTGGGACCATAAAAAGTGGGAAAGAATAGGAGAAAGAGGAATTATTTACTCTGAACACATAAAGGAATAAAATATTTAAATTAAAATTGGCTCATACCTGTAATCCCGGCACTTTGGGAGACCGAGGTGGGTGTACCGCTTGAGGTCAGAAGTTCGAGACCAGCCTGGCCAACATGGTGAAACCCCGTCTCTACTAAGAATACAAAAATTAGCTAGGCATGGTGGCACATGCCTGTAATTCCAGCTACTCGGGAGGCTGAGGCAGGAGAATCACTTGAACCCAGGAAGCAGAGGTTGCAGTGAGCAGAGATCACACCACTGCACTCCAGCCTGGGCAACAGAGTGAGACTCTGTCTCAAAAAAAGAAAAAACAATTAATTAATTAAAGCAAAAAATAAAAATAAAAAAGAAAGAGTGGCTTTTTGAATGAATCTCATACAAACTCTGAAAGACTCCTGACCAGGCACAGTGGCTCACGCCTGTAATTCCAGCACTTTGGGAGGCCCAGGTGGGTGGATCACTTGAGCTTAGGAGTTTGAGACCAGCCTGGCCAACATGGTGAAACTCCGTCTCTACCAAAAATACAAAAATTAGCCAGGCGTGGGCAAGCGTCTGTGGTCCTAGTTACTTCGGGGGCTGAGGCCAGAAGATCTCCTGAGGTCAGGAGTTCAAGACTAGCCTGGCCAACATGGTGAAACTCCGTCTCTACCAAAAATACAAAAATTAGCCAGGCGTGGGCAAGCGTCTGTGGTCCTAGTTACTTCGGGGGCTGAGGCCAGAAGATCTCCTGAGCTAGGGAGGCAGAGGTTGCAGTGAGTCAAGATCGTGCCATTGTACTCCAGCTTGGATGGAAGAGTGAAACTGTCTCAAAAAAGAAATGTATGTTTATTCTACATGTTTTCTTTTTTTCAAGCAAGAGATCAGGTAATCTTTTCTGATATCAGTATATAATAAGATAACAGCAGATTTTTTAGTATGATATAATACATATTGAAATCAATTACAAATGTCACTTTTAAATATTAACGTCTATTGTACTAAGTTTGGGATCTCAGGAGAAAGCATTCAATGTAATTTAAAATGCTGAGGCTGGGCTTGGTGGCTCATGTATGCAATCTCATCATTTTGGGAGGCCAAGGTGGGCAGATCACTTGAGTTCAGGAGGGCAAGACCAGCCTGGGAAACATGGTGAAACCCCGTCTTTACAAAAAATACAAAAATTAGCTGGGCATCGTGGCACGCATGCCTGTGGTCCTAGCTACTTGGGAGGCTACGGCAGGAGAATCACTTGAGCCAGGGAGGCAGAGGTTGCAGTGAGCTGAGATGGTGCCACTGCACTCCAGCCTGGGTGGCAGGAGTGAAAGAAACCCTGTTTCTTTTTTAAAAACAAAACAAAACAAAAATATGAAATTATTATAGCAAAGGATATTTTCAGGATAGAAGTATGTTTTTGAGTCATACAAGTTGTACTAAATTATGTCGAAGCTGTAAAAGACTCCAAAAATGATCTCCTTTTGGACAGTTATAGAAGTAACTTCTTTAAGGAGTCACAGATCGCCTTTATTTTTCTCACTCTATTCTCTCTTTCTCTCTTACCTAGGTCAGCACATTTTCTACCAAAGTTACTCCTAGGCTGGGCACGGTGGCTCATGAATGTGATCCTAATACTTTGGGAGGCCAAGGCAGAAAGATGGCTTGGAGACAAGAGCTTGAAACTAGCTTGGGCAACATAGTGAGACCCCA
>NW_012108919.1:2967490-2970226 GCF_000951045.1 Mandrillus leucophaeus | reverse complement strand
CTTTTAAATATTAACGTCTATTGTACTAAGTTTGGGATCTCAGGAGAAAGCATTCAATGTAATTTAAAATGCTGAGGCTGGGCTTGGTGGCTCATGTATGCAATCTCATCATTTTGGGAGGCCAAGGTGGGCAGATCACTTGAGTTCAGGAGGGCAAGACCAGCCTGGGAAACATGGTGAAACCCCGTCTTTACAAAAAATACAAAAATTAGCTGGGCATTGTGGCACGCATGCCTGTGGTCCTAGCTACTTGGGAGGCTATGGCAGGAGAATCACTTGAGCCAGGGAGGCAGAGGTTGCAGTGAGCTGAGATGGTGCCACTGCACTCCAGCCTGGGTGGCAGGAGTGAAAGAAACCCTGTTTCTTTTTTAAAAACAAAACAAAACAAAAATATGAAATTATTATAGCAAAGGATATTTTCAGGATAGAAGTGTGTTTTTGAGTCATACAAGTTGTACTAAATTATGCCGAAGCTGTAAAAGACTCCAAAAATGATCTCCTTTTGGACAGTTATAGAAGTAACTTCTTTAAGGAGTCACAGATCGCCTTTATTTTTCTCACTCTATTCTCTCTTTCTCTCTTACCTAGGTCAGCACATTTTCTACCAAAGTTACTCCTAGGCTGGGCACGGTGGCTCATGAATGTGATCCTAATACTTTGGGAGGCCAAGGCAGAAAGATGGCTTGGAGACAAGAGCTTGAAACTAGCTTGGGCAACATAGTGAGACCCCATCTCTACTTTAAAAAAACAAACAAAAAGCAAAGTTACTCCTGGTATGTATGCAAACCAAGTTGGCTTCTGAGTTGAGAATGTAAGATGGACTCTAGCATGAAGTTCTAAAAGACACAGCCCAGAGGACCAAGGCAGCACACACCATTATGGCTTTCTGTTTTGGTGTGGCTCTGAGGAATCTGATGACCTTGGCAAGTTATCATTGAATGTCTTGGTTCCCCATCCGATAAAGTGGAGATAACAATGCCCACTGTTCAAAAAGGATTCATAAGATAACATCTATGAACTTTACTGAAGTCTTTGATAAGAGCATCTTATAACTGCTATTGTTTCTGTTCTCATTAGCGTTATTGTAGTTACACATGATGACTTTAATTTGGCTTCAAAGGCTGTAGTCTGTAGCTATTTTATAAGAACTGATTGTTTTTAATGTGTACTCTGAGACAAGGTGAAGGGGAAGGAAATTTCCCCTAAAACCACAGTAGCAATTATATTATGGTAGATTGAAACTTTCTGTTGGGGCCGGGCATGGTGGCTCATACCTGTAATCCCAGCACTTTGGGAGGCTGAGGTGGGTGGATCACTTGAGGTCAAGATTTTGAGTCCAGCCTGTACAACATGGTGAAACCACTTCTCTAATGAACATACAAAAACTAGCCAGTCATGGTGGCGCATGCCTGTAATCTCAGCTACCTGGGAGGCTGAGGCATGAGAATCGCTTGAACCCAGGAAGCAGAGGTTGCAGTAAGCCGAGATCACACCACTGCATTCCAGCCTGGGCAACAGAGCAAGACTCCATCTCCTGTCTCTTATACACATCTAGATGTGTATAAGAGACAGGGCGTGAGCCACCGCGCCCGGTCTGCATTCTTATCGTTTAGGCTCTAAAGTATGGTGATCGTAAGTGTGTTTGCACTTATGTGTTCAACCGTGGATATGATTTTGATACTCTAACCAAGCTACCAAATGTGTGCATTTTGCTGGGAGAGTTGCACACTCTGCAGCAGCCCCTTGCACACTGATACCCGTGCAGGGCTGTAATGGGAAACATTTGAGTCTGGTTGCAAAGATTTGCTCAGTGTGAAATCTGTTCCTCACACAATGGTCAGATCGAAAGGAGTTTCATTACATGGCCGGGCATTTCTTCTTTCTTTGGGGAATATAAAAGGTGAATGCAATACTTTCCAGTTTAAAGTTACCACAAAACTTCATAATCGTAACCTCAAAATCTACTCCAAAAATTATAGAGAACCAGAGGCCTTGAGCTGGCGGCAACTGCCTGTTTGATCTTGGTTAAGTTCCAAAAAGCCAGTGAGAGTTCAAAGCAGGGCCGGGGCGACTCCACACTTTAATCCCTGCTCCTCTTTCCCTTCCCTCTTCACTCTCGCTCTCCATCCTTTGGTATGAACTAGCAATATATATCCATTTCAATAACGCTGGACACTGTAGATTCTAGAACAACGAGGAAAGCGTCTCTCCTTATTGATACTGACAGGCCTTTTGGTCAGAAAATGTCCCTCAACAGATGTTAGAAAATGTGGTCATAAACCAGAAAGATATCTGTTACAAATTTTAAGGCCTTTTTATTTCCAGCTTTCTACATTCCATTGGATAAGGTTTAATTTTTCTCTTTCGTTCTTCAGAAATCCCTCTCGAGGGTTCAGGATACAGAAAAAGTAGTTATGCCTGAAGATAAGTTGCTGACTTCGCCTCTACTTTAGTCATCCCTTTCTGATCTTCCCAAGAAGAAACAAAGAATGAACATTAAGGACAATTATGAAGCAATACCCACAATAAAACAAGAATGAGTTCATTTTATTATTCAAGGTGTACTGTATTCGGAAATTGAATAATGCCTTTTTTTTTTTTTTCTTTTTTCTCTTCAGTCTAACCACTCTGGATGTTATTTCAATCCAATTATTTTGTTGGAAGAAGTTTTTAGATTATTTTAACTCTGGCTAATGAATACATCCCATTGATGTTAAAAAGAACTGAGTTGGACGC
>NW_012108919.1:2964679-2965045 GCF_000951045.1 Mandrillus leucophaeus | reverse complement strand
TTTTTTTTTTTTTTGAGGCAAGGTCTGGCTCTAGCACCCAGGCTGGATTGCAGTGGTGCCATCTTTGCTCACTACAACCTTGTCCCCCCTAGGCCCCCACACCTGACTAATTCTGTTTTTGTTTTTGCTTTTTTTTTGCCATGGAGTTTCACTCTTAGTGAAATAGTCAGTGGGATGTCAGCTCACTGC
Source organism: Mandrillus leucophaeus (assembly GCF_000951045.1). Classification (NCBI taxonomy): domain Eukaryota; kingdom Metazoa; phylum Chordata; class Mammalia; order Primates; family Cercopithecidae; genus Mandrillus; species Mandrillus leucophaeus. The sequence goes on along the minus strand of NW_012108919.1, from coordinate 2,964,856 downwards.
GACTTCTGCCTCCTGGGTTCAAGTGATTATCCTGCCTTACCCTTTTGAGTAGCTGGGATTACAGGTGCCCGCCACCGTGCCTGGCTCATTTTTGTATTTTTAGTAGAGATGGGGTTTCGCCATATTGGCTAAGCTGGTCTCGAGGTCTTGACCTCAAATGATCCCCCTGCCTTGGTC
>NW_012108919.1:2964246-2964629 GCF_000951045.1 Mandrillus leucophaeus | reverse complement strand
AAAATTGGCCAGGCACAGTGGTTCAAGCCTGTAATCCCAGCATTTTGGGATGCCAAGGTGGGCAGATCACAAGGTCAGGAGTTCAAGACCAGCCTGGCCAACATGATGAAACCCCGTCTGTACTAAAAAAATACAAAAATTAGCTGGGTACAGTCGTGCTCATCTGTAATCCCAGCTACTCGGGAGGCTGAGACAGAAGAATTGCTTGAACCCAGGAAGTGGAGGTTGCAGTGAGCTGAGATCATGCCACTGCACTCCAGTCAGGGCAATAGAGTGAGACTCCGTCTCAAAAAAAAAAAAAAAAAAAGAATGTATATATATTAGTGCATTTTCACACTGCTGATAAAGACATACCCAAGACTTGGAAGAAAAAGAAGTTTAAT
>NW_012108919.1:2963894-2964196 GCF_000951045.1 Mandrillus leucophaeus | reverse complement strand
CTCATTTTTGTATTTTTAGTAGAGATGGGGTTTCGCCATATTGGCTAAGCTGGTCTCGAGGTCTTGACCTCAAATGATCCCCCTGCCTTGGTCTCTGAAAGTGATGGGATTATAGGCGTGAGCCCCTGTGCCTGGCCTGACATGTGTTGATCCTTAATACACATCTTATACCCCAGACTTTATCTTAGCATCTGCTTCTGGAGAACCCACCTGCAACAGAGCATTCTCTTGCCTTTGGTTGATTTGTAGTTTTTTTTTTGTTGTTGTTGTTTGTTTGTTTTGTTTTTGTTTTGTTTTTTGGG
>NW_012108919.1:2960921-2963844 GCF_000951045.1 Mandrillus leucophaeus | reverse complement strand
TGCTACCGATGACTAATATCAGGCTCACATCTAAGATTCCCTTCTCTGTGGAATCTTGCCCCTTCAGGTCCTCGATGCCTTGGTACCACTCTGATGACACCCAACAAACGATTTCCCCCGTCTCCGTTTTGTTCATATATTCCTGGAGAGACTGTGTTGGTATGTTACAAATTAATCTGCCATGGCTGGAGGCAGAATTGTCAAGGGTCCCCTTCCCCTCAATTCATTAATTTTAGCCGGTAGAGGTGATTTCAAAGAGTAGATGTTATCTTTCAGTACAGAAGAAGAGGAACTCAGATTAAAAGGTTAGTAGAAAAAAAAGTTGGCTGTTTTTAATAAGACCGAGCAGGTTCTGGAGAAGTATGCATTGAGTTTTCAATTGCAATTGTATTTCTTAGATTCATCCTTAATTAAAAAAACATGACTTTCACTTATGCACAAACACATTCAAATCTTAGTTCTTCATGTTATTAGTTTTTGTTTCCATTTGTCAGTTTTTAAAATCTCATTACTTTAATTACACTTAATGAAAGGAAAGTTATCATAAATCAAATTTTCAAGAATTTAGGAACTCATTCCTTTATTCGTAAAAAATCTTTAAATTTCTAGTTAACTCTCAATTATTTAGAGTAACAAGTAGGATACCTTTCTTTTCATAATTTAAATCAATGAATAATTTAAAATTATCTTTGGCTTTGGACACAGGTTATAAATTGCTTGTTAAAGATTTATCTTCCTGATTATATTTTACTGAAACAAATATATTGACTTTTAAATTTACCTGTCTTGGCCAAACTGTATTTCCTTTTTTGTTTTGTTTTATTTTTAGAGATGAGGTTTCGAGGCTGGGCACAGTGGCTCATGCCTGTAATCCCAGCACTTTGGGAGGCTGAAGCGGGCAGATCACCTGAGGTCAGGAGTTTGAGACCAGCCTGACCAACATGGTGAAACCCCATCTCTACTAAAAATACAAAATTGGGTAGGCGTGGTGGCATGTGCCTGTAATCCCAGCTATGCGGGAGGCTGAGGCAGGAGAATCGCTTGAACCAGGGAGGCGGAGGTTGCAGTGAACCGAGATCCCTCCATTGTACTTCAATCTGGGCAATAAGAGCGAAACTCTCTCTCTCAAAAAAAAAAAAAAAACTAGAGATGCGGTCTCACTTTGTCACCCAGGGTGGAGTGCAGTGATGCAATCATAGCTCATTGCAGCCTCAAACTCCTGGGCTCAAGGGAGCCTCCCACCTCAGCCTCCAAACTGCTGGGATTATAGGTGTGAGATATTGTACTCAATGTAACTTTTCCTTTCTACTGTGTGTGTCAAAGTTTACATGTGCTTTTAAGATTGTACACATTCTTCATCACTGTCTTAGTCCATTTAGTGCTACTATAACACAATACCATAGACTGGGTGATCTATAAGAAACAGAAATTTGGGCCAGGCGCAGTGGCTCATGCCTGTAATGCCAGCACTTTGGGAGGGCAGGTGGATCACTTGAAGCCAGGAGTTCAAGACCAGCCTGGCCAACATGGTGAAACCCTGTCTCTACTAAAAATACAAAAATTGGCCAAGCGTGGTGTCATGTGCCTGTAGTCCCAGCTGCTCAGGAGGCTGCGGCATGAGAATCGCTTGAACCCAGGAGGCAGAGGCTGCAGTGAGATTTTGCTACTGCCCTCCAGCCTGGGTGACAGAGCAAGACTGTATCTCAAAAACAAAAACAAACAAACAAAAAAAACACCCCAAAAAACTAAATTTATGGGCTCACAGTTCTGGAGACTGGGAAGTTCAAGATCGTGAGGCTGGCACCTCATGAGACCTTTCTTGCTGTGTCATTCCACGGTGGAGGGCAGAGGGGCAAATGAGGAGGAGACAGCAAAAGGAGGCTGAATTCATCATTTTATAAGAAACCCACACCTTTGGCCAGCGCGGTGGCTCACACCTGTAACCCCAGCACTTTGGGAGGCTGAGGATGCGGATCACTTGAGGTCAGGAGTCTGAGATGCCTGGGCATCATGGCAAAACCTCTTTTTTACTGAAAATACAAAAATTAGCTAGGCATGGTAGCACATGCCTGTAATTCCAGCTATTTGGGAGGCTGAGGCAGGAGTATCACTTGAGCCCAGGAGGTGGAGGTTGCAGTGAGCAGATATCACACCACTGTACTCCAGCCTGGGCAACAGAGCGAGACCCTGTCTCAAAAAGGAAACTCATCCCATTCCCAAGATAACAGTGTTAATCCATTCATGAGGATGGAGCCTTCATGGCCCAATTACTTCTTTTTTTTTTTATGTCATAAGTTTATTGACAAACATATCTAGTATGTCATGAGTTAGAGTTTGATCCATTTCCAGAGGCTGTATCTCTTAAAATGCTCTTGATATCTGTTAAATGGATGAACTGAAATATCCTTATGATTTAAGCAGTCGGTGTCTTACTATAAGGAAGGGTGCAGCAAATGTAGATCCAAAATACAAACACATCTTAACTAGTAACGCCCACTTGTTTTCCACTGAAAATGGCAAATTCTTCCCAGGGCCCTCCTCATAGTGGCTCCTCCCGACCACAGAGGTTTCGAACCTCCGGATGCTCTGGCCCAACATAGTGAGGCTGGAAGCTCTGCGAAAGGCGCAGAGACCGAGGACGGATGAAATGGCGGCACCTCACCAAGACCTTGTTTTCACGGCCCAATTACTTCTGAAAGGTCTTACGTTTTAACACTGTTGTAGAGGGGATTAAGTTTCCAACACATGAATGGGGAACACATTCAAACTGTAATAATGTCTTGTGGCATTCCGTGGTGGTATATAAGACACCCCACAATCATTAATTATGGTGATTTGGAGTCCTCTATAAAATTGATCTTTCAACTGTGCATACAGTTACCCTTTCTTTTCCTCCTTTGTATCTCTTTTTTTTTTTTTTTTT
>NW_012108919.1:2952635-2959361 GCF_000951045.1 Mandrillus leucophaeus | reverse complement strand
TTTTTTTGTATTTTTTTAGTAGAGATGGGGTTTCACCGTTAGCCAGGATGGTCTCGAACCCCTGACCTCGTGATCCGCCTGTCTCGGCCTCCCAAAGTGCTGGGATTACAGGCTTGAGCCACCGCACCTGGCTGATCTCTCTCTATTTTTAATTCTCAAGGCAGTCACTATGACTTACTGACTTATACTCAATGTGCATCCAGTTAGTTTGTTCATTCATGTAGGGATTAATTTCAGACCTCACTTGTGTAGGTAGCATCCGGTTACCAGTCCTCCACTGTTACAGCATATAAGGTCCTCTTTGTAGAGATTCCCACCTTCCTATTCAAGGGATTCTCCTGCCTCAGCCTCCTGACTAGCTGGGATTACAAGCTTGTGCCACCACGCCCAGCTAATTTTGTATTTTTAGTAAAGACGGGGTTTCTCCATGTTGGTCAGGTTGTCTCCAACTCCTGACCTCAGGTGATCTGCCTGACTCAGCCTCCCAAAGTGCTGGGATTACAGGTGTGAGCCACCGTGTCTGGCATAATATCCAATTTTTCTTTGAAATTTAGTGCATTTTAGCTGGGGTCTTTCACATACCCAGGCTCACCTCTTATATCTGTTTGACCTTGCCATTTCTTATAGAGACAAAACGAATAAAGAGAAGGACATTGGAGGGGAAAACATTTTTGTTCTTCATTCCTCATGACTATGAGCCATAAAGATCTTTAGGAAACTCCTAAGGAAATCTATACTTCAGAGAAAGGGGGCAGAGGGCAGTTGCTGAAATGTATCTGATTGTGTAGCAGGGCAGGGACGAGAGAGACTTTGGTCATAAGGAACAGATGGTGATGATGGGATAAGAGGTCTGAGGCCAATCTTGGGACCAGCAGAAGAAAATGGAAAGTCTTCTGGTAAACCATCTGTGCCAGGAGCTCTCTCACGCACGGTCTAATTGAGTGTTTCCAAATGTCTTCCTTGGAACTCTAGTCCTATGAGATGTCTCGTAAGAAGAGGAACCTGGGTTTAAATATGTTTGGGAGATGCTACATATCACATTCTTGTCTTGAAGAAGTCCTACAATAAGAAATCCGTTTAGAGGCTGGATGCGGTGGCTCACGCCTATAATCCCAGCACTTTGGAAGCCCGAGGTGAGCGGATCACGAGGTGAGGAGTTTGAGACCAGCCTGACCAACATGGCAAAACCCCGTCTCTACTAAAAATACAAAAATTAGCCAGCTGTGGTGGCCCATGCCTGTAATCCCAGCTACTTGGGAGGGTGAGGCAGGAGAATCACTTGAACGTGGAAGGCGGAGGTTGCAGTGAGCTGAGATCGCACCACTGTACTCTAACCTGGGCGACAGAGCGAGACTCCACCTCAAAAAAAAAAAAGAAAGAAAGAAATTCATTTAGTGTCTCTCCTTCATCTCATTAGCAGGATTGCCATGTCAAAGGAGATGTGCATTTAAAATGTTGGAAGTTATTGCAAATTTGCATATATTTCTATGTCAACCAATGGTATATGAGACCTCCTTGTGACCTAGCATTTCCTGTTTTTTTTTTTTTTGAGACAGAGTTTTGCTCTTGTCACCCCCAGGCTGGAGTGCAGTGGCGCGATCTCGGCTTACTACAGCCTCTGCCTCCTGAGTTCAAGCAATTCTTCTGCCTCAGCCTCCCAAGTAGCTGGGATTACAGGCATGTGCCACCATGTCCAGCTAGTTTCGTATTTTTAGTAGAGACGGGTTTCTCCATGTTGGTCAGGCTGGTCTCGAACTCCTGACCTCAAGTGATTCACCCGCCTTGGCCTCCCAAAGTGCTGCGATTATAGGCATGAGCCACCGCACCCGGCCCCCCTTTTTATTTTTTGAAACAGAGTCTCACTCTTTTGCCCAGGCTGGAGTGCACTGGCGTGATCTGGCTCACTGCAACCTGCACCTCCCGGGTTCAATCGATTCTCCTGCCTCATCCTCCTAAATAGCTGGCATTACAGTCACCTGCCACCATGCCTGGCTAATGTTTTTGTATTTTTAGTAGAGACGGGGTTTTGCCATATTGGCCAGGCTGACCTCAAACTCCTAACTTCAGGTGATCCACCCACCTTGGTCTCCCAAAGTGCTGGGAATACAAGAGTGAGCTACTGCGACCGGCCAGCATTTCCCATTTTTATTTGAGTGTGGAAACTTCTTTTTTGGTAACCCCTATTAATATCCCATACAGCTGTTGTTCCAGAAAATAGTTTGGGAATAGGGTCTATCTTATTTTGAATTTTTCAAAAATTTTAATAGTTTTTATACTGGTCTATTTTTAGTCTTCTACAGTCTGTGTACAGTGTGCATTACTATCCTCTTTCTATAAACGAAGAACTGAAACTCAGAAAGAAACTTGACCACTTCTTATGAGGTACACTGTCTCTTAACCCCCAACCTACTGAACCCTACCCTAGGGCACAGATGACGGCAGAGGCTGTACTTGCTGCAACATCCACTTCTGCTAGGGGTTGAAATTCCAGACCCCTTTCCTCTGTAAGCATCGTGCAGTACACAATGGTTAGGTTTCTATGGTCTTTTTAGCACAGTTGTCTATTTTCAGTGCATTGCAGGTTATTAGCTACTGTGACTTTTCTCTGTAATTCTAACTGCCATATTTTGGAGCCTTTTTTTTTGCTTTAATTTTTTATTAAAAAAAAAGTAGAGATGGGATGTCACTATGTTGCCCAGGCTAGTCTTAAACTCCTGGGCTTAAGTGATCCTCCTGCCTTTGGAGGCCGAGGCAGGCGGATCACAAGGTCAAGAGATAGAGGCCAGCCTGGCCAACATGGTGAAACCCCGTCTCTGCTAAAAATACAAAAATTAGCTGGGTGTGGTCGTGAGCACCTGTAGTCCTAGCCACTTGGGAGGCTGAGGTAGGAGAATCACTTGAACCTGGGAGGTGGAGTTGCAGTGAGCCGAGATCACGCCACTGCACTCCAGCCTGGCGTCAGAGCGAGACCCCCGTCTCAAAAAGAAAAAAAAAGGAGAGATACACTTCTTGTTTTTTCTTTAATTATTTTTTAAAAGAGAGAGGGTCTCACTCTGTTGCCCGGGCTGGTCTTGAACTCCTGGGTTCAAAGGATTCTCCTGCCTCAGGCTCCCAAAGTGCTGGGATTACAGGCATGAGCCACCATGCCGGGCCAAGATACACTTCTTCTTTTTTTTTTTTGAGACGGAGTCTGGTTCTGTCACCCAGGCTGGAGTGCAGTGGCGTGATCTTGGCTCACTGCAAGCTCCTTCTCCCGGGTTCATGCCATTCTCCTGCCTCAGTCTCCCGAGTAGCTGGGACTACAGACACCTGCCACCACGCCCGGCTAAGTTTTGGTATTTTTTAGTAGACACGGGGTTTCACCGTGTTAGCCAGGATGGTCTTGATCTCCTGACCTTGTGATCCGCCCACCTTGGCCTCCCAAAGTGCTGGTATTACAGGCATGAGCCACCACACCTGGCCAAGATACACTTCTTAGAAGGTATTGTCATCTTTATTTAAGGCTCAGAGAGATTGTTACTTGCCCAAGGTTACATAGAACCAAGATTCACGCAGTTTTGTTGGACTTCTTCAAAGGATACTGCCTCTTTTGGAAACATGTTTTGAGCTCCAGGCAACAACCAATGTTTGGAACCCACCTCATTGCGTAATTTGGGACTACCCTAATCTTAAACCTCGTTGACAATGATTGGCTGCTTTTGACTCTAGAAATGACTCTCCTGTGTCTCCTGAGTCCTATTTGCCCATCCATTGGTTAAGATCTGCTTTGGTCTAAATAGAGTTAAGGTCAGGCATGGTGGCTTCTGCCTATAATCCCAGGGCTTTGGGAAGCCAAGGCAGAAGGATCGTTTGAGCCCAGGAGTTCAAGACCAGCCTGGGCAGCACTGCTAAATCTGGCCTCCATAAAGAAAAAAAAACATAGCTGGGCATGAGGAGTACCTGTAGTTCAAGCTACTCGGGAGGCTGAGGCAGGAGGAGCCCTTGAATTCACGAGTCTGAGGCTGCAGTGAGGTTTGACTGCACTACTGCACTCCAGCCTGGAAAGCACAGTAAGACCCTGTCTCTAAATAAAATAAAATAAAACAAAACAAAATAAAAAATAGCCAGGCGCAGTGGCTCACGTCTGTAATCCCAGCACTTTGGGAGGCCAAGGTAGGCGGATCATAAGGTCAGGAGTTCGAGACCAGCCTGGCCAATATGGTGAAACCCTGTCTCTACTAAAAATACAAAAAATTAGCCAGGTGCGGTGGCACATGCCTGTAATCCCAGCTACTCGAGAGGCTGAGGCAGAATTGCTTGAACCAAGGAGGCGGAGGTTGCAGTGAGCTGAGATCGGGCCACTGTACTCCTACCTGGGAGACAGAGTGAGACTCCATCTCAAACAACAGCAACAACAACAACAACAACAAGAGTTAGCTATGATATGATGCATTCTTATCCCCTACCCCTCATGATCTCTTGAATCTTCCCCCTCTTTCCTCCCGTCTGTCTGTCCTTCTCTTTCTTTCATTTTTTACAAGACTGGTGTGGTTTTGTCTTCTCTCATGATATAACATCTTCATCTTCTGCCCACTTGGGCATCAAACAAATGATTTTATGGAAGAAATCAAGACGAGACTGGGCTTGGTGGCTCAAGCCTGTAATCCCAGCACTTTGGGAGGCTGAGGTGGGTGGATCACCTGAGGTCAAGAGTTCAAGACCAGCCTGGCCAACATGGGAAAAGCCTGGCTCTACTAAAAATAAAAAAATTAGCTGAGCATGGTGGCGCACGCCTGTAATCCCAGCTACTTGAGAGGCTGAGGCACAGGAATTGCTTGAACCCAGGAGGCAGAGGCTGCAAGATGGGAGGCAAAGTCGGTGATTCTCAGTGATTTTCCCTGCAGCCCACTTCCCCCACTTCTGTCCTCATTCATCTCGTACCCCAATCTTTCCTACCTCTCCCTTCACCTTCTTACTTCCTGCCTCTCCCCAGCTAGGGAGGTTTTCCCATAGCTGGAGATGTTCCCTAAAGGGACGAAGCCTGGGGAAGGAGGATAAAGGCATAGAATAGATCCAGTGTGGAAGAGGCATGAGGGTGAGAGGTACTTGGGCAAGGTGCATGGATGGAAATGAAGGAGAGGAAAGGTCTTCCCATGTACACAGGGCTGAGGACGCACAGCTCCAGGGTGACCACGAGGAAGCCGAGGAAAGAGCAGCGGGGAGGGAAGGAGACAGACATGGAAGGCAGGAGGGGGCCTGCAGAGAGGCAGAGCCACGGAGCGCACAACACAAGGCTGAGGCAGGTGACAACACAGACATTCTGGAGAACAGAAGGGCATTCAGGGAGGAGAGCCAAGGCCACATAGGGTTGACTTTTTTTTTTTTTTAAAGGATTAAGAATGAATCACTGTTTTCATAAGCATCAGTGCACATGCCATATGTTAGGTGTTGCCGGAGTAGAAAACCCCAGGACACGACTTAGAACAGGCCCAGCAGCCTCACGCTCTGCCCTGACGGGGCCCTGTGGGAGAGCTCCTGGGCCTAGCTCTCCCCAGAGATGAGGTAATGCTCCTCAGGCAGCTCTGGGGATGTGATCCTCACCCCCTGCCTCCAAAGTGAAATCCAAACCAATATAAACCCTGTAAACCTTCTTACGGCTCCAAGGCTAGAAGAGAAGTGGAAGTTAGCCACATCACTAATAACAGATCCCCTGGTGAAGGCTCAGTAAACACTCGGTAATTAATAACAGAGAAAAGAGGAACAGGATAGTAATTTGGATCATAGACTCCTTTGAAAATCTGATGAAATCTATGGACTCTCTCCCCAGAAAAAAGCACATGTACATATACACACCAGGATTCAATAAACTAGTGTCTGGATGTTTGTTAAAATCCTGAGGCCAAGGCCAAGGCCAAGGCGGGGTCATGGAGCCCTGAATAAGAAGCCCTGACTTAGAGTATGTAAAACAGTTTTGTATCTGTGATCTGTTTTGTCCGACCAAGGCCCTGGAGATAGGGCAGATGCTGCCTGCACGGGACAAGCAAAGAGACCTGGGCACAGAGGAGGACTGACTTGCCCCTGCCTCTGCAAGGAGGTAGCATGGAGCTAAATTTAGAACTCCCACCTCCACGGCCAGTCTTGTCTTATCACCTACTGTAAATTTGGAACCTGCTGTTAGAAAGACAAACTTTTCATTTTTTCTTACATTTTTAAGTAGTTAATTGGGGTTTTTAGAAAAGGGGAGAAATTAAAGGCCAGGCATGATGGCTCACACATGTAATCTCAGCACTTAGGGAGGCTGAGGAGGAAGGATCGCTCAAGCCCAGGAGTTTGAGACCAGCCTGGGCAACATAGTGAGACCCAGTCTCTACGAAAAAAAAAAAATAATAATAATAATAAATAGCCAGGCATAGTGGTGCGTGCCTGTAGTCCCAGCTACTTGGGAGGCTGAGATGGGAGGATAGCTTGAGCCCAGGAGTTGGAGGATAGCTTGAGCCCAGGAGTTCAAGGCTGCAGTGAGCTGTGATGGTGCCACTGCACTCCAGTCTGGGAAACAGAGCAAGACCCTGTCTCAAAAACAAAACAAAACAAAAAAACAAAAAAAGAGGAGAAAAGACTATATTTTCAGGGTTTCAGGGATCACTTCTACAGTTGCTTACTAGACAAGTTTTTCTGAACGCGCAGAGCACCAAAATCAGGCCGGGTGCAATGGCTCACACCTGTAATCCTAGCACTTTGGGAGGCCTA
>NW_012108919.1:2948083-2952000 GCF_000951045.1 Mandrillus leucophaeus | reverse complement strand
TTTTGAGATGGAGTTTTGCTCTTGTTACCCAGGCTGGAGTGTAATGGTGCCATCTCGGCTAACTGCAACGTCTGCCTCCTGGGTCCAAGCGATTCTCCTGCCTCAGCCTCCCAATTAGCTGGGATTACAGGCATGTGCCACCACACCTGGCTAATTTTGTATTTTTAGTAGAGATGGGGTTTCACCATGTTGATCAGGCTGGTCTCGAACTCCTGACCTCAGGTGATCTGCCCACCTCTGCCTCCCAAAGTGCTGGGATTACAGGCGTGAGCCCGCGCGCCTGACCAGAGATTTATTATACTAAATAAATATCAAACTACATTCCTAAAAAGGAAAAGAGTGGGGGAGAAATTAGATTGTGCTTCCTCTTTACCCTTTTGTGACATCAACACACATTCTCACAGCTTCTTCTTCCTTCTACACTCAGAATAGAGGATGGGGGGAAATCTACTGGGTTTGAGACCCAGTAAGAAAGTACCTCCTAATAGAAGGCAATAGGAATAACAGCCATCCATATTACAACCGCTGCCTCTCTCCCACTGTCAGAAAAATGGGGTCCATTTATGACTGGATGACAAATCCTACAGGGTGCAGAGTTAATAGAAACCCTGCAATGCAATCAGGACATGCTGACTTCTTGTGCAGTCTTTTAACGGGCGCAGGGATCAGGCAACCTTCCAGCCACTTGACAGTCTGAAAACTCTTCTTGCCTAGTAAGCCCTCTGTTTCGTGTAGTGTTTAATAATGGAATAATGTGTGCTCGTGACAGGTAAGTCATGGCAAATGAGTGTGATACTGCATGAGGGGATGAACTGGTGTCAGCTTATGTTTTGTTTTGTTGGGATTTTATTTTGTTGCGATTTTAATAGTTTCTTTCTTTTTATTTTTTTGTCTTTGGAATATCCCCTACTATAATAGTTTGTACAACTCTGAATGCACGATGTGCATGAAAACCATCTAGGGTGCTTGTCCAAAACTCCCAAGCCCCAAATGCTAGACTAAAAGCATGATTCCAGAGGTCTAGCACAGGGCTGGGAGTCTGCAGTTTACAAAGTTCCAGGAGTGACTTTGAAAAAATTCTAAGATGAAGGAGTTTTGATTGTGCGCATTTTAATGCTTATGGTAATTCACTGTTTCCTACTCTCATCTTACTTTCTGGGTATCCCACCTTTTGAAGTAAGACATTTTTTGCTGTTTTGGACAACAGCAACAGTATGTAAACACATACTTTGATTATGCTAAGTGCTGAGACAGATCAAAGAATAAAGGATTTGGTTCCTGCCCTCTAAGAGATTAGGATAGAAATAGGATGTGCACAACCTATGGATATCTACAAAAGAAGGCATGGGAAGGCCAGTGCTGGGAAGGGGAGGCGGGACTTAGTATCCAGGTTGCCTGTTGGTAGAACGGGCTAGAAAAGGATGTTCTAGGTTTGTGTAAAAGCAGGATTGTGAGTTTGTAAACAGTTGTTCATTTTTTGCCATAAGATTGTTTTTCCTTTTAGTGGTAACAGCACCTCATTTCCTCTGTAGAGAACTTCCCACCTTTGCCACATGTTATCTAAGTGGTATTGGCCTCTTTTACGCCAAGGACTGGGCATCTACTTAGACAAAGCCGACTTAGTTTTCCTGGAATTTGGAATTTGAACTCTGACCTTCCTTCCTTCCTTCCTCTCTCTTTCTCTCTCCCTCCCTCCCTCTCTCTCTTTCTTTTTTTTTTTTTTTTGGAGAAAGGGTTTCATTCTTTCCTCCAGGTTGGAGTGGAATGGTGCAATCATACTTCGCTGAGGCTTTGAACTTGGGCCTCAAGCAATCCTGCTGTCTCAGCCTCCCTAGTAGCTGGGACTACAGGTGCATGCCACCATGCCCAGCTAATTGGAAAAAAAAAAAATTTGTAGGTACCAAGTCTGGTATCAAACTCGAGCTCAAGTGATCCTCCTGCGTCAGCCTCCCAAAGTGCTGGGATTACTAGTGTGAGCCACTGCACCTGGCCTGAACTCTGAGTTTCTTTTCTTTTCTTTTTGTTTTTGAGATGGGTTTTACTTTGTCACCCGGGCTGGAGTGTATTGGTGTGGTGATTTCAGCTTGCTGCAACCTCGACCTCCCAGATTCAAGGGATCTTCCCACCTCACCCCTCAAGTAGCTGGGACTACAGTTGTGCACCACCACGCCTGCCTAATTTTTATATGTTTTGTGCAGACGGGGTTTCGCCATGTTGCTCAGGCTGGTCTCGAACTCCTCAGCTAAAGCCATCAACCCACCTCGGTCTCCCAAAATGCTGAGATTACAGGCATGAGCTATGGTGCCCAGCCTGAACTCTGACTTTCCTTCCTTCCTTCCTTTCTTCCTTCCTTCCTTCCTTCCTTCATCTCTCTCTCTTTCTCTCTTTCTCTCTCTCTCTTTCTTTCTTTCTTCTTTTTTTTGAGGCGTTGTCTTGCTCTGTCACCAGGTTGGAGTGCAGTGGCATGATCTCAGCTCACTGCAACCTCTGCCTTCCAGGTTCAAGTGATTCTTCTGCCTCAGCCTCCTGAGTAGCTGGGATTACAGACACCTGCTACCATTCCCAGCTAATTTTTATATTTTTTAGTAGAGAAGGGGGTTTCAGCATGTTGGCCAGGTGGGTCCCAAACTCCTGACTGCAAGCGATCCACTTGCCTTGGGCTCCCAAAGTGCTGGAGTTACAGGTGTGAGCCACCACACCCCGCTAAAGTCTAAGTTTCTAAGAGAGAATCACTAGATCCGATTTATCCTGATGGCAGGGGTCTAAATACACTGTTCTTTTTCTCCTGCAGCCTGCATCCAGGTACTTATTTTTCCTAGGACCTGACCCTTCACCTTTTCTTTCAGTTCTTCCTAGTAAATTTCTCCTCACTCTCTCTCTCTTTGTTTTTCCCTCAGTAAATTTCTTAATTGTTTTAGGTAACCACATTTGAAATCTGTTGGTTGAAGCCAATCCCCCCACTTTGTTTTTAAATTTAAATTTTGTTTTTAAGAAACAAGGTCTTGCTATATGGCCAGGCTTGTCTTGAACTCCTGGATTCAAGTGATCCTCCAGCCTTGGCTTCCCAGAATGCTGGGTTTACAGGTGAGCCACGTTGCCTGACCACCGAAAACCTCAACAGATATAGTGAACGAGGAAGCACGAGTTTTATTCAAGGTACACCAGGAACCCGCGTTTGTTTGAAGAGCAATGTTCTGGTACAAAAAAAGATGGAGATGAGATGAGACATCAGGTACTTAAGTGCTTTGGGAGGTAATTAGTTACTAGAAGGGTTCTTGTCTTGACTGCATGACCACTTGGTAGGATGTTAAAAGGAGATTCAAGCATTAGATGAAATGACCTCAAAGTTCATTTCAACCTAAGATTCTAAAACTCTTGTCAAGGCATTTGTGGTCAGTGTCTGAGCCCAGTAAAATATTCCTCGGCAACTCGAGACAATCACAGCTCAGAGTGGCGAAGAATACACAGATTTGAGTTGTCACAGGATCGGCTGTAGTTCCTTTCCCAGGCACCTCAGCTGTTACAGAATCTCAACTCTAAACGTGTAAACCAGTCCAGAGGATTTGGGCAAGGTGCATTCTACTTGGAGAAAGATAATTTGTTTTTCCTGCAAGGGGCAATTATTTGTAAGCCATCTGAGTTATGCTTGACTCTTAAAGCAACAGTTACTTTAATAAAAAATTCAACTTATGGGAAATTTCAACTACCTCTCTGCATAGTTCTTTCATTCCCAGTGGGATTTAACTTGGGCCTTAAAAAAGGAGAAAATTTTCGTGGTGCTACTCATTTCAAACCACACTGCTAGAGTATAGTTGTGAATGATGCTGGGGTGAGAAGCTGAAAAAAAAGATGAATTTATGATTTATTTCATCCTCTAAATTCTCAAAGTGTTTTTACATTTTTTTTTTTTTTTTTTT
>NW_012108919.1:2941285-2946352 GCF_000951045.1 Mandrillus leucophaeus | reverse complement strand
CCTCTCCTCTCCTTTTCTTTTCTTTCAACAGAGTCTCACACTGTTGCCAGGCTGCAGTGCACTGGCGTGATCTTGGCTCACTGCAACCTCATCTCCGGGTTCAAGTGATTCTCTGCTTCAGCTTCCCGAGTAGCTGGGACAACAGGTGCCCGCCACCACGCCCAGCTAATTTTTTGTAGTTTTAGAAGAGACTGGGTTTCACCATGTTGGCCAGGATGGTCTCGATCTCCTGACCTCATGATCTGTATGCCTCAGCCTTCCAAAGTGCTGGGATTACAGGTGTGAGCCATGGCGCCTGGCTCATACTGGCTAATTTTTTAAATTTTATGTAGAGATGGGGGCTCACTGTGTAGCCCAGGCTCCAGTCCATATTAACAACTACAGTAATTACAATTCGAGGTAATTAGGAATGCTTAGGTAGAGCCCAGGTAAGCAAACTATTCTTTTCATTCAGTGCTAAAATGAGTGCTCTGATGATTTCCATGTAGGAACTGAAATAATGTAGAATTCATGGAGAGAAGATGGGGAAGGATATTGTAAGGAGAAGGAATAGCATGAGCCAAGCTTCGGAGGTGTGACCATGTGTGACCTCTTTAGGTGATGATGGGTAATTTACAGTCTTGCTTCTCAAAGCGTAGTCCCCAGACAAGCAGCAGTCTCATCACCTTGAGATTTCGTTAAGAGGCAGATCCTGATTTAGTAGGTCTGGGGAGGGGCCCAAGATCCTGCATTCCTCACAAGTTCCTGGATAAATGTTGACGCTGACAGTTCATGGACCACAGTCATTCCTGCCATTCTAGGAGCATGCAGCCAATCCGATAGGCAATGTCTGTACGGTAAGTCCACCCCGTCTGGTTTTACCTATGCAATTCTCTCCCCTTATCCACAGACATACTTTCATAGGACTGTTAATCATCGCCACTCATCTTGAATTCCCTGGCTAATAAGTTATTATTGAACGGCTGTAAATATGCTGGGGCTTGCGAGGTTCAGGGGAGGAAGGAGAAATGACCAAAACAAACACTCCGTGGTGTGAAGATACAAAGCAGATGGCCTGTGTCTTAGCACATTTGACATAGTGCCTCAAAACCTGCTGGGACAATTGTTCATGCAATTTATTCACTCAATCCTTCAACCCTGTGCCTAGTTCTGTATGCTCAGAACTGGGGGCCTGGGGAAGGGGTTGATGTGGGATGGTGAGGAGGGAAAAGAGACTATTTTGACCTGGATTTGAACCCAAACTTGGAAAGCAGTTTTCCTTAGCTAGATAATTCTGAGGCAGAACGAAAGCAAAAGTGGGATCTGCGTTCTCTGTGGGATCTGAATAGCTGTGGGATAGGCGCCCAATATAGAGGACTGATGAGGTGTCACTAAATTGTGGAGAGATGACGTACACGCTTGTGGGATAAACCACAGTCTAAATGCGTACTTTCTGAGTATTTTTCCAAGCACTACAAGAGGTTATCTAGTTAAGATCCAATATGATCAAGAGATGGCCCAGCACTCCATTGTAGAAGAATGACAGAATGTTATTGTGACTCGAACTTGGCCCAATTTACCATCTTAGAAGAATTAATGGTATCTAGGTGAGTAAGGTTTTTAAAAAATTATTATTATTATTTAGCTTTCAGCCTCACTAAAATGGAAAGGACCTGAAAGTTCGCCAGAAAATGGATTGCTAACTGATGGGAAGAGAAGTATAAAAGGGATTGGGATTCCCTCTACTCATCACTCTACTCAGACAAAGTAAAACTGAGTGTGAAAGGCAATAAAGACAAGCTAGGCTGGGCGTGGTGGCTCATGCCTGCAGTCCCAGCACTTTGGGAGGCTGAGGCAGGAGAATTGGTTGAGCCCAGGAATTCGAGATCAGCCTGGGCAATATAGTGAGACCTTGTCTCTACAAAAAATTTTAAAAATTAGCCAGGCATGTGGTTGGCACTTGTCCCAGCTACTCGTGAGGCTGAGGTGGGAAGATCACTTGAGCCCAGGAGGTACATATTGTTGTCAGCCGAGATGACACCACTGTGCTCCAGCCTGGGTGACAGAGCGAGACCCTGTCTCAAAACGAAACAAAACAAAAATCACCGAAATCATTTACCTCGCAAGAGATAAATGCATATTTTTGCATTTATCCTATGCATATATTTATTGAATAGCAACTTTAGGCCAGGTACATTTCATAGGATATTCCACTTAATCCTCTAGTAGTCTTACAGTCATCTACCATTACTAACATCTTACAGTTAAATTGAGACTTAGAAAAGTAAAGTAGCTTGTGGCTGGGCATGGTGGCTCAACCCTGTAATCCCAGAACTTTGGGAGGTCAAGGTAGGTGGATCACTTGAGGCCAGGAGTTCCAGACCAGCCTTGCCAACATAGTGAAACTCCGTCTCTACTAAAAATACAAAAATTAGGCCAGGTGCGCTGGCTCACACTTGTAATTCCAACACTTTGGGAGGCCAAGGAGGGTGGATCACTTGAGGTCAGGAGTTCAAGACCAGTCTGGCCAACATGGTGAAACCCTGTCTCTACTTAAAATACAAAAATTAGCCGGTCATGGTGGCCTGTGCCTGTAGTCCAAGCTACTCCGGAGGCTGAGGCAGGAGGATCACTTCAACCTGGGAGGTGGAGGTTGCAGTGAGCCAAGATTTTGCCACTGCACTCTAGCCTGGACAATAGAGTGAGACTCTGTCTCAAAAAAATAAATAAACAAAAGAAAGAAACAGTTAAAAAAAATACAGTAAAGTGGCTTGCTTGAGGTATTACAGCTTGTAAGTTGCAGCCCAATATGAACAAGATTTTTCTGGCTACTTATACTACCTGCCTTATGGTACAATGGCTGTCTGTGTCACAAACACTTCAATTTGTCATGAAAGACATATGACCCAAACCTAATTTAGGAGCAAGTCAAGGTCCCTCTGCTAGTGGACCTAATGAAGCCAACTGTCTCAAGAATGAAGTAAAGCCTTGGTGAATTTCCCAGAAAGTTTTTTTTTTTGGATGGGATCTTGCTTTGTCTGTTGCCCAGGTTGGGGTGCAGTGGCGTGACCATAGCTCAATTTAGCCTTGACCTCCTGGGCTCAAGCGATCCTTCTGTCTCAGCCTCCAGAATAGCTGGGACTGCAGGCACGTGCCATGACATCCGAATAATTTTAAGACATTTTTTATAAAGTTGGGGTTTCACTTTGTTGCTCAGGCTGGTCTCAAACTCCTGGGTTCAAGTGATCCTCTTGCCTTGGCATCCCAAAGTACTAGGATTACAGGTGTGAGCCACCATGCCCAGCCAAAAAGAGGTCTTTATCCCTCTAGGAAAGAGTGAGGCTTTGCAGTGTCCACAACATCTTAAGCCCTGTTCCTGTCCCTCCAAAAGTTTACATGGTGGGAATTTAATGTTCAATGCAACAAAGTCTGGAAGTGGGACCAAATAAGCAAGCAGCGACTGCCCTGTGAGCACTCTGCCCTCGTGAACGGAGTAATGTCATCGTAGGAGCTGGTTAGTTATGGCAAGAGTGACTTGTAAAGCAAGTCCAGTCCCTGGCGCCTTTCTCTTTCATCCTCTTCTGTCCTTCTGCCGTGGTATGATGCAGCAAGAAGGACTTCACCAGATGCCAGCCCTTCATAATGGACTTCCTAGCCTCCAGAACCATAACTTAAACCATAAATTTCTTATGAAGTTTATTTAACTTATGGTTCTGGAGGTTAAATTCATGTAAATTACAAGGTATGTGGTTTTCTGCTTTAGCAACAGAAAACAAAGTGAGGCAAACCCCAACGAAGCTATATTCAGCCCTCCAGGAATTCTTTGTTGGAGAAGCTTTTCTTTCCTTTTTTTCTTTTTTTTGCGATGGAGTCTCACTGTGTTGCCCAGGCTGGAGTCCTATGGTGTGATCTTGGCTCACTGCAACCTCCGCCTCCTGGGTTCAAGCGATTGTCCTGCCTCACCCTCCCAAGTAGCTGGGACTACAGGCATGTGCCGCCATGCCTGACTAATTTTTGTATTTTTAGTAGAGATGGGGTTTCACCATGTTGGCCAGGCTGGTCTCGAACTCCTGACCTCAAGTGATCCACCCACCTTACCCTCCCAAAGTGCTGGGATTACAAGTGTGAGCTACTGTGCCCAACCTTGGAGAAGCTTCTCCAGAAGAATTGGAGATGGCTCATAAACCAACCGTTAGAAATCTGCAAAGTTGGGCCGAGCACAGTGGCTTGCACCTGTAATCCCAGCACTCTGGGAGGCTGAGGCAGGAGGATCACTTGAGCCCAGGAGTTTGAGACCAGCCAGGGCAAGATGGGGAGACCCTTTGTCTAAAAAAAAAAAAAAGTTGTAAAATTAAGTTGTGTCAGGGTGAGGCATATTCTTGAACTTGGAATACATTAGACTATGGTCTTCCCTGTTTTGGGAAGGCTCCAAATGGATATTAAGGGAAGGATAAATTAAGCCCCTGCTGCAGAGGATTCTATTGATTTTGAGGAAGGTATGATGGTTCCCTGGGAAGTGGAACCTGAAGTAGGTGGATGAAGTAGGTTATCTGTGGACCTGAAAGAAGACTCAGAAATTGTCTGACCCGGTAGAGACCAACAAATGGTATAATAAAACCAGCCCCTATGGAGCGAATGAGCCTGAGTTGAATTTTCAGTTCAACCACTTTGTACCAAGAGAGCTTGAAGAATTTATTTAAACTCATTGAGAATTAATTTCCCCAGCTATAAAATAAGACTAATAATACCTGCCTTTCATGGGGAATAAGTTAGGTGATGTACATGTGACAAGCCAAGTATGGTGTCTAATACATAGTGAATGCTCAGAACATGGTAGTACAGTCAAAGATTATTTATCTGGCCCAGCACCGTGGCTCACACCTGTAATCTCAGCACTTTGGGAGGCTGAGGCGGGCAGATCACGAGGTCAGGAGTTCGAGAACAGCCTGGCCAACATGATGAATCCCTGTCTCTACTAAAGATTCAAAAAGTTGGCCGGGTGCAGTGGCTCACGCCTGTAATCCCAGCACTTTGGGAGGCCGAGGCAGGTGGATCACGAGGTCAGGAGATCAAGACCATCCTGGCTAA
>NW_012108919.1:2934010-2940670 GCF_000951045.1 Mandrillus leucophaeus | reverse complement strand
GCCCAGCTAATTTTTGTATTTTTAGTAGAGACGGGGTTTCACTATGTTGGCCAGGATGGTCTTGACCTCTTGACCTCGTGATCCACCAGCCTCGGCCTCCCAAAGTGCTGGGATTACAGGCGTGAGCCACCGTGCCTGGCCCACTATGACTGTTCTTAAGGAGGTAGGGAGGGAGGGCTAGGACAGGAGCTGCACAGGCTCATTCTCCAGCAATCTAGATGCAGGACACACTTTGTTTTCTGCCCAGCTCTCTGAAATGGGGATCAGGTCTGGCTAGCCAGTGACTCCTCTCAAGTGGAAAGACACTAAGTTCCAGAAATGAAGCAGAAGCAATGGCCGGCAGCTTCTTTACAACACGAGGAAATATTAGACGAAGGAAGTCCAGATTCAAGTTCAGGCTGGACCAGAGAGACTAGGGGCTTGGCTGTGTTTTCATCCTGTGAAATAATCCAGGCATGAGTGGGCCACTACGACTCTTTCTCCAGGCCTGAGCAGCGACTGTATTTCCTACACTAACATCGAGACGTGCAAATCTAACACGAGGTTTCAGGGACGCTTAGATTTCACCTCCCAACCCCCTCCCTGCCCTGGAAGAAACACAACTAACAATTTCCAGAATATTTCAATTATTTATTATAAAATGGCAACAGAAAATTTAAAATTAGGCCAGGCATGGTGGCTAGTGCATACAATCCCAGCACTTTGGGAAGCAGATGTGGGTGGATCCCTTGAGCCCAGGAATTCAAGACCAGCCTGGGCAACATGGGCAAAACTTCATTGATACAGAAAAAAAAAAAAAAAATAGCCGGTTGTTGTGGCGCATGCCTGTAGTCCCAGCTCCTCAGGAGGCTGAGGTGGGAGGATCACCTGAGGCCAGGGAGGTTGAGGCTGCAGTGAGCTGTGATCACGCCACTAACATTCTAGCCTGGGTCACAGAGTAAGACCCTGTCTCAAAAAAAAAAAAAAAAAAAAAAAAAAAAAATTTTAAATGATTGCAATTAGGGCCGATTCAGGAAATTCAAAATCTGAGCCCATTTTATGGCAGGTAATTGATATTTTGGGAAAAATGATTTGATTAGAACCCCAATCCACTATAATTATAATAGAAAATAACAAAACAGATGCTGTCACTGTAGTGTTTAACTGACTAGACGTTTGAGGATTCATTTAACATTTTAACAGAAAATAAAAAATATCACTACAAAAAACTTACCGTGAAGTAAGTTTCATGATAAATATTCATTAGGTTCTAGGTTTTGTTTTTTGCAAGTAAATGGTGAGTTTTAAATATCAACTTGTGCCAAATCTCAGGTGAATTATGCCCGGATTGCCCTGGTCTAATCTCTACTGACCGTTTGTTCCTATAATCAGAATCACTACCCACATCACTGTAAGTTAAGGAGACCTAATATTTAGATAAATCTGTTTTAAAATTGCTATTAAATTGAGTGAAATTGAGTTCTCAGGTGAGCCCACAAGTCTTCAGACCCAAGGTGAAGGCTCTGTTTCTCATTTAAACGTTGCCAAACTAAGAAGAATGATTTGGTTGCTTGTGGATTTTGCATATGTCAGCATAGCAGAAGCTTAGTCACGCAAATCTCTATTGCTTAGCATGGCTATAACCAGATGTGGTTATCTGTGGACCTGAGAGAAGACTCAGAAATTGCTGTGTTTGTAGTTGAAAGCATGCCTTCTATTGTGCTTTTTTTTTTTTTTTTTTTTTGACAGAGTCTCGCTCTGTTGCCCAGGCTGGAATGCAGTGGTGTGATCTTGGCCCACTGCAACCTCTGCTTCCTGGGTTCAAGCGATTCTCCTGCCTCAGCCTCCCTGGTAGCTGGGACTACAGGCCCATGCCACCACACCCGGCTGATTTTTGTGTTTTTAGTAGAGACCGGGTTTCAGCATGTTGGCCAGGCTGGTTTTGAACTTCTGACCTCAAGTGATCCGCCCACCTCAGCCTCCCAAAGTGCGGGAATTACAGGGGTGAGCCACTGCTCCAGGCTTGTTGTGCTTTTAAATAACAGATGTCAGGACAATGTTTAAAGCACATAACACGAGTATTGAAAAATGTTTTTCTGCTTTTAAAAGAAAAAATAAGCCCCTACAATAATGAATTCAGCCTGCCAGTTTGTATTTTCAAGGAATATTTTAACTCTCGAGGGATTTCCAGCACCTACCTTTTAAATATCCCCCTCCTACTGTGAATGACGGCCAAAGTCATTTTGGACTAACAGTTTCTTGTGTAGACCCACCAAGGCAGCAATATATAAGTCAGTTTTTCAAGGATTGAGACTCCCTTAGAACTGCAGGGCTCTGTGTTAGTTCTCATTTACTGAGCAAACAACACACAAGGGAGGTAACAGATACATTTAGTGTCTGTTTAGGCCTAAGTGTTAGCTTAGGCCTAAGCTCTTGGTTTCAGCTCCAAACATGAGCTTACTGCCTCCGTAATGTTCCTCCCAAACCTGACCCCCATTCACTAACCAGATAAATAGGAAAAGCAAAGGATGAACCTCACAGAAGAGGATGAACCAGAGGCAAGTTAGTGCTTTGGGAACAATCAGATGTAGGGGCATAGGGGGTTGGAGGAGAGATGAAGGCGGAGGACGCAGCATCTCTCTGGGAGAAATGGCAGGTGAATAGGCAGGAACTGATGGAGTGGTGGGAGGGGCAGATGGTCCAGGGTCAGGAACCAAGTGAGATTCTGGGAGGGTGGTGACGAAGGACACCCCACAAGAGACGTGGTGGAGGACTGCACGAGGCAGGAGTAGGGAGAGAAACCATGGGCGTATTTGCCCATATCTGGCAACCATCTGCAGCGTTGGTCTGAACCTAACTCATGGTAAGATTGGAACAGTGAGTCCCCAGCAAGTGGAGGTAGGTTCCTCCCCTTATTTCATAAGGCAGAGTTTATGGTGGGAATGAAGGTAACAGGCAAGGGAGCCACAGTGAAAAGAATGGAGCCTAAGTAGACTTTTGCAGTTGACTAGAACAGTTGCCTCTTTGGGAAGTGAGGCACTAAAGCCTAGTTTGAAAGGTAGGTTATTTAATATCTCAGGGTCTCAGGTTCTCTCGCCTGTAAATTAGAAGGGTTGCCTTAGAAGGTTGTAATACTTCTTCTTAAATTATGATTATAGAATGCCACTTACTTATCTCTTTATCTTAGCTGACAAGTAAAACTTGTATATATTTATAGCATTTAACATGATGCTTCTTTTGCTGTTGTTTTGTTTTTGTTTGTTTTATTGATAGGATCGTTTAAAACATAGGGTCCATGGGAGGAGGGTCAAATTAAAGGGGCTCTTAGGGATTCATTACATGAAATAACCAGAATTTGTTATGTGGGGTAGTTGAAGGCATTAGAAACAAAATCCTGGTTTTCTAATTTGAGAAATTAAAAAATAAATATAGTTTGCAGACCACTACCTTTGTCACCCCCCGGGAATCAGGAAGCCCAGGTGAGGATCCATTGCATTAGGAGAGTGTCACATGATGCTTTGAGATGTGTTTACCTAGTGGAATGGATCCTTTAGGCTATTTAATATATGTAGATCGTCATGTGTCTAATGCAGTGTCAGGATCTGGAGTCACACCCAGCGCTCTCCACTATCTACCCCGCATTCCACCATGCCCAGATTTTATCACTCCTAGAACTGCTTTGCAAATTAGCATTCATCCATAATAGAGGCCTGGAAGACAGACAAGACGTCTGATGATGCTGTGAAGAAGTAACATGGGCTGAGCATGGTGGCTCACTGTAATCTCAGCATTTTGGGAGGCGGAGGCAGGAGGGTCACTTGAGCCCAAGAATTTCAGACCAGCTTGGGCAATACAGGGAGACCCCATCTTTTTAAAAAAACTTAAACAAAACAAAACAAAAACAAAACAAAAAAAATTAGCTGGGTGTGGTGGAACGTGTGTGGGAGGCTGAGGCGGGGGCATTGCTTGAGCCCTGGAGGTCAAGGGTGCAGTGAGTGGAGATTGCACCACTGCACTCCAGCCTGGGCAACGGAGTGAGATCCTGTCTCAAAACCCCCCACCAAACCAAAAAGCACACAAGCAACATGATGCTATGATGAAACAAGAGGTTAATAATTAAACAAACAAACAAACAAACAAACATACACAGCACTTTGCTTTCGTATTTATCTGGTTAGTGAATGGGGGTCAGGTTTGGAAGGAACATTATGGAGGGAGTAAGCTCACATTTGGAGCCGAAATCAAGAGCTTAGGCCTAAGCTCTTATTTTTTGACAAGAAACACTGTGGGATGCCCATGAGAATATGATTATGGCATCCTCTCCATAAAAACAAAGTGGCAAGATCTTCAGGCGCTTCTCACTCTTATTCATGAATAGCCCCTTTTTCTTTCTGTTGACATGGAGTCAAGCAAGTGATTTCAGGGACATCTCAATGAATCACTGACTGGGTAGAGACTTGTTTCAGATTCAGGCTTCCTAGGGGCAGGATGTGTGCAGGGCGGGTAGGAAATGAATGGGCAATGAGAACTGCATCTGATCAGTGGCACAACCATCTTCTTCTTCTGTTGCTTCTCTTTAGAGTGTTTGCTCACTCAGCAAGAAAGTAGAGAACAACTGCTACATCTTCAGTGCTTCCTGGCTATGCTGCAAAGCGACTGGGGTCATTCAAAATGGGTCCCTGCCCTTAAGAAACTTATGTTCTACACGGAATCCCAGACATGTTTCAAGGACTTGAGAAATAATTACAAGGTAACTCACAATGTCTCTTCCTTTGAGGAAAAGATCAAAAGGGCTGTAGTACAATGAATCATCATGTTGGTGCCTGTTTGGATTGCCTAAGAGCTCCAGGGAGGCATTTGGACTGGAGGTGAACAGGAGCCAGGACTGGATTTGAGAGGCTCTTGACTTTCCCACTCCCTGCCCTGGATCTGATTCCTCCCCAGGAGCCTGGGAATTACAGTGTTGGTTCTCTGACTCACCAGGATGTCATAAAGATGGTGAGACATTGTCTGTCCTGCTCCTTCCGCCCTTTGACAGAAAAGCACCTCTGGAGCTGAACACAGGGTGTTAATGCTGATGATAGCAGTTTCGATTTGCATTTCCATACACTAGACGACCTAATCCACTCTGTCTAAACATGGAAATCCCATAACTCTGCCCAACTCATCACTCCATTAATCCACTTAACCCCAGGCCAATACATAATCTAAATATTTAATCGTGTCTATTTGTTATCTGTGTTTATTCCATGTTCATTCATGGTCTGAGTCTCCTCTCTGTTTATCCATCTCAGTAGAATCTAGTCTAAACCAGGAGAATCCCAAGGAGGGGAGGGAGAGTGTCTTATCCATTTGATTCTTTTCTGGCACATAGTACTGAACTTGGCACATAGTAGGTGTTTGATGTTAACCGGTAACAATCTCTCAGAGTAATTTTTTTTTTTTTTTGGCATCTTCAGAGCGATATTTTATTATCACTATCAGAGAATCTTACTGTTTCCAATGCCCACCACAATGCCTGGCACATACTGTTTAATGAGAAGTTGGATAATTAATCTTGAGTCATACAATGGGAGCAGGAGAATGTGAAAAAGCAGAACTGGTCTAGAAGGGAGAAGACTTAGAATCTGTTTTTGGTTCTGCAATAAGCTAGCATATGAGGTTGGTCAAGTCTTTTGAAGCCTCTGGGCCCTGGCTTTCCTGTTTGTCGTGTGGATGGATAGGATTAGAACTCCAATCTGCTTTGGTTCCAATATTTTGCCTAGATCTGAGAGCTATGGTATAGAAAAAGGCACAAGGGGGAGGGGGGTCATCAAATGTCAGAATAGCACTTCTTCCCACCATTACCACTGCCACTCAAGGACCAGGAAAATGGGCTGGAAACCAGGGCATCTGTTTCCTTCTATGTCTCCTCTTCACCCTCACTGGCTGTCCCTCACAGCGTGGGGTGGGGGGACTGCAGACATCTGCTCATTCCATCTGCATCAGCTAATATTTATGCAGTGCCCCTGGATGCACGGGCCTGGAGTCACCTGGGGGAGGGCGTGCATGTGTGCAGAGGGCGGGAGGTGGGTCCTGATCTCGCCAAAGCCTCCATATGGACTGTATTTTTCCCCATGCAAAACCCAAGTATGTGGGAGGTAGAAGGAGAGTGAAGGAGATCCTAATTTATTGCTCAGTCATGTTTATTTTCACTCTTGGCTGGTTTAGGGCATTTTTCTTAATGTATTAGGGTCACAATTTTATTGACTTCAAGGATGCCGGAAAGCTCTGTGTGTGTGTGTGTGTGTGTGTGTGTGTGTGAGAGACAGAGACAGAGAGAGAAAGAGAGATAAGAGACAGAGAGAGAGACTGTGTTAAGATGACTTAGGTTTCTCTTTTTTTGAAAAATTTTCCACTAAACACTGAATTTGAACCTAAAGCATTAGCCATCCCTTCAAAAATATGATTTCCTTCTCACAGACTACTCGCTATATCTATCACCATCCTGTCATGATCAGTTTAATTGGCTTAGATAAAAAAATCAAGATCTGACTCAGCTATTCTTTTTTCTTTTTTTCTAAGAGATGACGGTCTCACTATGTTGCCCAGGCTGGTCTCAAACTCCTGGGCTCAAGTGATCCTCCTACCTTGGCCTCCTAAAGTGCTGGGATTAGAGACATGAGCTGCTGCGCCTGCCTG
>NW_012108919.1:2928248-2931224 GCF_000951045.1 Mandrillus leucophaeus | reverse complement strand
CAGCCTCTTGAGTAGCTGGAATTACAAGCATTCATCACCACACCTGGCTACTTTTTGTATTTTTAGTAGAGATAGGGTTTTATCATGTTGGCCAGGGTGGTCTCGAACTCCTGACCTCAAGTGATCTGCCTGCCTCAAGCCTCCCAAAGTGCTGGGATTACAGGCATGAGCCACCATGCTTGACCTGATTTAGCTATTTCTAAAAGAGGCTTCTTCGACTTCTCTTTTCCTTCACCCATCTGTATTGCTGGGATTCCTTTGTGGTCTCTAATTATAATAGTACTAGCTGCTGCTTATTAAGTACTGTTAGGCCCTATGTCAAGTAGTTTACGTAACTTGATGTTGGAAAGAAATATTACCCTCATTTTACAGATGAGGAAATTATGGTTCAGAGGGGTTAACTGAAATTGAAACACAAGTGTGACTGTATCTGTTCCTTCCCTGCAAATGAAGTTCTGAGAAAACAGGGTTTTGTTTTGGTGAGCAAACGTCACAGTGCAGGCGGGCCTCAGTGGACTCTGGGCCCAACAAGGGGCCCAGGCAAAATTAGGGCTCTGCATTCTTAGGAGGAAAAGCAGCAAAAACGAGGAGGCAGTGTTGAATGCAAAGAAAGGATTCTAATGTTCCAGTGTTTTTCCCAGGGCTAATCCTTACTGATCGACAGAGGCAAGTTCAGGTCTTGGGAAAGAGCTGTGATGGCTATTGTTGTCCTGATAGATCTTTTAGCAGTGGGGAAGCTCATCTTCCAGCAGGTGAAAGTTTTGATGGTGCTTTAATTCATTCATCCAGTGTTAGGCCCTGTGCTAGGGACAGTGGTTGCAAGGATGGGTAAGATCTTGCTGTAGGGACAAGCAGGGAACACTTCTTTGTCCTCTGAAGGTTTGCTGAAAACTCAACTCACAAAAGGCCAATTTATAGGAGAAAAGGCATACTAATTTATTTAATCATAGTTCTTCATGACACAGGAGCCTTCAGAATGAAGAACCAAAGATACAAGGGAAAGTGCCTTTTTTTTTTTAGACGGAGTCTGGCTGAGTTGCCTAGACTGGAGTGCAGTGGCATGATCTCGGCTCACTGCAACCTTTGCTTCCCAAGTTCAAGCGATTCTCCTACCTCAGCCTCCTGAGTACCTGGGATTACAGGCACCCACCATCATGCCCGGCTAATTCACCATGTTGGCCAGGCTGATCTTGAACTCCTGATCTCAGGTGATCCACCCGCCTCGACCTCCCAAAGTGCTAGGATTACAGACGTGAGTCACTGCGCCTGGCCGAAACTGTCTATTTTTATGCTTGGCCTCAACAAAGTATGCACAGCCATGTCGAAATAATGATTGGCCAGAAATCACTATAATTCATCTGATGCTAATAGACTGAGTGGGGAAGCCCAGCAGGGCCTGTTTAGATTCTTCTTGGGCTCTCTGTGCTGCATTCCTTCCTTGTGGGAATGGGGCCTGGCTGTCTCTGGAATGGGGGTCTTTTGACCTACAGTCAAACAAGATAGGTCAGATAATTTCTTTTGTTTTCTGTCTTTCTTTCTTTCTTTCTTTTTTTCTGAGACAGAGTTTTGCTCTTGTTGCCCAGGCTGGAGTGCAATGGCACAATCTCAGCTCCCTGCAACCTCTGCTTCCCAGGTTCAAGGGATTCTCCTGCCTCAGCCTCCCGAGTAGCTGGGATTACAGGCACGCACCATCACGCCCGGCTAATTTTTTGTGTTTTTAGTAGAGACAAGTTTTCACCATGTTGGCCAGGCTGATCTCGAACTCCTGACCTCATGTGATCTCCCTGCCTTGGCCTCCCGAAGTGCTAGGATCACAGACATGAGCCACTGCGCCCAGCCCAGATAATTTCTTTATGACCAGTTTTTACACAGAAAGGCAGGGGAAAATTAGAGTAATATTTGTAGGTTTTATGGCTGGTTTGGGGAAAAAGGGGTTCTGGTGTCTATGACCCACTTTGAGGAAGAGAGATTCTAGTTTCTATGGCTAGCTCAGGGGGAGAATGATGGGCTAGAGATAGGAAGGCAGGAGAAGCTAAGAGAAACTCTTTCGAGGCCTCCATTTGGGGTATTGCTTTCTGAGTCCTAACATTGCCCTTAAGGGGCTCATAGTTTAACTCAGGATTCCTCAGCACCCAGCTGGATTGGGAACATGGTATCTATTCAGGGGCTGTGTGGTCCCCATGATCCTAAGACAACCTCAGTTTGCACAAAGCTATGACCCTCGTTCTCTTTCCAAGCACAGAGTTTTGCCATGACAGCTAGCCTGTGATTTCAAATATACACAACTGTGAGCCCCCTCATGGCCCTGTTCAGTGGCCACTCAGTAGTAACTTGTTCTGACACCCTATGACAAAGTTTTTCTTTCTTTCTTCTTTTTTTAATTTTTAAATTTTTTTTAATTTTTTAATTTTTTTGCTTATATTTATTTTTTGAGACAGGGTCTTACTCTATTGCTCAGGCTGGAGTGTAGTGACATGATCTTGGCTCAGTGCAGACTCAACCTCCCCTGGCTCAAGTGATCTTACCACCTCAGCCTCCCAAGCAGTTGGGACTACAGGCACATGCCACCATGCCCGGCTAATTTTTTTTTTGTATCCTTTTTTTATTTTTTGAGATGGAATTTTTGCCCTTGTTGTCCAGGCTGGAGTGCAATGGCGCGATCTCGGTTCACCGCAACCTCCACCTTCCAGGTTCAAGCGATTCTCCTGCCTCAGCCTCCGGAGTAGCTGGGATTACAGGCATGTGCCACCACGCCCAGCTAATTTTGTATTTTTAGTAGAGACAGGGTTTTTTCACGTTGGTCAGGCTGGTCTCGAACTCCCAACCTCAGGTCATCTACCTGCCTCGGCCTCCCAAAGTGCTGGGATTATAGGCATGAGCCACCACACCTGGCCTTTTTGTATTCTTTGTAGAGATGGAGTTTTGCCATGTAGCCTAGGCTGGTCTCGAACTCCTGGGCTCAAGGGATCCTCCCAA
>NW_012108919.1:2926948-2927333 GCF_000951045.1 Mandrillus leucophaeus | reverse complement strand
GAATGCTTTGAACGGGCCTCAACACAAATTTGTAAACATTATTTAAAAATTATGGGGTTTTTTTTGAGATTTTTTTAAAAGCTCACAAGCTATTGTTAGTGTTAATGTATTAAAGTAAATTAAATTAAGTCATTAATTTTTTTTTTTTTTTGAGATGGAGTATTGCTCTGTTGCCTAGGCTGGAGTGCAGTGGCGTGATCTTGGTTCACTGCAACCTCCACCTCCTGGGTTCAACCAATTCTCCTGCCTCAGCATCCCAAGTAGCTGCGATTACAGGTGCCCACCACCATGCCGGCTAATTTTATATTTTTAGTAGAGATGGGGTTGCATCATGTTGGCCAGGCTGGTCTCGAACTCCTGACCTCAAGTGATCCTCCCACCTCAA
>NW_012108919.1:2919485-2926033 GCF_000951045.1 Mandrillus leucophaeus | reverse complement strand
CACATATGCATATGATTGTATTGTTGTTAAAGAATGCCTATTCTTGGCCGGGCGCGGTGGCTCACGCCAGTAATCCCAGCACTTTGGGAGGCCGAAGCAGGCGGATCATGAGGTCAGGAGATCGAGACCATCCTGAAACACGGTGAAACCCCGTCTCTACTAAAAATACAAAAAATTAGCCGGGCGTGGTGGCGGGCGCCTATAGTCCCAGCTACTCGGGAGGCTGACGCAGGAGAATGGCATGAACCCGGGAGGCGGAGCTTGCAGTGAGCCGAGATCGGGCCACTGCACTCCAGCCTGGGCGACAAAGCGAGACTCCGTCTCAAAAAAAAAAAAAAAAAAAAAAGAATGCATATTCTTGCATAGGAAGAAAAAGACTGTAAGTATCTATGGCAAAATACTAATGGCTATCTTTGGTTGGTGAGGTTATGAACAAAATTGTCTTGTTTTTGAATGTTTATAATGATTACATCTTTCTTTCTGAGGCTGAGGTGGGAGGATCACTTGAGCCCAAGAGTTAGAGGTTACAGTGAACTGTGATCGCACCACTGCACTCCAATGTGGGCAACAGAATGAGACTCTGTCTCTTAAATAATGAATACAAAACCAAAAAACAAACAAACCAAAAAACCACAAAACACTGCATAGAAAAGCATCATATGAGAAGCTCCTTTTGGTTGGAAGCTGGATCTATAGTAACCTCCAGTAACCCAACCTGATTTTAACTTGAATGGTAATAACATATGTTGAGGGAAGATGTTTGACCTCAGGACCTCTATATGTTCTAAAATTCAGAGTTTTGTGTTAATATTTTAAAAATATATTACTTAGATACAGTTTTTTGTTTGTTTGTTTGTTTGTTTGTTTGTTTGTTTTTTGCTTCTGTACAACTCTGAAAAGCACCCAGGGATGAACTCTATTACAATGAGGCAGGCAAAGGGTCATGTCCGTGACCTTGGTGGGCATAGCAAGTGCAAGCAGGGTGTAGGTAATAAGACAAATGGTAATGATGAGGGATACAAGGATGCTTTTGTTAGAACGAATGTGCTATTTTCTTTCTTTTGTTTGCAAGATATGAGATGGCAATCCTGGTAAGAACTAAGCAGTGAGGTTTTTGAGTCTATCATATGATTCTGATGGTGGGTTTTTATGAAAAAATATTTGAGCACATGTTAACTGCTAAGCCAGCATTAAGGGATTTATGGTGAAGACCTATCTTTTGTGCAAGCTCTTTTGTGGGGAGCGACTTTTTGTCTCTCTCAATGGGGCACCCTGATGGTAAGAGGGGTGCAGAGGCTGACAGACATTTCCAGTAGGATTGGGGGTGTATCCGCTGCTGCCCACACCTCACCCTAGTTAAGGTTAGTTCTGGTTCTTGACTAGCTGGCTAGACTGTACTCCCAACGTGCTGGGATTACAGGTGTGAGCCACCATGCTCACACGTGGGCCGGCCTAGACTTCCTTTTAAAGTTTTCATAGTACAAGGTCTCACTATGTTGCCCAGGCTGCCCTTGAACTCCTGGCCTCAAGCAATCCTCCTGCCTCAGCCTTCTAATATCCTCTCTAATAGAGACTATTTCCACAGCATCTTTGCTTCTGCTTGCATTATTACATTCAATCCTCTTTGCAGGCCTGTGATTATTATTATTTAGAAATGAGGAAAACAAGTTAACCCAATATGGAGGTCTGTGAGTGACACAGCTGAGGTTTGAACCCACGTCTCTGACATCAGATCTTATTCTTTTCTATACTTTTCTGCTGGTTGATGTCTCAGGGACAAAATACTATGTACTATTTGGCCAGCAATTTTCTAGCTTAAGTTCACATGATTAGCTTTTATAGGTTGAAAAATAATAAAATATATATTTTATATGATATATTTTAAATAAACATTTTAGTTCTTTTTCAAGTGTTTATTTTACATCATCTACAAAATTTGACATTGTGATATGACATAAACCTGATAATATAAACATACTTTGTGTTTATAGCATCCCTAAAAAGTTGCAAACATTCTCAATGGAGTGAATTTTTAATCCATTTTTGCATCTTGAGAATCTGAGACTGGACAAGAAGATAAGACTCTGATGGCAGACATGGAAATAGAAGACATAAATCTTGGCCAGGCGCAGTGACTCACGCCTGTAATCCCAGCACTTTGGGAGGTCGAGGCAGGCGGATCACGTGAGGTCAGCAGTTCTAGACCAGCCTGGTCAACATGGCAAAACCCCATCTCTACTAAAAATACAAAAATTAGCTGGGTGTGGTGGCAGGGGCCTGTAATCCCAGCTACTCAGGAGGCTGAGGCAGGAGAATAGCTTGAACCTGGGAGGTGGAGGTTGTGGTGAGCCGAGATCGCACCATTGCACTCCAGCCTGGGCAACAAGAGCAAAACTTGGCCTCAAAAAACAAACAAACAAACAAGCCAGAAAGACCCCATAAATCTTGAGAACCTAATTCCATGTGAGAAAGTATCCATTTAGTTGACTTGCAATAGCTTTTCTGTGATTAGAAAATCAGTTTGGATACATATTTAGCAAGTGATGTGCTAATTGGAGCGGTGGGCCGTAATTGGAGCTCTTGAGAAAACTCAACATCATTAAGGTAACATTCTTTTTTGAAATGAATGTCTCTAGGGAATGGGCGCATATTATCCCACTACTCCTAAAATGACCTTTGTGGGCTGGCTATTCTGTGCGTACCCTTTACTGCCATCATTGGGACTGATGATGGTGTTAAGGGGAAACTGAGGCCTTGCATTGAGAAGTGAGGTGGACTGGGTCCAATGCCTATAATCCCAGCACTTTGGGAGGCTGAGATGGGAGGATGGCTTGAGCCCAGAAGTTTGAGACTAACCTGGGCAACATAGTGAGACCTCTGTCTCTATTTTTTGTAAAAAAAAAAAAAAAATTAAATTAAAAACAAAAGAGAAGCGAGGTGTCTGAGGCGCCCTGGAGAGTGAAGACTCCTGACCACATACTCTGAGTGAGGATGTATAGGACCTAGATGGGAGATAACTTAAGCACTCAAGCCTTAAGAGTCAAAGACAGGCTAGAGTAATGGCCTCAAACTTTACGAGGGTGAGGACCCCTTGTTAATAGCAAAGAGTTTAATGAGCCTCATGTGATAGTCGTTATACTTTTAATTATCTTATTGCTAGAAACTACTGAGTATGTATTTGCAACCTCATTGCAATTAACCCGTAGGGATCTGTGTCCTACAGGGTAGGAACCAATGGCAAGGAGCAAGGGGCCCTGGATTTTTGGTACCCAGCCTGGATACTAACATCCCCAATTCCTTTACTTTCAACTGCCTCTCCTTGGTTTTCCTATCCTATTTGCTTTGAGCATCTAAAATCAGGATTATGTGAGTGAGGTCTCTGGGGGAACCTTCCATTTTGTACATGTGGATATAAAACCTCCAGGAAAACTCCAGTGGAATCTATCGCACTAGACACAGTTGCTCTTAGTAAGTTCATAGGGAGATAGTTTGGGCTGATTAATTTTTGTTCTTCTTTGTATGAATGAACTTTTTAGTAATCATCAAAAAGCTGGATCTTATTAACTTATCTTTTGAAATAAAATTATGCAGAAATATATATTGGTTTCCTTACCTGGAAACATATTCGCCTCCATCTGTGTTTATTATTATTATTATTTTGAGAAAGGGTCTCTCTGTTGCCCAGGCTGGGGTGTGATGGCACCATCATAGCTCACTGTTACCTTGAATTCCTGGGCTCAAGTATCCTGTTGTCTCAGCCTCCCGAGCAACTGGGACTACAGCAGGTGCATGCCACAATGCCTGGCTATTTTTTTAAAAAAATTATTTATTTATTTATTTATGTATTTGAGACAGGGTTTGGCTCTGTCACCCAGGCTGGAGTGCAGTGGTGTGATCTCAGTTCAATGCAACTTCTGCCTCCCAAGCTCAACCCAACCTCCCACCTCAGCCTCCCTAGTAGCTGGGGCTACAGGTACACACCACATACCTGGCTAATTTTTATATTTTTTCTAGGGACGGGGTCTTACTATGTTGCTCAGGCTGGTCTCAAACTCCTGAGCTCAAATGATCTGCCTGCTTTGACCTCCCAAAGTGCTAGGATGACAGGCATGAGCTACCATGCTCGGCCCTGGCTAACTTTAAAATTTTTTTCTAGTACGAGGTCTTGCTATGTTGCACACGCTGTTCTTGAACTCCTGGCCCCAAGCAATCCTCCTGCCTCAGCCTTCCGAAGTGCTGGGATTATAGGCATGCGCCACTATGTCTGCCTCCCATCTGGGCTTTCTAAATTTTCCATCATCATGTGTATTTATTTGAGTAATACAATGAATTTAAAAGCATACCAGCTTTAATTTCTGTACTTGGGACTCTGTGGATTCGTTCTCCCCTGCCGTTCTTCTTATTCTCTACTGACACTAATAGAAGCAAGCATACTTCTAATCATGATGTCGGTCTAAGACCACAGTGGCCTGGTAAAGGACTGTGCACCCTCGGGGTATGCTTGGATCTCAGGGGGTAGGACTAGAGACCATGTTCGTGGGTGGGTGGATGTTTTGGAAACTGTCTACTGAATGATCCGTATTGTGTATAAAAACAATAATTTTCCAGGCAGGGCTTTTTGTTGTTGTTATTGGTATTGTCTGTCAAGCTCAGTAGTGGCTCAGCGTGAGCTCGGCAATGACAGGAGCAGTTGACAATTGGGACGGAATAGGGAACGGCTCACCTCTGAAATGCCGGCTCGATGGGAGGCTGGGCATTTGTGTAGCAATGACATGATAATCAGAAGTGCAATTTCACCCCAGCAGTATAGATACTGTACCCGGGCCTGGCTGGGTCTTCTCTCTTTGAAGGATAAATTAAGCTGTTTACTCCTGTGCTGTTTATTAACTGCCTGACCTGATTTCCATTACCCTGCATCTGGAAACCTGGTGTCTTAAGTTCTCCAGCTGAGGCGTCACTATGTCCTGAAATAAACATTATTTCACACTAGTCTTTATTCTATAGGGAAATATCATGACACAGGGAGCTCCTTCTTCTTATTATTTTTTTAATTCGTGGCACTTCAGAACAGAGCACAGAGGGAGATAGAAATGCCAGTGAACTTACTTTTTAGGCCAAATTCCATTTATTCTGGTCTTTTCCAGACAAGTCTTGGATTTCATTGTCCAGCTGTTCAGTTTTCTAGGAGAAAAACTTTTAGTATCAAGAGAGGCAAGCACAGGCCAGGCGTGGTTGCTCACACCTGTAATCCCAGCACTTTGGGAGGCTGAGGCAGGCAGATCACCTGAGGTCAGGAGTTTGAGACCAGCCTGGCCAATGTGGTGAAACCCCGTCTTTACCAAAAATACAAAAATTAGCCAGATATGGTGGTGTGCACTTGTAATCCCAGCTACTCGGGAGGCTGAGGCAGAAGAATCGCTTGAACCCGGGAGGTGGAGGTTGCAGTGAGCAGAGATCACGCCACTGAACTCCAGCCTGGGCAACAACAGTGAAGCTCCATCTAAAAAAAAAAAGAGAGAGACTAGCACCAAGTTTTCAACACTACGATCTAGCCTAAGCTGCAATTGGTGTCCCTTCACCTGACTAAACTGAGCATCTGCGGGTCTTGCTGGCTGGTGGTGACAGAGTAAATTCTGCCAGTGCAGTCACTCTGCCTTGCCTCACAGCCATTCCTCTTGGATATTCTCTGACCTTCTTTTCCTTGGTGAGTGCCTTGCCTGTAACCCCTGCTGGCACCTGTTCCTTGCCATCAGCATCTCTAGTGATGCTGCCTTGTTTGCTTATTATCTTGCTTGCTGCTATTGCTTGGACCATGCTAGGGCCTGCGATGTGCTCCTGCCACATTGGGCTGGTCTTCTAGGGCCACCAGCATTTCCTTGGTGGGCTGCCCTCAGGTGTTGTTATGGCACGCCATTGCCCAGACCCCTTGACGCGCTGTGTGTGCTGCTCCTGGTGCTGTTGTGTTGATGGATTTCTCTCTCCTCATGCACCTCTGCTCCTTCTAAATGTTGACACTGTACCTGCCATGTGCCAGGAAGCGGTACTGTAATTGTAATACGTTTGTTACCCAAAGCACACAGCGGGTCAACATGCTGAGACACCCAGTTGCAGCAGAGAAAGAGGGTTAATGGTAGGGCCGCCAAGTGGAAATAGAGGAAACCATCTAGCCAAGGAGTCTGGGGCAAGGGTTTTGGAGTGGGCCAAAGTGTGGAGATGGTTGATTGATGGGAGTGTGCAGTGTAAAATCAAGGAATAGGGAGAGGGAGAAGCTGTATTCTCATGCTGATCCCATTCCTCTGTGGGGATTGCTGGAACTGGTTGCTGGAATTCTGGGTCTGAAAAACATCTTAAGTCATCCTTAAACAAAAGCCGTATGACCCTAATATCAGAGATCCTGTCTCTAGGAACAAGGGGGATGCAAATGGTCACTACCTAGTGCTATGTGAGTTTTAGCAGCAAGGAAGTGGGCCGCAGTGCAGCCTGATTAATGCTTTATAATAACTCTACTTCTTCCTTTTTTTTTTTTTTTTTTGAGACAGAGTCTCGCT
>NW_012108919.1:2914548-2916620 GCF_000951045.1 Mandrillus leucophaeus | reverse complement strand
TGGGGAGGCTGAGACATGCGTATCACTTGAACCTGGGAGGCAGTATTACTTTGGGCTAAGGTTCTTTGATTTCTGGAAATGTTTCATAGCCCACTTTGGTCACAATTAAACGTGGTCAGAACTACATGGGGAGCCCAATATTATTTCTAATTGTTGTGTGAATGAGGGCTGAAATCATGGCCCAGCCTGACAAATCCTCTTTGGTTTTAGGGACTTTAACAAATCTTTATAGATAAATGTGTGTGGCGCTCTCTCTCTCTTTCTTTCTTTCTTTCTTTCTTTTTTTTTCTTTTTTTTTTTTTTTAGAGATGAAGATCTAGCAATGTGCCCAGGCTGGTCTCGAACTCCTGGCCTCAGGAGATCTGCCTGCCTCAGCCTCCCAAAGTGCTGAGATTATAGATATGAGCCACTATGCCTGGCCCTGGCTCAATAACATTTGTCCGTCCCTCCTTCCTTCCTTCCTTCCTTCCTTCCTTCCTTCCTTCCTTCCTCTCTCTTTCTGTCTTTCTTTCCTTTTTGAGACAGGGGCCTAGCTCTGTCACCAGCTGGAGTACAGTGGTGTGATCATATCTCACTGTAGCCTCAACCTCATGGGCTGAAGCAATCCTCCTACCTCAGCCTTTTGAGTAGCTGGGACTTACAGGTGCGTACTCTGCACTCAGCTAATTTTTGTATTTTTAGTCGACACGGGGTTTCATCATGTTGCCCAGGCTGGTCTCGAACTACTGACCTCAGGTGATCTACCTGCCTCGGCTTTCCAAAGTGCTGGGATTATAGACATGAACCACTGAGCCCAAAAACATTTCTAATATGAAGAAGTAGAGTCAGTAGAGTCTAACCTAAATACACCTGTCTTTCACTATGAAAATATTTCTCATTTCTTTTTTTTTTTTTTAACTCTTCAAATGTTTTTGCTTGCCCAGTTGGGAATTCTCAGTGTTTGTATACTTACTAGTTTTACTCTCAAATTGTATAACGCATTACTAAAATTAATGTAATTATTTTTTTACAAAGTAAAATAGAATACAGTAAATAAAATAGAGGTCTAACTATGCCCTTTGTGGGTCTCAATGGGTCATCTTGCACACAGTCTGGGGTTTAGGAATCCTACTTTGGAGACTACTGCATCATGCTTCTTCCATTGGAAAGATGCAAATTCCCCAGAATGGAATTTGTTCTTCTCTTATTAGTGGTAGGACAGAATTATTATTACAGTCAAAACTGTCCATCTCCTTACACCAAAACCTACAACAAAGTTTTGGCAATACTGTAATATTGTATGAGAATGATCTACAGCTGGGGCTTTTCGTCCCAGATGAGCAGGACACTGGCGCAGGGACAAGATGTTGACGACATAGAGTGTTTTCATTGTGTTTTTCTGTATAAACTTATTTACTATCATTAGTAATCATCACTGTATGAGAACTTCCAGGCTGGCAATGTTACAAACAGTAAGGCACGGAAGACTTTCTCTCAGGCTCTGTTTTATGGAAAACACACAAACCATGGGCCAAAATGGCAGGATCTGCTGGGCGCAGTGGCTCACGACTGTAATCCCAGCACTTTGGAAGGTCGGGTTGGGCAGATCGCTTGAGTTTAGGAGTTTGAGACCAGCCTGGCCAACACGGTGAAACCCCGTCTCTACTAAAAATACAAAAATTAGCCAGGCATGGTGGCAGGTGCCTGTAATCCCAGCTACTCAGGAAGCTAAGGCATGAGAATCACTTGAACCCAGGAGGTGGAGGTTGCAGTGAGCCAAGATCACGCCACTGCACTCTGGCCCAGACAGCAGAGCAACACTCCATCTCAAAAAAACAAAACAAAACAAAGCTGGGCGTGGTGGCTCACGCATGTAACGCCAGCTCTTTGGGAGGCTGAGGCGGGTGGATCCTGAGGTCAGGAAGTCGAGACCATCCTGTCTAACATGGTGAAACCCGTCTCTACTAAAAAAAAAAAAAAAAAAAAATTAGCTGAGCGTAGTGGCAGGAGCCTGTAGTCCCAGCTACTCAGGAGGCTGAGGCAGCGGAATGGTGTGAACCCGGGAGGCGGAGCTTGCAGTGAGCCGAGATTGC
>NW_012108919.1:2910449-2912453 GCF_000951045.1 Mandrillus leucophaeus | reverse complement strand
AACTCCCAAAGTGCTGGGATTATAGGTGTGATTCACTGCACCTGACCAAAATATATGTATTTAAAAATTTTTTATTTTAATAGAGATAGGGTCTGGCTATGTTGCCCAGTCTACAGTGCAGTTGCTACTCACTCCCACTACTAATTAGCATGGGAGTTTTGGTCTGCTCCACTTCTGACCTGGGCTGGTTCACCCCTCCTTAGGCAACCTGGAGGCTACCATAGTGATGCTGAACTTAGTGCAGACACCCCGTCGGCATCGTGTGTGACAGATCAGAACTCATAGGCTCAAGTGGTCCTCCTGCTTCAGCCTCCCAGGTAACTGGGACTACAGGCATGTGATTATCAATAATAACAATATCAATAATAATATTGATTGCATGTTGAAATGATGTTTTGAATATATTGGGCCAAGGGAGATATATTATTAACATGAATTACCCCCATTTGTAATAATTTTTTTTTTCTTTTGAAACAGAGTCTTACTCTGTCGCTTAGGCTGGAATGCAATGGTGCAGTCTTGGCTCACTGCAACCTCCGCCTCCAGAGTTCAAGTGATTCTCCTGCCTCAGCCTCTGAGTAGCTGCGATTACAGGTGTGCGCCATCATGCCCAGCTAATTTTTTTTTCTTTGTATTTTTAGTAGAGACGGGGTTTCACCATGTTGGTCAGGCTGGTCTTGAACTCCTGACCTCAAATGATCTGGCTGCCTCGGCCTGCCAAAGTGCTGGGATTATAAGCGTAAGCCACCACGCCCAGCCTGTTTGTAATTATTCCTAATGTGGCCACTAAAACAATTTTTTAAATTATGGTAAAATATATATAATATAAAGTTTGCTATTTTAGTCTGTGTGCGGTGGCTCACACCTGTAATCCCAGTACTTTGGGAGGCTGAGGCAGGGTGGATCACCTGAGGTCAGGAGTTCAAGACCAGCCTGGCCAACACAGTGAGACCCCCGCCTCTACTAACAATACAAAAAAATTAGTTGGGTATGGTGGCGCACGTCTGTAATCCCAGCTATTGGGGAGGCTGAGACATGCGTATCACTTGAACCTGGGAGGCAGTATTACTTTGGGCTAAGGTTCTTTGATTTCTGGAAATGTTTCATAGCCCACTTTGGTCACAATTAAACGTGGTCAGAACTACATGGGGAGCCCAATATTATTTCTAATTGTTGTGTGAATGAGGGCTGAAATCATGGCCCAGCCTGACAAATCCTCTTTGGTTTTAGGGACTTTAACAAATCTTTATAGATAAATGTGTGTGGCGCTCTCTCTCTCTTTCTTTCTTTCTTTCTTTCTTTTTTTTTCTTTTTTTTTTTTTTTAGAGATGAAGATCTAGCAATGTGCCCAGGCTGGTCTCGAACTCCTGGCCTCAGGAGATCTGCCTGCCTCAGCCTCCCAAAGTGCTGAGATTATAGATATGAGCCACTATGCCTGGCCCTGGCTCAATAACATTTGTCCGTCCCTCCTTCCTTCCTTCCTTCCTTCCTTCCTTCCTTCCTTCCTTCCTCTCTCTTTCTGTCTTTCTTTCCTTTTTGAGACAGGGGCCTAGCTCTGTCACCAGCTGGAGTACAGTGGTGTGATCATATCTCACTGTAGCCTCAACCTCATGGGCTGAAGCAATCCTCCTACCTCAGCCTTTTGAGTAGCTGGGACTTACAGGTGCGTACTCTGCACTCAGCTAATTTTTGTATTTTTAGTCGACACGGGGTTTCATCATGTTGCCCAGGCTGGTCTCGAACTACTGACCTCAGGTGATCTACCTGCCTCGGCTTTCCAAAGTGCTGGGATTATAGACATGAACCACTGAGCCCAAAAACATTTCTAATATGAAGAAGTAGAGTCAGTAGAGTCTAACCTAAATACACCTGTCTTTCACTATGAAAATATTTCTCATTTCTTTTTTTTTTTTTTTAACTCTTCAAATGTTTTTGCTTGCCCAGTTGGGAATTCTCAGTGTTTGTATACTTACTAGTTTTACTCTCAAATTGTATAACGCATTA
>NW_012108919.1:2899689-2909459 GCF_000951045.1 Mandrillus leucophaeus | reverse complement strand
GGTGTGAACCCGGGAG
This sequence comes from Mandrillus leucophaeus, assembly GCF_000951045.1. NCBI lineage: Eukaryota > Metazoa > Chordata > Mammalia > Primates > Cercopithecidae > Mandrillus > Mandrillus leucophaeus. Next base: position 2,909,443 of record NW_012108919.1, on the reverse strand, counting down.
GCGGAGCTTGCAGTGAGCCGAGATTGCGCCACTGCACTCCAGCCTGGGCAAGAGAGTGAGACTCCGTCTCAAAACAAAATGCAAAAAATTAGCCGAGCATAGTGGCAGGAGCCTGTAGTCCCAGCTACTCAGGAGGCTGAGGCAGCGGAATGGTGTGAACCCGGGAGGCGGAGCTTGCAGTGAGCCGAGATTGCGCCACTGCACTCCAGCCTGGGCAAGAGAGTGAGACTCCGTCTCAAAACAAAACGAAAAAAAAAAACCCAAATGGCAGGATCAAGGTATATGTGGTTACTAGCAAGACGCTGAATACATAATCCCCACACAGAAGAATATATTGAAACCTCTGTGTATTATGCCTGACATTAATTACTTGTGCTTTAAAAATATGTGTGTGTATGTGTACATTATATATATATGTGTGTGTGTGTATATATATGTGTATATATGACTCACCTAGGAATGTCAGATTTTGGAAGTTTCTAGACGCAACCCTCAGCAGGGAGACCTCCCCAGACCAGGATAGGATGTGCTTAGATGGCGAGTTACACGACTGGAGGTGGCCTCTCTCTGCTGCTCCCTGTGTGTTGCAAGGATTAGTGTAATTAGAGCCTGTGCTTGTGCAGCACTTTGACATTCTCAGACAAAAAGTGCTAGATGAGCGCAAAATTTTATAACTGTAATGGAATCCAAGCAAATAGCGTTGTAAGGAATGGGTCTTGCTGCTGATACTGCATTTAGGTTCCCTCTTTATTATTGCATGTTTACTCTATGTGATGAACCGAGGTGATTAATAACAATGATAATAATTACTCCTACAGCATTTTGTGCTTTCAAAGGGCTTTACAACTTGTTTATTATGTAATCTTTAATCTTCCCAGTTGCTGCTCTGCTAAGTCAGTGTTGTTTTTGTTTTTAAAATTTTCATAGAAATGGAGAAATCAGAGGACTAGAGAGCAGGGCTGAGGTTTTCAAGTTCCCACAGCAAGTCAATGCGAGGAGCTGCTGGATTTTGATTTGGAAAAGAGAGATGTTGAATGAGCTGGAAGAGAGGGTGAGACGGGTCGGGGAGAAGACAGGTGGAGCTCACAGTGGTAACCTTGCAGGGTTCGGTGGCAGATTGCTGTGATCTGGGTGTGAGGAACCAAAGCTAGGGTGCTTGGCAAGTCTAAAGCAAAGGCAACTTGATGCAGAATGCGTAGATGGAGGTTCCTCAACGCCCGCTCTGTTTAGGCCGGGATGCTCCAGTGGCATTTGTGCTATCGCCTGTGTTCATTCAGCTGGTACTTAACACCTGGTCAAGGTTGATCAAGGGGAGTAGGGCTTTGTGTCGCAGTTAATTGGGTGCTATAAGGAAAAGACCCCCAAACTGTAGTGTCAGCAATTGTGCATTGCATAATCAGCTGCTTCGAATACCCACTGGGGGATTAGACTGGGATAAGCAAGTGCTGTAGGGATCTGCGAGACAAGCAGTGTGTCAATTACACTGTGGATGGCCAGATTTATGTGCTTTTTGGCAGTGCTGCTGAACTATTAATCATGTCTCATGAACAGGCCCCATGTAAACCGATAGCAAATGGCACATCTTAAGGGGCATCCCAGCAAAAAATGTCCCATTTCCCCTATATCTTCTGCTGATGTCTAAGGTGCTGAAAATGAGAATGGATACACAGAGCCATCAAGCAATAATCAAGAGCCAAGCTACCCCTTCCCCGTTTCCTTTCCTTCCTTCCTTCCCTCCCTTCCTTCCTTCCTTCCTTCCTTCCCCCTTCCTTCCCCTTCCTTCCTTCCCTCCCTCCCTTCCTTCCTTCCTTCTCCCCCTTCCTTCCTTCCTTCCTTCCTTCCCCCTTCCTTCCTTCCTTCTTTCCTTCCCTCCCTCCCTTCCTTCCTTCCTTCCCTCCTTCCCTCCTTCCTTCCTCGCTTCCTTTCTTTTTAAACATAAAAACCTAATCATGTTTTCTGAGCCAGCGAGACCAGATTTCCAATCAGCATCTGGAAATGGCATATTTCACATAAAAACGCACCCGTTAAACATTTTCTTTTAATGACAAAGTGAGGATTTCATGACTTTCCTCTATTTTTATTTCACGGTGGTTTAAATGGGCCATCCATATAGATTTCTTATTCCTTGCTGAGTTACATATCTCCTGAAGTGCGATACATCTAATGTCATAATTAAATGTCGTCAAGCTAATGTGTATGAGTGTTTTGAGCGTTATCACTAATTGCTGTGTTAGCATGAATTAGACAGTAAAGTAATTAGAGGCCCAAATGCAGCTGTGTCCTATGTGGTGCAGTGGGTTGGGCTGTGTGTTTGTGTCCATGTGAGTCAGGGTGCACTTGTGTGAACCAGCTCTATACTCTTCCCCTTGTACCTGGATTGTCTCAAGGTGCTTGCTAATCTCTCTTGTTTGTGTGCAAGTCTCTAAAATGATGTCCGGAATGGAAGGCATTGTCTGCAAGAGAGATTCCAGGTTTCTTTAAATAAGCAATTTTCTGTAATCAGTCAGCAGGGAAAGCTTCACTCTCCAAACCAGCATTAATGGAAGACAGGTTTTAGAGTTTAAAGAAAGCATGTTTATCTTCAAGACAGATTAGTTGGGGTGGGGGTATGTAAGTGTGTGGGGCGAGAGGGGCTGGGAATTTTGTAAAGAAAATGGGAAGATATTTGTTTTTAGCCCGAGATCTTTTCTAATCTTCCCACATTTGTCAAACCCATAACGACTCGTTCTGCTGATTGTGTGATGACTGCACTGGACTCTTCCTCCACCTCCTCTCCCTGGTTCCCCGCCCCAGCTCCTCCTCGCTTTAGTACTAAACAGGAGTCAGAAGAGAGGCCAGCAAAACTCATGTTGTGGCTTCTGGCTGTCACAGCCCTCCCCAGGAAGCTAAAGGCACATGACCAAGTCTTCATCACGGTGGCCTTGGGTCCAAGGGAGCCCCCGTGACCCTCCCCTGGCCTCTCCCCACCCCAGGGTTCTCTGGGCATTCCCCTAGTCATCCACACCTCTTCTTTTTAGGGTGTCACTGTATCCACGATGCAACTGACATTAATCTCTGTGGGTTTCTGCATCACGGAGCTGAGGAAGGCAGCGTAACTGCCTCAGAAAAAAGTCTGTCCTCGGATAACTTATCTGACAGAGAGGCCATTACCACCTGCTTGATTTCTCAGGCAATTTTAATTCACTGCTGGTTGGTGATAGGGTTTTGAAAGAGAGAGAGAGGGAGAGTGAGGATCCTTCACTCTATTGAGTTACACCATAAGCTGTTCCCACAGCTCCAAGATACACTGTGTGCCCGGCCTGTGTCTGTTTTATTCATCCAGATTTAAAAAATAGATGTGATGGATTTATGTATGTGCCCTGCTAATGTCTGAGCAGCTTTCACGGTAGTTTTAGCTCTTGTCCTTGAAGGACTGGCACGGCCCCTGGAGTTGCTCCTCTCCTGTGGTAGAAACAGGAAAATGAGAAAGATTCTGCTTCTGTCTGGCGATTTTGACAAGCCTGGTCAAATTCCCATTCCCGGAGGTGCCTCGTGCCCATTAGGAAGCTGATTGCTTACGGGAGAGCCTCTTGGATTCCAACAGAGACAAGATCAAGGCCTAATGTACCACATGCACGTGAGTCTCCCTTTCCTTGACCAACAGATTTTGACAGAATGGCTTGTCAACAAATAGGCCTGGGGTAGGAAGATAAAGAGTTGTCATTTAGAAATAAACACCATCTTTTTTTTTCACAATTCATAACTGCTTTTTCAACTTTTTTCCTTCCATCCTCCCTCCTCCTCCTGAATCACTACATTTTGCACACCAGCAAAATGCTTGCACAGCCTCATCTGGAAGGCTCATGCACTGGTTCCCTCTCCCGGCGGGAGCCTCTGGCTTTTTACCTTCCAAAACATCTCCCTTGTGCTTTAAAAAAAATCTGGTTGGGGGTGGTGGCTCACGCCTGTAATCGTAGCACTTTGGGAGGCTGAGACGGGAGGATCACTTGAAGTCAGAAGTTCAAGACCAGTCTGGCCAATATGGTGAAACTCCGTTTCTACTAAAAATATAAAAATTAGCTGGATGTGGTGGCAGGTGCCTGAGTCCCAGCCACTTGGGAGGCTGAGGCAGGAGAATCACTTGAATCTGGGAGGTGGAGGTGCAATAAACCCAGATTGGGCCACTGCACTCCAGCCTGGGTGACAGAGCAAGACTCCATCTCAAAAAAAAAAAAAAAAAATCCTAAGCATGTCAGAGGCAAATCAAATGATGCATATCTCTAGAATGGGTGAGAGTTACCTTTAATTCCTCCCCATTTTTGCTTGACTGATTATGTTCACCATTCCTTGTATGTTTGGTAATTTTTAATTTAAATCACTTATATTTAATACAATTTTTTGAAGTCTTCACTTGGCTCTTCATCTTTCAGGTCTCAGCATTGTTCCTATATGCTCTTATATTATTCTGTACTCCTCCAATTTGAGTACTTATCACTTTGTGCTGTTATTGACTGTTTTCCTATCTATATCCTTCATACTATTACAAGCTTCACAAGGGCAGGGATATGCCTATCTTGTTCATCATTGCATGCCATTCTCTAGCATCAGCCTTGGTGCAAAAAAGATGCTCAATAAATATTTGTTGAATGAATGCATGAAGGAATGTGTAGTTTGCTATGCATGTGATACCAGGTCAAGTTACTGCAAGACTGACTCTGGGCCAGGCGTAGTGGCTCACACCTGTAATCTCAGCACTTTGGGAGGCCGAAGCAGGTGGATCACGAGGTCAGGAGTTTGAGACCAACCTGGCCAACATGGTGAAACCCCATCTCTACTAAAGACACAACAAAAAAAGAAAAAAAATTTAGCAGGGCATGGTGGTGCACACCTGTAATCCCAGCTACTTGGGAGGCTGAGGCAGGAGAATCACTTGAATGTGGGAGAGGGAGGTTGCAGTGAGCTGAGATTGCGTCATTGCACTCTAGCCTGGGCGACAGGACGAGACTCTGTCTCAAAAAAAAAAAAGACTGACTCTGATCTTTAAAAAGTTATTATGTGGTAGGGTCAATGAGACCCAGAGTCACAAATCCTGAAAGTAAATTGCAGAGTGTACTGATTAATATTAGGTGTGTTATATTAATATTGGATTGAGGGATGCCTAGATGGCTGGTAAAGTGTCATTCCTGGATGTGTCTGTGAGGGTGTTGCCAGAGGAGATTGACACTTAAGTCAGGGGACTGGGAGAGGAAGACCCACCCTCAATGTTGCAGACAGGGCACCATCCGATGGGCTGCCAGCACAGCTAGAACAAAGCAGGCAGAAGAAGGGGGATTAGCTTGCTTGTTGATTATTCCAGCTCTTTCTCTCTTCCAGTGCCAGACACTTGCTTCTGCTCCTACTACCTGTGTACATCAGATTCCAGGCTTCTTGGTGCTGGACTCAGACTCTGGGAGCCTCCTAAGGGCTCTCAGGCTTTCAGCCTCAGACTGAGAGCTGCACTGGTGACTTTTCTAGTTTTGAGACTTTTGGACTTGGACTGAGCCACATTACCAGCTTCTCTCTTCCCCCAGCTTGCAGATGTCCTATTGTGGTGACTTTGCCTTGTAATCATGCAAGCCAATTCTCCCTAATATAAGCTCCCTTATATATGCCTCCTATTGGTTCTGTCTCTCTGGAGAACCCTGACTAATACACAGAGTGAGAGAATTGCCATATGAGATAATACAACAAATTACTCTGGTGGTGGTGGTGAAGAGGAAGGAGAGGATTTGGACAAATTCTTTGGAAGAGGCCTGAGTTTAGATTTGGCTTTGAGAGGATGGGCGGGGTCTTGATAGATCAAGATGGAGCAGAATGGAGGCTTGGGAGAGAAAGAAAATGTGGTGGGCATTTATTACTTTGGGACATCCAGATCCATTCACCCTACTTTTAGTAAGAGCTCTCGATTTCTTTTGGAAACCCACCCCAGTGTTCACCTTGGGTCCAAAGGACCTGAAATGAAACCTTGGAGGTGGCTGGGGACCAGAGCTTGCCTGTGGGACTCAGGACTAAATATTAAAGAAGAGTTGGACAGGCATTTCACAAAAGAAGGTGTAACGATGGGAAATAAGTACATAAAAATACGCTGGATTGATTCCAGACTGGAAGCCAGGGCCTTAGCTCTCTCTCACATCTTGCAAGAAAAAGATGAGAAGCCTGATACTAAGGAGATGAAACCTGAAGGCAAGAAGGTTGATGCAGGTGGCAAGGTGAAAAAGGGTAACCTGACTCTAAGGCTAAAAAACCCAACAAGAAGAAGCCCCACCGCAGACGAAATCCTGTCCTCATCAGAGGAACTGGCAGATATTCCTAATCTGCTGTGTATTCCAAAAAGACCACGTACAAGAGGAGGTACTCAACTGCTAAATCCGGGGTTGAAAAGCTAGAGGATTGTTCTTCTCACTGTTAATAAACCAGTTGCTGGTGACAAGAATGATGGTACCTGGGTGGTTAAGATTTGCAAAATGCCTAGGTACTGCCCTCTTGATGATAAGCCTGGGGAGCTGTTGAACCAGGGCACAAGCCCCTCCAGCCAGCACGTGAGAAAACGGGGCCAGCATCTCTCCCAGGACCACTCTGCTCATCCTCACTGGGCACCGCAAAGGCAAGACAGTGGTTTTCCCGAAGCGACTGGGCACTGGCTTGTTACTTGTAACTGAACCTCTCATTCTCAATTGAGTTCCTCTGGGAAGAACACACCAGAAATTTGTTGTTGCCACCTCCTCAAGAATTGATATCAGCAATGTGAAAATCCCAAAACAGCTCACTGATGCTTACTTCAAAAAGAAGCAGCTGTGGAAGCCCAGACACCAGGAAGGTGCGATCTTCAACACAGAAAACGAGAAATGTGAGATTACAGAGCAGAGCAAGCCCTGGTACCCAGCCACTTCCAAGAAAGCTGTGGACTCAAAAATTTTGGCCAGGCATGGTGGCTCACGCCTGTAATTCCAGTACTTTGGGAGACCAAGGGCAGGAGTTCAAGACCAGCCTGGTCAACATACAGAAACCTTGTCTCTCCTTTAAAAAAAAAAAAAAAAAAATCAGCCAGGCGTGGTGGCAGGTGCCTGTAGTCCCAGTTCCTTGGGAGGCTGAGGCACAAGAGTCTCTTGAACCTGGGAGGTGGAGGTTGCAGTGAGCCAAGATCATGCCAGTGCACTCCAGCTGAGTTGACAGAAGGAAACTTCTGACCTCAAATGATCCACCTGCCTCGGCCTCCCAAAGTGTTGCAGTGAGCTGAGATTGCACCACTGTACTCCAGCCCACGTGATAGAGAGAGATCTTGTCTCAAAAAAAAAAAAAAAAAAGAGCAAGGTGCTATCACACCCCCATTAGAACAGCAAAAATTTCAAAGGCAGCAATACCAAATGCTGGAGAGTATGTGGAACAGCTGGAACTCTCATAGTCATACTTTGCTGATTGTGGTACAAAATGGTACAACCAGTTTGGAAAATTGTTGGCAGTTTCGTTCATATATATATATGTGTAAAATAATCTAGGATTTCCCCTCTTATTTACTCAAAAGAAATATATAAATATTTATATATCTCTCTCTACAAGAATGTTCATTGCAGCTTTAGTCCCATGGCAAAACATTGGAAGCAACCCAAATGAAATGATGGTTTTGATGAACAAAATGTGTGGTGTCCATACAATGCAATATTAGTCAATAATAAAAAGAAATTCAACAACTTGGATGAATCATAAAAAAACATTTTGAGTGAAAGAAGCCACACACAAAAGATTACACACTTGATTCCATTTATATAAAGTTCAAGAACAGACAAAACTAACGTAAGGAGACAGAAATAAGAATAATGGTTGCCTGTGTGCTCAGAAGTGGATCAATAAGAAAGGGGCCTTAGAGAATTTGATTTGGGATATTGTTGTACATATTTGTTAAAATTCATTGTACACTTAAGATCTGTGCACTTTTCTGTATATAAGTAATACCTCAATTTTAAAAACCAGAAAATTTAGAAAAAGTTAAAAGAAGAGGCCAGGCATGATGGCTCACACCTGTAATCCCAGTACTTTGGGAGGCTGAGGCAGGCAGATGACCTGAGGTCAGGAGTTTGAGACCAGCCTGACCAACATGGTGAAACGCCATCTCTACTAAATACAAAAAATACAAAAATTAGCCAGACATGGTGGCAGATGACTGTAATCCCAGCTACTCCAGAGGCTGAGACAGGAGAATTACTTGAACCTGGGAGGCAGAGGTTGCAGTGAGCTGAGATCCGGCCACTGCACTCCAGCCTGGGTGACAGAGCAAGACTCCGTCTCAAAAAAAAAAAAAAAAAGAAGTAGAGATGTAATCGTCCTTATATTTAATGTTTTGTCCCTTTTCAGTTAATATCATATTATAGGCATTTCCCATGCTATAACGTGGATTACAGAAAACATTGTTTTTAATGGCTGTGTATTCATCTGAGTGGCCGTACCATGGCTCACTTTGTCACCATCTGCTCTTGCCTGTGGCAGTGTCCTGACAATAATGTCCAGGTTTCTAGCTTAAGCCACTGAATTATTGTCTTAGGAAAAATCTCCAGATATACAATGAATGGGGCTGGGCTTGGCGGGTTATGCTGTAATCCCAGCACTTTGGGAGGCTGAGGCGGGTTGATCATGAGGTCAGGGGTTCGAGACCATTCTGGCCAACGTCATGAAACCCTGTCTCTGCTAAAAACACAAGAAAAATTAGCCAGGCGTGATGGCACATGCCTGTAACCCCAGCTACTTGGGAGGCTGAGGCAGGAGAATCGCTTGAACCCGGGAGGTGGAGGTTGCATTGAGCTGAGATCACACCATTGCACTCCAGCCTGGGTGACAGAGTGAGACTCTGTCTTAAAAAAAAAAAAAAAAAGAATGAATGGGTCAAATAAAATGAGCACCTTTATGTTTCTTGATATATATGCAGTATAAACAGTATAAACATTGGTTTTAGTGACTTAGAAAGAGACAAACACATATGTATAAAGTGGTAACAGCAAATGCCAGCCCATTCTGTAGTTATAAAAGTGCGTATTGTATATTACCCATAAGCCCAAATTCACTTCTGGGGTCCCCGAGCTCTAGTTTGCTGTGTGTTTTCTACTGGAGTCAAAGGGACATATACCTCCAATGGAGCAAATTATTCATTGCCACCTGTGGGGATAACACGAATGTTCTCACAAATGGTGTCAATCTCCTTTTAATTTTTTTTTCTTTTGAGAAAGGGTATTGCTTTGTTGTCCAGACTGGAGTACAGTGGTGTGATCATGGCTCACTGCAGACTCAAACTTCTGGGCTTAAGTGATCCTCCTATCTCAGCCTCCTAGGTAGCTGGGATTACAGGCATATGCCACCACACCTGGTTAATTTCTTACTTTTTGAAAAGATGGGTCTTGCTATGCTGCCCAGGCTGGTCTTGACCTCCTGAGCTAAGCTATCCTCCCACCTCAGCCTCCCAAAGCACTGGGATTACCGGCATGAGCCACCACACCTGGCCCTACTTTTAATTTGTGGAATTAAAAAAAAATTTTATAGCCGGGCGTGGTGGTTCAAGCCTGTAATTCCAGCACTTTGGGAGGTCAAGACGGGCAGATCACGAGGTCAGGAGATCAAGACCATCCTGGCTAACACAGTGAAACCCCGTCTCTACTGAAAAAATACAAAAAATTAGCCGGGCGAGGTGGCGGGCGTCTGTAGTCCCAGCTACTCAGGAGGCTGAGGCAGGAGAATGGCATAAACCCGGGAG
>NW_012108919.1:2891846-2898899 GCF_000951045.1 Mandrillus leucophaeus | reverse complement strand
TTTTTTTTTTTGGAGATGAAGTATTGGAGATGGAGATGGAGTATTGCTCTGTCGCCCAGGCTGAAGTGCAATGGTTCGATCTCGGCTCACTGCAACCTCCGCCTCCTGGGTTCAAGCGATTCTCCTGCCTCAGCCTCCCGAGTACTTGGGGTTACAGGCACATGCCACCACACCTGGCTAATTTTTGTATTTTTAGTAGAGATGGGGTTTCATCATGTTGGCCGGGCTGGTCTTGAACTCCTGACCTCAGGTAATCCACCCACCTCGGCTTCCCAAAGGGCTGGGATTACAGGAGTGAGCCACTGCACCTGGCTGTTATTCCTATCTTACAGAAGAGGAAACTGAGGCTTAGAGAGTTAGGGTAACCTGGTTATCATAGAAATGGTTGCTCAAATAATAGGTGTTTGTGGTCTGAAGACAAAATAGCAAGTTATTTCTTGTGCTTACTCCCCAGAATAGCAGCCTCTCCCTGGAAAGTCCCTGGGGCTCCATGCAGATGGAGATAAGGATGCCACAGCTTCCAGGAAGGGGCTGAGGCATACTTGCATGCATCAGCAACAGCAATGTCAAATGCCAGTTGTCTAGTAGGTCAGTGCTGAAGAATAAAATATTGGTGGAGCAGCTGAGAATTAGGTCATGTCTACACGAGTCACTCCAGTGCACACATCGTTTTACCCTTCAGCCAAACTGTGGTTCCATCAGGATGGTTGGAGTCGAACTAAATGAAAATTCACTTTAAACGAAAAAATAAAATGACTGACTCTCATGCTGCAAATGCTGCCATATTTCTTCCTTTGAGCTGCACCTTCATTTCTAAGTGATAGATATATTTTTTTCTAACCAGGAAGTTAGAATGGTAGAGGGCTGTAGAGAGTCAAGGCCTACTCTGGGAGGGGAAGGAACATACAGGGAGTTTAGTGACAGTTCCAGGTCTAGATTTTTGGACTCTTTTTTTTTTTTTTTTTTTTTGAGATGGAGTCCCGCTCTGTTGCCCAGTCTGGAGTGCAATGGCGTGATCTTGGCTCATTGCATCCTCTGCCTCCTGGGTTCAAGAGATTCCCCTGCTTCAGCCTCCTGAGTAGCTGAGATTACAGGCACACAATACCAGGCCCGGCTAATTTTTGTATATTTAATAGAGACGGGGTTTCACCATATTGGCCTGGCTGGTCTTGAACTCCTGACCTCATGATCCGCCTGCCTCGGCCTCACAAAGTGTGCCACTGCGCCCAGCCTGGACTCTTTTTTTTTTTAAATTTTTCATTTGAGACATAGTCTCACTCTGTTGCCCAGGCTGGAGTGCAATGGCACGATCTTGGCTCACCGCAACCTCCACCTCCAGGGTTCAAGTGATTCTTGTACCTCAGCCTCCCAAGTAGCTGGGATTGCAGGCATGTGCTACCACACCTGGCTAATTTTTTGTGTCCTGACCTCAAGTGATCTGCCCACCTCGGCCTCCCAAAGTGCTGGGATTACAGGTGTGGGCCACCGTGCGCGGCCAATTTTTGGACTCTTCTACGCCATATTTCTCCTAGAGGAGAAACGTATTTGGACACCTTGGGTCTTCTGGGGAGTGTTTCAAGGGATACCTCTGCCACATGGCTTTTCTGCCCAACCTTTGCCTCCCAACTTGAGACAGAGCTTCCTAATTGTTCTCCCAGGGAGGTCCATATAGGTACGATAAGATTGGTAAGGGCTGCTGTTGGCTGGAGGTGACAGACCAGGAACTGAGGTCACCCCAGCTCTGGTTGCCCTGATGTCTGAAGAGATCAGTGTCCTCACCAGGACCCATGATCTTAGCACACTGGTTTGGAAACTCTGGCTAAAGTACCAGCAGAGACATGAAAGTACTACTTTAGCCTTAGAGTAAATGTTTTCAGTACAAATCTCAAGGGTAAACTCTTGAGGTTAAGGAATATGTCTTTGTAATTTCTCTCCCTCTCTCTCTTGGCCTCTCTTTACCTAGTACATTAAATAGAAAAAAAAAAAAACTTGGATTTACAATCTCATCTTTACATTGATGAGGATACTATGAAGTCGTGGCGGGGATCGGGGGAAGGGATGGAGAAAGACAGAAACAGAAAGAGGAAGACAGATGGAGAGAGAAATTGCATTTCACCAGTAATATTCAGAATCACTCATCCATGGATCGTAAACTATTGAAAAATTTACCTGAAACTGTCCAGCCTTAAATAATGTTCTGGGTACTCTTAACACAATTCCAGTATCTAAATTCACTATGAAATTAGGTAACAACATGAAGCAATATATAAAGCAGGGTTTTTGGAGTCAATGAGATGTGGATATGAATCCCAGCTGTGCCGACTGTTGGTTCTGTGACCTTGGGGGTTGTCGAAGCTTTCTGTACAATGGGAATAAAAATATCAACCTTATGATGCCATCCTATTAATTGAGTGAGATAAGGCCTGTGAAAGTATGAAGTGCACACATTTAATTGGCTGCTCAACCCATTTTAATTCTCTGCACGGTAGCTTCGTTCCAATATCGTCTCATGCTGTGGCACCAACTCACAGTGAATTTATCTGAGCACTTTGGTAATTGCCATAGTCTTTAAAATGGTGTCCAGAACAGATCCATCTCACCATGAATTTTATGGTTTAACAATCAGTGTTTAATAAAGTTCAATTTGACAGTGTAAGAGGCTAGAAGGTAAAGGTGTTATGTTGTAAACGCGGGCAAAACATGCATCTGTTCATTTAGTGTGTTCATACAGTAAGCCCTGAAAGGGCTCTCCAGGAGTTATTGACTCTCATGATAGTCCTGTGAAGTAGGTATCCTTAGTTCCGTGTTACAGAAAGAGAAACTGAGGCTGGGAGATTAAAGTGTCCAAAGTGACTCTGCTAGTAAGCTAGGATTACAGATCCGTTTTTTTTTTTTTTTTTTTTTTTTTTTTTTCTTTTTTTTTTTGTTGAGACAGAGTCTCGCTCTGTCGCCCAGGTTGGAGTGCAGTAGCCGGATCTCAGCTCACTGCAAGCTCTGCCTCCCGGGTTTACTCCATTCTCCTGCCTCAGCCTCCCGAGTAGCTGAGACTACAGGCGCCCGCCACCTAGCCCGGCTAGTTTTTTGTATTTTTTAGTAGAGACGGGGTTTCACCGTGTTAGCCAGGATGGTCTCGATCTCCTGACCTCGTGATCCACCCGTCTCGGCCTCCCAAAGTGCTGGAATTACAGGCTTGAGCCACCGTGCCCGGCCTTTTTTGTTGTTGTTGAGATGTAGTTTCACTCTTGTTGTCCAGGCTAGAGTGCAATGGCGTGATCTCGGCTCACTGCAACCTCCACCTCCTGGGTTCAAGCGATTCTCCTGCCTCAGCCTCCTGAGTAGTTGGGATTACGGGTGCCCGCCACCACGCCCGGCTAATTTTTTTTGTATCTTTAGTAGAGATAGGGTTTCATTACATTGGCTGGGTTGGCCTTGAACTCCTGACCTCAGGTGTTCCCCCTTCTTGGCCTCTCAAAGTGTTGAGATTACAGGTGTGAGCCACTGTGGCCAGCCACAAAGCAGTTCTTTCTGACTCCACCCCTCCCCCATCCCCATTTCTCAGGTTTATGGACACACAGTTTGAATACAACGAAATAATGTGATGATCCTTGCATTTTATTGTAAATGTGAATGATAGTATCTGGGAGTCAGGCTATGTCTTACCCCACGCAGGCTCTTTGGATATGATCCATACTTAGCCTGAAAGTTGGGCATCCAACGCAATGTTTTGGTGTGAGTTAAAATGGAGCTCTAGTGCAATAAGGAAGGAGAATAAGGTTAACATCAGTCAGCCATCACCACGATTCATGTTTTGGTTCATACAGGGTTTTTTTTCTTTTTTTCTTTTTTTAAAAGAATTAGGGGAGTTCTTACTATGTTGCTTAGGCTTGGCCCTCGAACTCCTGCATTCAAACGATCCTCCCACTCCAGTCTCCTGCATACACATTTTCATTTTTCAAAAATTTGTTTCAAGGCCGGGCACGGTGGCTCATGCCCATAATCCCAGCACTTTGGGTGGCTGAGGCAGGCAGATTGCCTGAGCTCAGGAGTTTGAGACCAGCCTGGGCAACATGGCAAAACCCCATCTCTACAAAAAATACACAAAATTAGTTGTGCATGGTGGCTCACGCCTGTAGTCCCAGCTACCTGAGGGGCTGAGGCAGGAGGATAGCCTGAGCTGGGGAGGTCAAGGCTGCAGTGCAGTGAGCGGAGATTGTGCCACTGCACTCCAGCCTGGGTGACAGAGTGAGACCCCATCTCAAAAAAAAAAAAACCATTGTTTCATAGAGAGTAGAAGTGATAGACACTAGAGGTGGGGAAGGGTATAAAGGGGATGGGGAATATGAGAGAGTTTGATTGGTTAATGAGTACATACGGTTAGAAGGAATAAGATCTAATGTTTGATAGCAGAATGGTGTGACTATCAATAACAACAACATATTTGATATTTCAAAATAGCTTGAAAAGAGGACTCACAACGTTCTCAACATGTAGAAATGATAAATATACCAGGTAATGGATATCTTAAATACTATGACTTGATCATTATACATCCTATGCATGTAACAAAATATTACACATACCTCATAATATGTACAAATATTATACATCAGTAAAATAATAATTTGCTTTGTTTTGTTTGAGAGGTAATTTTACTGTTCATTACTGTAGGGGTTGAAAACATAACTTTTCTCACTTATTACTAGGTTCATGGCTGAGATCCTTATAATAAAAGACAGATTAAGAAAATAAAAGCATACAAATTTATTTCTATTTTTTATTTTTTTAGATGGAGTTTCACTCTTTGTTGCCCAGGCTGGAGTGCAATGGCACAATCTCAACTCACTGCAACCTCCGCCTCCCAGGTTCAAGCGGTTCTCCTGTCTCTGCCTCCCCAGTAGCTGGGATTACAGGTGCCCGCCATCATGTCCGGCTAATTGTTGTATTTTTAGCAGAGATGGGGTTTCACCATATTGGCCAGGCTGGTCTTGAACTCCTGACCTCAGGTGATCCATCCGCCTCGGCCTCCCAAAGTGCTGGGATTACAGGCGTGAGCCACTGCACCCGGCCACAAATTTATTTTTTATTTATTTATTTATTTATTTATTTATTTATTTATTTATTTATTCTGGAGACAGGGTCACTGGGTGCGGTGGCTCACGCCTGTAATCCCAGCACTTTGGGAGGCCGAGGCAGATGGATCACCTGAGGTCAGGAGTTCGAGACCAGTCTGGCCAATATGGTGAAACTCTGTCTCTACTAAAAATATACAAATTAGCCAGGCATAGTCGTGCATGCCTGTAGTTCCAGCTACTCAGGAGGCTGAGGTAGGAGAATCGCTTGAACTCTGGAGGTAGAGGTTGCAGTGAACCGAGATTGTGCCACTGCACTCCAGCCTAGGTGACAGAGTGAGACTCCATCTCAGAAAAAAAAAAAAAAAAAAAAGAGAGAGAGAGAGAGACAGGGTCTCATTTTGTCACCTGGCTGGAGTGCAGTGGTGAGATCATAGCTCACTGGAGTCCTGAATGTCTGTGCTCAAGCAGTTCTCTCACCTCAGCCTCCCAAATAGCTAGGACCACAGGCATGCACCACCATGCCTGGCTAAGTTTAAATTTTTTTTTTTTTTTTGGTAGCAATGGGGTCTTGCCATGTTGCCTAGGCTGGTCTTGAACTCCTGGCCTCAAGCAATTCTCCTGCCTTGGCCTCCTGGCGTGCTGGGATTACGGGCATGGGTCACTGTGCCTGGCCCCACAAGCTTATTTAATGTAAGTTTTATGAAACACAGTAGCTTTCAGAAATGAAAACCCAAAGAAACAGGGCAACCTGTGTATTTGTGTGCTTAGGTTTGATGAAGAGTGGATGGTTGTGGAGAAATGTGATTGAACGATGTGGGTAGAATCTAATGGTGACAAACTGGGGGCGTCTAGCAGATCCTGTTTGTCCAGATTCTTCTCTGTGCTCCTACGTTGCTAAGGAAGCTGCTTTCCTCCAGGTGTAGGGAGAGCACCTCTGGAGTGAAGGTCTATGATCTGCTCCAGCAGGGAGGGCAAGGGGAAAGACAGAGTGACGCTTCTGCCTCTGCTGTGCCAAGGTGCCATCTTTTGTGATAGCGTGTCCTGAACCCCGTCATTACCAAGGAGAAGTGGGACAATATGTATGGCAGAATCTTACGAGGTTCTTCCTTCTTGAACCATGGCTGGTTTTCAATCTATAGTGATTGAAAATCTTCCTAATGCTCTCTTTTACTTCACCAAATCTCCAACCTCCAACTCTTCTGACTTCTCCTTCTGTCCGGCTGCCCCTGACACACGCTCCTCTTCCCCACATAGGCAGCAATTTGTGGGCTTCGTTCACAACAGATTCTCCTTCCCTGGCATCCCTGAGGACCTAAAGGCTGGAATTCCAACCTGCCCAGGGATCATTTCCTCTGGACATTTCCTAGGAATTTTCTCTTTTGTAAGCCGGAAGCATACAATATATTTTAGAAAAATTCCATTTTGGCAGGGCATGATGGCTCACTCCTGTAATCCCAGCACTTTGGGACACCGAGGTGGGCAGATCACCTGAGGTCGGGCGTTCGAGACCAGCCTGACCAACATGGAGAAACCCTGTCTCTACTAAAAATAGAAAACTAGCTGGGCGTGGTGGCGCACTCCTGTAATCCCCGCTACTCGGGAGGCTGAGGCAAGAAAATCACTTGAACCTGGGAAGTGGAGGTTGCAGTGAGCCGAGATCGTGCCATTGCACTCCAACCTGGGCAACAAGAGCGAAACTCTGTCTAAAAAAAAAAAAAAAGATCCATTTCAAATGATTTAGAAATTTAAAAAGAATACTAGAACACTTCTCTAGGCTGGGCACAATGGCTCATGACAGTTAATCCCAGCACTTTGGGAGGCCAAGGTGGGCAGATCACCTGAGGTCAGAAGTTCAAGACCAGCCTGACCAACATGGTGAAACCCCATCTCTACTAAAAATACAAAAATTAGCTGGGCATGGTGGTGTGCACCTGTAATCCCAGCTACTCAGAAGACTGAGGCAGGAGAATCGCTTGAACCC
>NW_012108919.1:2888549-2890566 GCF_000951045.1 Mandrillus leucophaeus | reverse complement strand
TTTTTCGAGGCCCCAATAATAAATCATTTGTTCCCTCTAAATGCACTCTGGCATTCACACAGGCACACACTCAGATGGTTCCCACTTGAAATTGCTCATCAAGTGCAAATAGCTCCCAGCCTGGATGGCTGAGCTGCCCTCCAGCCTCCTCTCTCCGGAGTAAGAAGGTTTCAGCTTGTGACCAGCCCTGGGGACTTGTGAGTGTACAAAGCCTGTGCCCCGGGAAACAAAGTCAGCGGCTCACTTTGTCCCTACCCCACCCTATGCCGTCTCCCTCCTACTAAATGCTGAATCTCAGGAGGGAAGAAAACCAGCCACATAAAGGATTTGAAAGCTCAACTTGCTTTCCCACTCTGTCATCCCTGGAATTGGCTTGGATTCACCCTGAGGCCTTCCACCTCCCAGGGAAAGTTGCTTCACGTTGCAGCTCAGCAGGTTTGTCCGGCTACATAGGCTCCAGAAAGCAAGAGGCAAGACTGGAAAGCTGGGGATGATTGCACGCCCTCGCGTGAATCTTACACGGTCCTCCTTCCACCTGGCCGGTGCAGAGCCGTGGGTGCCACGTGGCCACTTCTGGGTTGGGTTCCCCTTGGCCTGCCGCCCTGTCCCTTCTGCTTTCCCAGTTTGCCAGCCAGAGTCAATTTGAGCTCGCCAAGTTCTCCTCTCCATACAGGTGTGCAGCTGGGATAACCAATGATTAATGCATGTGTCTGGTAGGGCCTTCAGGGTAATTTGATTTGTTTGATATCTAGAGTGATCACCCCTCGTTCCATTCTCCTCCCTTTCTTTTCCTGAGTTTGTGGCAGTGTTTACCTTAGTTGGCGGTTTAAGTTGATGAATGACACTTGTTTCTAGTGTTCGTTTCTGCCTAAGTTTTAATTACATTTTGCAAGACGCTTCTGCAATTATGGCTCTAGATCTCTTTCTCCCTCATCTTACCGCTGAAAAGTTATTGAGCATTCAGAACTTTTCCCACTTTTCCTTTCTCTCCTCCTCACCATCAAACTCCAGTGCTGATGGGCCGGCAGGAGGCCCCCATCACTGCAGCCATTACTCCTGGATTTTATGGCCCATGATGGCAAAAGCCACATCCTGCCCCTGACAGAATCCATTAGGCGGAGGAGGGAACAGACTCCCAGAAAGTGGAGCTTTTCTGCTGGAGGAGAGCTGTATTATGCCCCAGCTAATGGGACATTTGCAAAATAACCTTTCTAAGTAGATCCTGCGGGCACTCTCAAGGGGCTCTGTTTCTGTAAGGGAAGAGATGAAAGCTGTGTTTGCTTGCTTTTCTCTTTCTTGCTTTTTTGCTTTCTTGCTTTTTCTCAGTTTCTTGCTTTCTTGCTTTTTCTCTCATTCTTGCTTTGTTGCTTTTGAGCTTTTGGAGGAGAAAGCAGCCTCTGTATGTTCCAACTGAAAGAATGCCCGCACGGCTGAGACAGCAAGAGCAATGGATTAATGGACTAGGAAATAGATGAACTAAACCAACCCTGGGTTACAATCTGCCTGCGAAGTTGAGATAACATTAGAGCAAGTGTATCTGGTTCAATTTATGGTGGGACCACACTTAGGTCCAAGAAATAAATGGAGCATGCTTCTGAGGTTGCAAAAATTGAATTGGCTAAGTTTCTTCAAGTATATTACCCACCTCCTCTTGTTTTGGTTTGCTTAACGTACTTTTAGAAAACTCCTAAGAAAGGTATTCTGTATTAAAAGAGGAGAAAAATGTTTTATTCTTAAGAAAAATTTCGGCCAGGCATGGTGGCTCACGCCTGTAATCCCAACACTTTGGGAGGTCAAGGCGGGCAGATCGCCTGAGATCAGGAGTTCGAGACCAGCCTGGCCAACATGGCAAAGCCCCGTCTCTAATAAAAATACAAAAAATTAACTGGATGTGGTGGTGGGCACCTGTAGTCCCAGCTACTTGGGAGGCTGGGGCAGGGAGAATCGCTTGAACCCAGGAAATGGAGGTTGCAGTGAGATGAGATTGTGCCATTGCACTCCAGCCTGGGGACAAGAG
>NW_012108919.1:2885798-2886888 GCF_000951045.1 Mandrillus leucophaeus | reverse complement strand
TTTCTGAGGCTAGGTCATACAAGGTGATATGGCTTGTACTTGGCTCTTTTTCTGTTCAGACATTTGCCCTTGGAGCTCAGCCATCATGTCATGAGAGAGCCCAGGATACACGAAGAGGCTGTGTGTCTGTCTCCTGGCCAGAAGCCCCAGCTAAGGTCTCAACTGATAGCCTGCATCAAGCACCAGCATGTGAGCGAATATGGCTTTAGATCCATCCCCCAGCCTTTGAGCCACTTGGGCTGATATGATCTAGAACAAAGAAAAGCCATTCTCACAGAGCCTGCCCAAACTGTTGATTCTTGAGCAAAATAAATGGTATCGTTGTTTTAAGCCACTACTCTTGCGGTGGTCTGTTACATAGCAGTAGATAACCAGGACACAGTATGATAAGATGATGCTGGCAGCAAGATGGAGGTGTGGGGGTGGGTGGAGGAGTAGCACAGGATGTTTTGGGTACATATGGGAACGTGGGGGATAGTGATATGTTTGGAGACAGGTCAGAAACGCCATCCCAGATATAATAAAAGCCCAATTTTAAGAGCTTACTTTGTGCCCAGGCAGTATTGTAAGCACTTTATGTGCATTCACTCACTGAATTCTCACAACCATCCTACAGTGTGCATACTATTCCTACCCAAGATGAGGAAACGAAGCTCAGAGGTGCTCAGAAACACAGAGAGTATAGAACTGGGATTGAAGTCAGGCAGCCTGACTTCTGAGCTCATGCTTTTAACTGCTAAATTGTGCTGGTTTATTTATTTATTTATTTAGAGACGGAGTTTCGCTTTTGTTGCTCAGCCTGGAGTGCAATGGCGCGATTTCGGCTCTCTGCAACCTCTGCCTCCCGGGTTCAAGCCATTCTCCTGTCTCAACCTCCCAAGTAGCTGGGATTACAGGCACGTGCCACCATGCCCAGCTAATTTTTTATTTTTAGTAGAGATGGGGTTTCACCATGTTGGCTGGGATAGTCTTGATCTCTTGACCCCGTGGTCCACCTGCCTCAGACTCCCAAAGTGCTGGGATTACAGGCATGAGCCACTGTGCCCAGCCTTTGCTGCTTTATTAATTCTTTATCCCATAAATAACAGGG
>NW_012108919.1:2883228-2884784 GCF_000951045.1 Mandrillus leucophaeus | reverse complement strand
AGTAATTCTGGGAACAATTAAACGAGTTCACAGGAAAAAAGAGAAAAAGAAAAAAAATTTCAAGGCTGGGTGCAGTGGCTCATGCCTGTAATCCCAGCACTTTGGGAGGCCGAGGCTGGCGGATCACTTGAGGCCAGGAGTTCGAGACCAGCCTGGCCAACATGGTGAAACCCTGTCTCTACTAAATACAAAAATTAGTCCAGTGTGGTGGTGTGCGCCTGTAGTCCCAGCTACCTGGGAGGCTGAGACATGAGAATCTCTTGAACCCCGGAGGCGGGGGTTGCAGTGAGCTGAGATCACGCCACTGGACTTCAGAGTGAGACTCTCTCTCAAAAAAAAAAAAAAAAGAAAAGAAAAAAAGAAAGAGTGTCAGTTCCTAGTGTCCTAGTGGGTAAAGGAATGAACTAGAAACATTTTTATGGTTTCAACATAAATTTACTACGACATTGCTGGATGTTGTCAGGATACAAGTGACTTGAGATATAGTCCTTGCCTGCCCTGATATAGCTTCAAAACTCTGCCGGGGACAAGACTAATACATTTAAAATAGAGGCAACCTGGTGTTAAGGAAAGAGAAGAGAGCAGAAATGGGTTTGTGGCTTCTGTTGCTTCCTCTGCCATTAATGAGTGCTGGGACCTTGGGTCAGTAATCGCTCAGGCCTGGTTTCCTCACTTCAAATTAAGGGTGTTGAACAAAATAATCTCTTAAAGTTCCTTAGAGCTTTAATCTTCGGAATCTAATTACAACATAGGTAGATCTGTTGTATAACCAAGCAATAAAGGGACTGGTGCAGAGGATGAATGCTGTGAGACAGGGTTCAGAAAGGACATGCATCCCTGTGAATGGGAATGGCTTCGCAGAGGAGCACGGAGGAGCATGGAGGAGTGGGGGCTCAGGTTGGACTTTGAAAGATGAGCAAGAGATCTGGTAAAGAGTAATTGCGAGGTGTCTTTGGAGAACAGGAAATTGGCTAAACCGTTGGAGTAGTTTGTAGAGGGGCTAGAGAGAGGGAAGTCAGAAAGTTAGACTGAGGCCTAATTGGAGGGGTCTTGAATTCTATCCTGAGGAGTTAGAACTTGAGCTTGTTTATTGTCTCTAGGAATTGGCTAATCCTGGGAGGAGTAGTCCCTTCAGAGTCAGCAAAACCCCAGATCTCAAAGCATCAAGATACAGAAAGTAAAACACACGGTTAGTACAGTAATATCTCTGGTCCCACATTGCCAGAACCTTGCTACTCCCTCATCAAGAGTTCAGCCAGGTGCAGTGGCTCACACCTGCAGTCCCAGCACTTTGGGAGGCTGAGGCAGTTGGATCGCCTGAGGTCAGGAGTTCGAGACCAGCCTGGATGACATGGTGAAACCCCGTCTCTACTAAAAAAAAATACAAAAATTAGCCAGGCGCGAGGACGGGTGCCTATAATCCCAGCTACTCAGGAGTCTGAGGCAGGAGAATGGTTTGAACCAGGAATTGGAGGTTGCAGTGAGCTGAGATCATGCCACTGTACTCTAGCCTGGGCAACAGAGTGAGACGCTGTCTCAAAAAAAAAAAAAAAAAA
>NW_012108919.1:2875659-2877703 GCF_000951045.1 Mandrillus leucophaeus | reverse complement strand
GATAGAGTGAGACTCTGTCTCTAAATAAAGAAATAAATAAAAATAGAATCTTTCAGCCCACACAGTGGCTCATGCCTGTAATCCCAGCACTTTGGGAGGCTGAGACGGGCAGGTCACCTGAGGCCAGGAGTTCGAGACCAGCCTGACCAAGATGGAGAAACCCCATCTCTACTAAAAATACAAAATTAGCCAGGTGTGGTGGTGCATGCCTGTAATCCCAGGTACTTGGGAGGCTCAGGCAGAATCGCTTGAACCTGGGAGGTGGAGGTTGCAGTGAGCCGAGATTTTGCCATTACACTCTAGCCTGGGCAACAAGAGCGAAACTCCATCTCAAAAGGAAAATAAATAAAAATAGAACCTTTCCTAAGAGAAGGAGCTGAGAGGGAAGAGAGTGGACAGTGGGTGTCTGTGTATGGACATAGGTGGTGTGAGGGTAGGGTGATGGCCACCCTGACCTATGACTGGCCCTTTGTCCAGCTCCCCCTGCCCTTTGTGCTTGGTAACCCTCTCTGGAGCTGTCCTCTGGTCACCAACTTGCTGGCTTTGCCAATTCCTTCACTCCATAACCCTCTGGCCCGTCTGACATCAGGAACAACTGCAAAGCATTATTGTGTTTTGGGTTTTTACATAAATACGGAATGAAATATGGAGACCTTTACAGTTTGTCTAATTTCCTTCCTGTCGCCAAAGCAAAGTGTTATGAACAGTAAGTCATTTTGCAGTTGCTGCAGCTGCTACTGAATATAGATTGGAAAAATGATTTGCTTGAGCAAAGTGGTGATCAGATAAATCCCATAAATTTGTCTCTTAAAAAACTGTGTTTGTGGCCAGGCGTGGTGGTGGCTCCTGGCTGTAATTGCAGCACTCTGGGAAGCTGAGGGTGGAGAATCACTTGAGACCAGGAGTTCAAGACCAGCCTGGGCAACATGATGAGACCCCCATTGGTAAAAAAAATAAAAAATTAAAACATTAAAAATACAAATTAGCCGGGCATGGTGGTGCATGCCTGTGGTCTTCACTATTTGGGAGGGTGGGGTGGGGGGATTGCTTGAGCACAGACATTCAAGGCTGCAGTGAGCTACGATCACACCACTGCACCTGAGGCCAGACTTTCAAGACAAGCCTGAGCAGCATGACAAGATCATGTCTCTACCTAAACAAACAAATAAATAAATAAATAGGTTGGAGAAAGAGAGGGCTGCTGCCTTGTTCTTTGAGGTCGTGAAGTCAGGAGACTATGGCTTCATTTGGAAGGAGCTTGTCAGTTTCTAATCACCAACTTAAGAGAACCGTTGGAATAATAAGAATTTTGAAGGTGTACAGTTCTTTAGCATCTGATAAAACCCCTCCCCTTTCCATGATCTCACTTAATCCTCGCACACAGCACTGTGGGGTGCGTAGCGTACAGTAGGGGTTATGTTATCTTCAGTTAATAAATAAAGAAAACAGGAGATAACCTACAACTGTACAGCTGATAAGATGAGGGCATATCTTGCAATTTCTAAATCTACACAGAAGCCTGTGCTTTTTGGATGAGTATATGTGGTCCAACTGAATTTTAGGTGAGAGTCACTACTTTGAACAAAAGCAAGGGAGGCTGGGCTTGGTGGCTAACACCTGTAATCCTAGTACTTTGGGAGACCAAGACAGGAGAATTGCTTGAGCCCAGGAGTTTGAGATCAGCCTGGGCAACAAAGTGAGACTTCATCTCTACCAAAAAATGCAAAAATTAACTGCTTGTGATGGTGCATGCTTGTGGTTCTAGATACTTGGAAGGCTGAGATGGGGAGGTGCTTAGGAGGTGAAGCCTCAGGTGATCCGCCAGTCTCAGCCTCCCAAAGTGCTGGGATTACAGGCAGGAGCCACCATGCCCACCGAAAGATTCTATTTTTATTTGTTTCTTTATTTAGAGACAGAGTCTCACTCTGTCCCCCAGGCTGGAATGCAATGGTGCGATCTCGGCTCGCTGCAACCTCTGCCTCCTGGTTTCAAGCGATTCTCCTGCCTCAGCCTCCTGAGTTGCTGGGAGCTCAGGAGGTGAAGG
>NW_012108919.1:2870016-2871789 GCF_000951045.1 Mandrillus leucophaeus | reverse complement strand
TACATACAGATTTATATCTCTATGTCAGCAGGTTAGTATTCTGAGGCAGGAGTTGTTTAAAACGATCAGTGAAGGTTGTTTTTATTTTTTATTTTTATTTTTGGAGACAGTGTCTTGCTCTATCCCCCAGGCTAGAGTGCAGCGGCACTATCTGGGCTCAATGCAACCTCCGCCTCCCGGGTTCAAGCAATTGTCCTTCCTCAGTCTCCCTAGTAGCTGGGATTACAGGCACTTGCCACCATGCCCGGCTTTTTTGTTTGTTTGTTTGTTTTTTGTTTTGTTTTTTTTGAGACACAGTCTTGCTCTGTCACTCAAGCTGGAGTACAGTGACGCAATCTTGGCTCACTGCAACCTCTGCCTCCTGGGGTCAAACAAGTCTCCTGCCTCAGCCTTCCAAGTAGCTGGGATTACAGGCACCCAGCACTATGCCTGGCTAATTTTTGTATTTTCGGTAGAGATGGGGTTTCACCACGCTGGCCAGGCTGGTCTCAAACTCCTGACCTCAGGTGATCTGCCTGCCTCAGCCTCTGGAAGTGCTGACATTACAGGCATAAGCCACCACGCCTGGCAGATTGTTTTTTAAATTTTAAGTAGGCTCACGCCTGTAACCCCAGCACTTTGGGAGGCTGAGATGGGAAGATCACTTGAGCCCAGGAGTTCTAGAGCAGCCTGGGCAACATGGTGAAACCTCGTCTCTACAAAAAATTCAAAAATTATCCAGGTATGACGGCACACACCTGTTGTCCCAGCTACCCAGGAGGCTGAAACAGGAGGATCGCTTGGGCCTGGGAGGTCGAGGGTACAAGTGAGCAGAGATAGTACCATGCACTCCAGCCTGAGTGACAGAGCAAGACCCTGTCTCAAAATAAATAAAATAAAATAAAAAATTAAATTTCAAGTAACAGAATCTCACTTCAGTCTGGCTTAGAGAATTAAGGTCATTACTGGTTCCTTTCTGACAGGTCCACAGCTGACTGTGGGCTTCAGGCAGGGCTCTGTGTGTCTACAATTTGCAGATTGCCCCCACCCCGCTCCACTGCCTGTGATTCACCTTTGTTTTCAGCAGGCTT
This sequence comes from Mandrillus leucophaeus, assembly GCF_000951045.1. Taxonomy (NCBI): domain Eukaryota; kingdom Metazoa; phylum Chordata; class Mammalia; order Primates; family Cercopithecidae; genus Mandrillus; species Mandrillus leucophaeus. Next base: position 2,870,719 of record NW_012108919.1, on the reverse strand, counting down.
CCTTCCTCTGCGAGATTGTCGCCTGCAGCAACCGGGTCTTACCCTGAAAGGGGAGAAAGTGCTGCTCTCCATAATCATCCAACAGTTTGTACTTTAACACTGATTGGCTCATCCCTGAACTACTCTAAGCAAATACTACGAGTTAATTGGTTTGGGTCTAGATTATTATCCATACATCAACCAATTGCTGCGGCAGAGGAGTAGGTAACTTTAAATTGATTGATATATGCCAATTAGGGTCTATCCCTCAGAGCTAGGATAGATTTATTCCTGCTCAAGGCTTAATGAGGGGTCAGGAGCGGTGGCTCATGCATGTAATACAGCACTTTGGGAGGCCCGAGGTGGGTGGATCATTTGAGGTCAGGAGTTCGAGACCAGCCTGGTCAACATGGCAAAACCCCGTCTCTACTAAAAATACAAAAATTAGCTGGGCGTAGTAGCATGCCCCTGTAGTCCCAGCTACCTGAGAGGCTGAGGCAGGAGAATCACTTGAACCGAGGAGGCAGAGGTTGCAATGAGCTGAGATCATGCCACTGCACTGTAGCCTGGGTGACAGGGTCTCATCAAACAAAAAGAGACTGAATGAAGAAATTCTGGGTAATGTATCCATCAGGACAGAATAGGTTATGCTGCAGTAATAAACAAATTCAACATCTCAGTAGTTTAAAACTGTATAGACACTTTTAGCTCATCTTTGATGCAG
>NW_012108919.1:2863318-2866628 GCF_000951045.1 Mandrillus leucophaeus | reverse complement strand
GTGGCATGATCTAGGTTCACTTCAACCTCGACCCCCTGGGTTCAAGCAATTCTTCTGCCTTCCCAGTAGCTGGGATTACAGACATGCACTACCACGCCTGGCTAATTTTTGTATTTTGAGTGGAGACGGGGATTTCACCATGTTGGCCAGCCTGGTCTTGAACTCCTGACCTCAAGTGATCCACTTGCCTCGGCCTCCCAAAGCGCTGAGATTACAGGCGTGAGCCACTGTGCTCGGTCAGATGCTCCATTCTTGCTGCAGTTATTGGGTCAGGGCTGGAGCAAGGATCTAAGTCAGTCATTGCACATGCCCTGCAGCCTGTGTCTGTCTCCCAGGCTTTTGTAGTCCGGCGGACATGGATCTCTGTTACTGCAGCCACTCAAATGTCATGGGTCATTGTCCTTGCAGGTTCACTGGGACCACTGGTCCCCTGAGCAATCTCCACTAGGTATTTCTTTTTCCTTTTTTTTTTTTTTTTTTTGAGATGGTTTTGCTCTTGTTGACAGGCTGAAGTGCAATGGTGTGATCTCGGTTTACCGCAACCTCCGCCTCCCGAGTTTAAGCGATTCTCCTGCCTCAGCCTCTCCGAGTAGCCAAGTCCTGGCTGCTTCTCTGCTCAAGGTGCGTTCTTTCACTATAACAGCCCATGAAAGGAGTGCCTGTTATTTATCATCCCACTTCCCCCCACTTCTATACTAAAATGTGAGTGACTGATAAAAAGAAGTCAGCAATTGTTGATTATCAACATTATGTCAGCCACTGTGCTGGAAGCTCGATGTATGTTATCTCCTTTTAAGCCCAGGACAACTCTGACACAGCACAATTTAAGTCCGTGGGGTCGGAGGTCAGTAGGAAACAGAGTGCATATTGCCCAGTGTAAGTGACTTTACCTTTCTGCGCCTGAGTCCCTCATTTATAAAATGAGGCAGTTAGATCGGATGTTTTAACGATTCCTTTCTGACTCTAAAATTCATTTCTGTTGCCTTTCTTACAAATATTTGCATCCTAACAAAATTCAAAGTGTCAAGCCCCAAAAAGATGGAGCACTGATTATAGAACTACATACAGATTTATATCTCTATGTCAGCAGGTTAGTATTCTGAGGCAGGAGTTGTTTAAAACGATCAGTGAAGGTTGTTTTTATTTTTTATTTTTATTTTTGGAGACAGTGTCTTGCTCTATCCCCCAGGCTAGAGTGCAGCGGCACTATCTGGGCTCAATGCAACCTCCGCCTCCCGGGTTCAAGCAATTGTCCTTCCTCAGTCTCCCTAGTAGCTGGGATTACAGGCACTTGCCACCATGCCCGGCTTTTTTGTTTGTTTGTTTGTTTTTTGTTTTGTTTTTTTTGAGACACAGTCTTGCTCTGTCACTCAAGCTGGAGTACAGTGACGCAATCTTGGCTCACTGCAACCTCTGCCTCCTGGGGTCAAACAAGTCTCCTGCCTCAGCCTTCCAAGTAGCTGGGATTACAGGCACCCAGCACTATGCCTGGCTAATTTTTGTATTTTCGGTAGAGATGGGGTTTCACCACGCTGGCCAGGCTGGTCTCAAACTCCTGACCTCAGGTGATCTGCCTGCCTCAGCCTCTGGAAGTGCTGACATTACAGGCATAAGCCACCACGCCTGGCAGATTGTTTTTTAAATTTTAAGTAGGCTCACGCCTGTAACCCCAGCACTTTGGGAGGCTGAGGTGGGAAGATCACTTGAGCCCAGGAGTTCTAGAGCAGCCTGGGCAACATGGTGAAACCTCGTCTCTACAAAAAATTCAAAAATTATCCAGGTATGACGGCACACACCTGTTGTCCCAGCTACCCAGGAGGCTGAAACAGGAGGATCGCTTGGGCCTGGGAGGTCGAGGGTACAAGTGAGCAGAGATAGTACCATGCACTCCAGCCTGAGTGACAGAGCAAGACCCTGTCTCAAAATAAATAAAATAAAATAAAAAATTAAATTTCAAGTAACAGAATCTCACTTCAGTCTGGCTTAGAGAATTAAGGTCATTACTGGTTCCTTTCTGACAGGTCCACAGCTGACTGTGGGCTTCAGGCAGGGCTCTGTGTGTCTACAATTTGCAGATTGCCCCCACCCCGCTCCACTGCCTGTGATTCACCTTTGTTTTCAGCAGGCTTCCTTCCTCTGCGAGATTGTCGCCTGCAGCAACCGGGTCTTACCCTGAAAGGGGAGAAAGTACTGCTCTCCATAATCATCCAACAGTTTGTACTTTAACACTGATTGGCTCATCCCTGAACTACTCTAAGCAAATACTACGAGTTAATTGGTTTGGGTCTAGATTATTATCCATACATCAACCAATTGCTGCGGCAGAGGAGTAGGTAACTTTAAATTGATTGATATATGCCAATTAGGGTCTATCCCTCAGAGCTAGGATAGATTTATTCCTGCTCAAGGCTTAATGAGGGGTCAGGCGCGGTGGCTCATGCATGTAATACAGCACTTTGGGAGGCCCGAGGTGGGTGGATCATTTGAGGTCAGGAGTTCGAGACCAGCCTGGTCAACATGGCAAAACCCCGTCTCTACTAAAAATACAAAAATTAGCTGGGCGTAGTGGCATGCCCCTGTAGTCCCAGCTACCTGAGAGGCTGAGGCAGGAGAATCACTTGAACCGAGGAGGCAGAGGTTGCAATGAGCTGAGATCATGCCACTGCACTCTAGCCTGGGTGACAGGGTCTCATCAAACAAAAAGAGACTGAATGAAGAAATTCTGGGTAATGTATCCATCAGGACAGAATAGGTTATGCTGCAGTAATAAACAAATTCAACATCTCAGTAGTTTAAAACTGTATAGACACTTTTAGCTCATCTTTGATGCAGGTCAACAGGAAAGCTCAGTTCATGGTGTCACTCCGGACACCAGGCTGCCAGAGGCTCCATCTCAATATAAGCTTTCACTATTACTGCACAGCAGGGGAAGAAAGCTGGAGAGGCCAGCAGTCAAATGTTTCTACCTGGAAATGACACACGTGAGTTCTGCCCACATTTCATTGGTGCAAGCAAGTGAGATGCCATGCCCGACTTTAAGTGGAGCAGAAAATCAGACCTCCTGCATGCCTGGAAGGAGAGGAGAGCTGTATCAGTGACCAGCAGTGATGTCTGACACAGCAAGAGTGGCTGCCAATCGGCAAATACTCATGGCTATGCTTCTGAAATCATTACAAGAGAATGGAGTGGCCCTGGTGAACTGGAAAGACCACTATGTCTGAGTCAGAACATCTAGGGTGGAGTGTGATTGAAATTTACTAGCTATGAATCTCTAGGCAAGGAATCTTTTAAAAATAATTTTTTTTTTTTT
>NW_012108919.1:2859333-2861680 GCF_000951045.1 Mandrillus leucophaeus | reverse complement strand
CAACATGAGTGGGCAAAGGACGGTTCCTGCTAAACCTGTCTGTGGCACTGATGTGGGAGCCGAGAAGAGACATCAGTTAGGCTGAGTCCCAGCTGGGCTGTGCCCTCCCAGGCTTTTTCCAATCAGGGGAACTGTGCTGGCTTTTAGAACCACTTCCTGGCCTGGCCAGCATTACCCGCAAGAGAACTCTCTGCTAACTAGCCAGCTTTTGTTTTCTAAGGGAGGAGGGCAAATGACCACCCTGACTAACCCTCTCCACCTATGTGAAGGTTGTTTGGGAAGTGCCTCATGCAGATTTCAGTATCAAATGGCCAAGTCATTAGAGGACTAATTTGGGGATGTCTAATCCTGTGGGAACAGTTGGGTCTCTCCTCCCATTGTCTCCTGTCACTGGAGGATGTAGCTGGTAGACCTGGCACCTCTGTCCCTGTTGACTGCCCTGTATCTCCTTGGGTGGGTGTGTGACTGTCCCCCCAAAAGATATGTTGAAGTCTGTTATGAACCAAATGTTTGCGTCCCTCCAAAATCCCCATATTGAAGCCTTAACCCCCAGTGTGATGTCATTTGGAGGTGGGGCCTTTGGGAAATAATTAGGCTTAGATGAGGTCATAAGGGTGGGGCCCTCATGCTGGGATCAGTGCCTTTGTTTTTTGTTGTGTTTTGAGATGGAGTCTTACTCTGTCACCCAGGCTGGAATGCAGTGGTAAGATCTCAGCTCATTGTAGACTCCTCCTCCTGGGTCCAAGTGATTCTCCTGCCTCAGCCTCCCGAGTAGCTGGGATTACAGGTGACCGCCACCACGCCTGGCTAATTTTTACATTTTTAGTAGAGATGGGATTTCACCATGTTGGCCAGGCTGGTCTTGAACTCCTAACCTCAGGTAATCCTTCCACCTCGGCCTCCCAAAGTGCTAGGATTACAGGTGTGAGCCACTGTGCCCAGCCAGAGCAGTGCCCTTGTAAGAAGAGATGTTTGAGTACTCTCTCTCATGCTTTCTTGCTCTCTCTGAAATTGACCCTGCTGACACCTTGATCTTGGGCTTCCCAGCCTCCAGAACTGTGAGAAAACAAACTTCTGCTGTTTGAACCACCTGGCCTATGGTATTTTGTTATGGCAGCCTGAGCAGACTAAGACATAGTCTTGACCCCCAGAAACTCAGAATGTGACCTTGTTTGGAACTAGGGTTGTTGCAGATGTAATTAGGTAAGATGAAGTCATACTAATGTGGATGGGTCCCCTAGTCCAATGCAACTGGTGTCCTTATAAGAAGAGACATGGGAAGGGATGGGCACAGAGGGAAGACAATGTGAAGACACACAGGGAGAAGGCCATGTGACAACAGAGACAGAGCTGGGAGCCAAGTGTCAAAAGTGAGGCACGGTGAAGGATGGCCAGCAATACCAGGAGGCAAGGGAAAGGCATGGAGCAGCCACTCCCTACAGCAGGGGTCCCCAAGCCCTGGTCCATGACCTATTAGGAACTGGGCCACACAGCAGGAGGTGAGTGGCGAGCAGTGGAGCGAAGCTTCATCTGTATTTACAGCTGCTCCCCATGGCCCATGTTACCGCCTGAGCTCTGCCTCCTGTCAGATCAGCAGCAACATTGGATACTCTATGAGTGTGAACTCTGTTGTGAATGGTGCATGCGAGGGATGTCGGTTGCATGTTCCTTGTGAGAATCTAAAGTCTGATGACTTGTCACTGTCTCTCATTACCCCTAGATGGGACCATCTAGTTGCAGGAAAACAAGCTCAGGGCTCCCACTGATTCTACATTATGGTGAGTCATATAATTATTTCATTATATATTATATTACAATGTAATAATAATAGAAATAACGTGCACAATAAATGTAATGTGCTTGAATCATCCTGAAACCACCCCCACCTTCCATCCGTGGAAAAATTGTCTTCCACAAAACTGGTCGCTGGTGCCAAAAAGGTTGGGGACCGCTGGCTCAGAGCCTTCAGAATGCGAGGAGCCCTGCCGACACCTTGATTTGTGACTTCTTGTCTTCAGAACTGTAATAGAATGATTTCCTATGGCTTTAAAGCACCCAGTTTTGGTACTTTGTTACAGCAGCCCTAGGAAGCTGGCACTCCGGGGTCTGAGGCTTTTTCATTGCCCTTGTGATCAGCCCGCAAATACCTCCACTGATGTAGAAAGCCAGCCAAGCCGTGTAGGCCTCAGCTCTCTTTGTTTCCCTGTTTCGGGAAGTCTGTGCACTTGGGCTCCCAGGTTCTCCCATTGAAGCCAGGCCTTCTGCTGCCAAGTTCTCAGACAAAAATGTTCAAAGACACAAAAGAGCTTAGAAACCCGGCGGCTCCAGAGCCGTAGGAAAGCACAGC
>NW_012108919.1:2851295-2857533 GCF_000951045.1 Mandrillus leucophaeus | reverse complement strand
AATTTTTACATTTTTAGTAGAGATGGGATTTCACCATGTTGGCCAGGCTGGTCTTGAACTCCTAACCTCAGGTAATCCTTCCACCTCGGCCTCCCAAAGTGCTGGGATTACAGGTGTGAGCCACTGTGCCCAGCCAGAGCAGTGCCCTTGTAAGAAGAGATGTTTGAGTACTCTCTCTCATGCTTTCTTGCTCTCTCTGAAATTGACCCTGCTGACACCTTGATCTTGGGCTTCCCAGCCTCCAGAACTGTGAGAAAACAAACTTCTGCTGTTTGAACCACCTGGCCTATGGTATTTTGTTATGGCAGCCTGAGCAGACTAAGACATAGTCTTGACCCCCAGAAACTCAGAATGTGACCTTGTTTGGAACTAGGGTTGTTGCAGATGTAATTAGGTAAGATGAAGTCATACTAATGTGGATGGGTCCCCTAGTCCAATGCAACTGGTGTCCTTATAAGAAGAGACATGGGAAGGGATGGGCACAGAGGGAAGACAATGTGAAGACACACAGGGAGAAGGCCATGTGACAACAGAGACAGAGCTGGGAGCCAAGTGTCAAAAGTGAGGCACGGTGAAGGATGGCCAGCAATACCAGGAGGCAAGGGAAAGGCATGGAGCAGCCACTCCCTACAGCAGGGGTCCCCAAGCCCTGGTCCATGACCTATTAGGAACTGGGCCACACAGCAGGAGGTGAGTGGCGAGCAGTGGAGCGAAGCTTCATCTGTATTTACAGCTGCTCCCCATGGCCCATGTTACCGCCTGAGCTCTGCCTCCTGTCAGATCAGCAGCAACATTGGATACTCTATGAGTGTGAACTCTGTTGTGAATGGTGCATGCGAGGGATGTCGGTTGCATGTTCCTTGTGAGAATCTAAAGTCTGATGACTTGTCACTGTCTCTCATTACCCCTAGATGGGACCATCTAGTTGCAGGAAAACAAGCTCAGGGCTCCCACTGATTCTACATTATGGTGAGTCATATAATTATTTCATTATATATTATATTACAATGTAATAATAATAGAAATAACGTGCACAATAAATGTAATGTGCTTGAATCATCCTGAAACCACCCCCACCTTCCATCCGTGGAAAAATTGTCTTCCACAAAACTGGTCGCTGGTGCCAAAAAGGTTGGGGACCGCTGGCTCAGAGCCTTCAGAATGCGAGGAGCCCTGCCGACACCTTGATTTGTGACTTCTTGTCTTCAGAACTGTAATAGAATGATTTCCTATGGCTTTAAAGCACCCAGTTTTGGTACTTTGTTACAGCAGCCCTAGGAAGCTGGCACTCCGGGGTCTGAGGCTTTTTCATTGCCCTTGTGATCAGCCCGCAAATACCTCCACTGATGTAGAAAGCCAGCCAAGCCGTGTAGGCCTCAGCTCTCTTTGTTTCCCTGTTTCGGGAAGTCTGTGCACTTGGGCTCCCAGGTTCTCCCATTGAAGCCAGGCCTTCTGCTGCCAAGTTCTCAGACAAAAATGTTCAAAGACACAAAAGAGCTTAGAAACCCGGCGGCTCCAGAGCCGTAGGAAAGCACAGCTATCTTCCTGTTTCGGGAAAGGATAAGTGTTTCTGAATATCAAAAATCACAAGTTGTTTTTTTCCCTCATATATCATCAGGTGACATTTTATTATGGGACACCCAAACTCATCACAGGTTAGTCCCGTAAATCAGCATGGGGACACGGGCAGGTTTGGTATGAGTTAGTGAAAATCTCAACACACTGGATGACCTGGCAGGCTCTGGCATGAAAACATCTTTGCTGTGCCTGTCAGCCACCCTCAGGCCTTGAAAAGATGGACATTAGAAAGTCACTAGTGTCCCCCGTCCCTGTCCCCCAATAATTCCAAATCACAGGGCCTAATAGGTGTATTTTAGGCACATAAACCTCAGCTTCTCTTTGTCATGTGTATGAACAAACCCAATAAAATATATCATGTTACCAAAGCCAGTGTACCATGTTATTTAAACTAGTAATTAAGAGTCTTAAAGCTGGCTTTTCTGCAGTTACTGAACCATCAGCGTCCCCTGGCCAGTTCCAGGCAGAGAAAGCACAGTGAGGAAATGTGGACCACAGACACCTGGCGCTTATCTTAGGTTAGTTAGATCATCTTTCAGAATAAGCAGAAACCTTCAGCGACCTCAGGTCCAGACTCAGCCTCTAGAACGCCTGCTCAAAATAGCGCCTGAGGCTTTGCCTGTGGGGAATGCCCTCCCCTACTGGCATCTTCCCATTGCTGGGAGGGGCTGGTACCATTAACCCAGGAAATAAAGCTTTCTTTGTCAGCGAGCTGCCCAGTTGACTCAGACCAACCAAGGGTTTCTGCTTCCCCGTGTACTTACATTGAAAAGAGATATAGAGACTGGGTGCGGTGGCTCATGCCTGTAATCCTAGCACTTTGGGAGGCCGAGGTGGGCAGATCACCTGAGGTCAAGAGTTCGAGACCAGCCTGGCCAACATGGTGAAACCTCGCCTCCACTAAAAACACAAAAATCAGCCAGGCATGGTGGTGCGCACCTGTAATCATAGCTACTCTGGAGGCTGAGGCAGGAGAATTGCTGGAACCTGGGAGGCAGAGGCTGCAGTGAGCTGAGATCATGCCACTGCACTCTAGCCTAGACAACAGAGTGAGACTCCATCTCAAAAAAAAAAAAAAAAAAAAAGAAAAAGAAAAGAGATAAAAACTTGTGTATGAGTAAATAATGTTTCAATTTGGGTTACTTCTGAAGACAAAATGGTGCTAAAGATATGGCTTCTGCCTATTAAAAATGTTCTCAGGGGCTGGGCAAGTGGCTCATGCCTGTAATCCTCCTAGCACTCTGGGAGGCCAAACCAAACCAGGAGAATTACCCAGTTGGCTGGGGGATGAAATTATGAACTTGACTTTGGGTAGCCTGCTTTGGGACATTTTTTTTTTTTTTTCATGAATTACCTCAGTTAACCCTCACAAGAATCCTAGACTCCAGGATTATTTCTTAGGGTTCATATGAGACAGCTTATGTGTGACCTTTCTAGGGAGACTTCCTGTCACCAGCGTGCCACCAAGGTCTGGGAATAAGTCTTACTCGTAGAAATTAAGACACTGCGTATGTCAGGAAACTTGTATGATTCCCATCACAATCTTGTACTGTGGTTGGTGACTGGGTCTGGTTGTATTTTTTCCCCCAGAGACACTCTCAGTGCCAAGGTACACAATTTGTTCTCGCTATTTTCCTTCTGATTTACCATTTGCAACTCTGCAGGATTGAACACATTAGGTTCTTTCCAGACAGCAGGGCGTGAAAAGCTGAGAGGAAAATGGGGGGAGGCCAGGAAATACCAAATAGGATGGTGTGTTGGTGGGAGCGGACGGGTGGGAAAATGTCCCATCAGTTGAGGAAAAGGGCCCAGGATAGGGATACAAGACCACCTTCCCTCCAACGTCCCCACAGTGAACAGGGCTGGCCCTGTGGCCATAATGTCAGTGTGTGGAATGTACCCAGGGCCCTGTTCAACAGAAGAAGGAGTGCAGAGAGAGATGAGCGTGTTTCTTCTGGAGCCTTCTATGAGTGCAGCAGGGTCACCCTCCCCTGCTGAGTGTGCTTTGGGACAGTTCAGCACTTGGTCTGTTTGAGCTGAAGTTTTGCATATCTGCCCTAGAGTGCTATGGCTCTCCAGAAGGGCGAGGAAAAGTGCATGGAGGTGGAAGGACTGGGAAAGCATGTTACACCCAAAGGGCCGTGTCTAGAAATGCTGCCTGGGCTTTGGACAGAAAGTCTGTATTTGCGTGTGTGCTTGTGTGTGTGTGAAAAAAGGAATACTTGTCAACCACTTGTCCTGATTAGAAGGGGCAGAAGCAGGGACTACTGAATGCTTATTAAACTAAAGATCCAGTTTCCTTCTTGTATAAAAAGAAACATCATGCTTTGTGAAGACTTCAACCATAACACACACAAAGTAGATAGTAAAGTCCCAGCTCATCTCCTTCTACCCAAGGAGAGTCACTAAACTTACTTTGAAGTGGGGAGTGAGTACTTTGCCTCTTGTATTCTGTGATTTCAGGTAACTTATGAGGAGTCCTCTGAATGTAATAAAAACAAATGCCCATGCAATGGAATTAAATTTGGTGTAGTGGAAAGGGTGCTGGACTGAGTAAGATCTCAGTATTTAATTAGATTCTGCCACTAACATGCTGTGTCACATAGTCTTCCATTTAGGACCCCAGCCAGGGCCCATTAGGACAGGGTGAGATTGCCATGTGGGAGCCTGGTGACTGGGAGATCTGCCCTGGCCCATTCCTGCTACACCTTCAAGGTATCTGCTACCAACCCTATCTAACTAGCCTTTTGTTCCGGCTTTGAAATTTTTCTGCCTCTAGGATCTTGGTCCTTGTGTCATCAGCCTTCCTGATTCAATGACCTGACTTTTGCCCTGGTCCTTTCTCTGGTTTGATGCATTTAGACTAATCCACAGACCATTCAGAGGAAGTCTATGTTAACGTGGGCAAATAATCTATAACGTGAGTAGTTAGATAATCAGAGTGCCCATTGATTAAGCACTTATATGATGCAGGCATTATGCTAAGCACTTCATATCAAATTTATTCCTCCCAACATACCTAAGAGATAGGATTTAAAGAGCCTAAAAGTGAGGTTGTTTTTGGCTACAAGTAACGGAAAACCCAACTCAAACTGGCTTAAATGAGAAGGACATTTATTGGCTCACATAGCTCATAGGAAATCCAAAGGCAGAATAGGCTTTAAAGTTGGTGGATGGTTGGTCTGTAACAAGGACTTCAGGCTCTTTCCATCTTTCTGCTCTGCCATAGGCAGTGTGGACTGCGTCCTGAGCCTAGGTCACCTCATGGTTGAGGAGTGACTGTCAACAGTAGTCAAGGTTCTTTGCTTTCTTTTCCATGGTAAGCCTAAGAGAGGGAATTACTTCTGGAAATTCTCGTAGAGGAACTGTCCTAGAGACTCTTGGGAAAATCCTCCTGTGTGTGTCTTCCTGGACTGATACGTTTCAATAACTGAAAAGGAGGATAAGCCTGCTTTGATTAGTTTAGATAAATCAAGACTCATTCCTGGCACCAGAGAAATAGGTAGCTTTCTCTAGTGGCATGGAGAATGAAATCAGGGCTCCACTAGGAGAGAGGAAGGAGGGATATGAATGTTGGATAGGCCACTGTATTAGTCCCTTCTCACACTGCTATAAAAAAATACCTGAGACTGGGTAATGTATAAAGAAAAGAGGTTTAATTGGCTCATGGTGCCACAGGCTGTACAGAAAGCATGACTGGGGAGGCCTCAGGAAACTTACAATCACAGTCATGGCGGAAGGGGAAAGGGAAGCAGGCACATCTTCACATGGTCAGAACAGGAGGAAGAGAGGGGCTGGAGGTGCTACACACTTTTGAACAACCAGATCTCACGAGAACTCACTCACTATCGCGAGAGCAACAAGGGGGAAATCCATGCCCCCATGATCCAGTCACCTCCCACCAGACCTCCCCTCCAACATTGAGGATTACAATTTGACATGAGATTTGGGTGGCAACACAGACCCAAATCATATCAGCACCAACAAGACCTACGAAAATGAAGTTAAGATAGAACTTGGGCAAGTTAACCTTGTTCTTAACTGCTGTACCTCATTGCCTGATATCCCTTCTATCTCAGATATTCCATGTGTCTAATCAATTAGAAACATTTCAACCAGTATAAGGGTATATATAAACCAGCATAAGAGTATAAATAAATGCTGTCTTAATCGCTAGACACATTCAGCTTCTCTATATAGCCTTTTTCAAAGGGTATTTTGTAAGTGCCAATTAATATTGAAGAAGATTTTGGTCTACGATATCTGATTATAAGTTTATGAGTGAAGCATTTCAGTTTCAAAGCTCCAGATCTCTTTCTGATTCCCTAATATGCAAGTGTACAAGATTTCATTCCAAACAAATAATTAAATTAAAATAGTTTATCCACAATAAAATCTGGGAAAATCAAACAATGTTTATCTTCTGCATTTATTTATTAAGACAAACTCCTCTAAGGGAGGTGGAGCAAGATGGCCAAATAGATCCCTCCAGCAATCACCCCCTCCTTGCAGGAACACCAAATTGCACAACTATCCACACAAGAAAGCACCAGCATAAGAATTAAAAATCAGGCATCCTCCCCACCCCACCATCACTACCGCTGTGGCATGGTCAAAACCAAAACCAAAGCCAAGGCCGGGCATGGTGGGTCACACCTGT
>NW_012108919.1:2848731-2851245 GCF_000951045.1 Mandrillus leucophaeus | reverse complement strand
TTAAATGAGAAGGACATTTATTGGCTCACATAGCTCATAGGAAATCCAAAGGCAGAATAGGCTTTAAAGTTGGTGGATGGTTGGTCTGTAACAAGGACTTCGGGCTCTTTCCATCTTTCTGCTCTGCCATAGGCAGTGTGGACTGCGTCCTGAGCCTAGGTCACCTCATGGTTGAGGAGTGACTGTCAACAGTAGTCAAGGTTCTTTGCTTTCTTTTCCATGGTAAGCCTAAGAGAGGGAATTACTTCTGGAAATTCTCGTAGAGGAACTGTCCTAGAGACTCTTGGGAAAATCCTCCTGTGTGTGTCTTCCTGGACTGATACGTTTCAATAACTGAAAAGGAGGATAAGCCTGCTTTGATTAGTTTAGATAAATCAAGACTCATTCCTGGCACCAGAGAAATAGGTAGCTTTCTCTAGTGGCATGGAGAATGAAATCAGGGCTCCACTAGGAGAGAGGAAGGAGGGATATGAATGTTGGATAGGCCACTGTATTAGTCCCTTCTCACACTGCTATAAAAAAATACCTGAGACTGGGTAATGTATAAAGAAAAGAGGTTTAATTGGCTCATGGTGCCACAGGCTGTACAGAAAGCATGACTGGGGAGGCCTCAGGAAACTTACAATCACAGTCATGGCGGAAGGGGAAAGGGAAGCAGGCACATCTTCACATGGTCAGAACAGGAGGAAGAGAGGGGCTGGAGGTGCTACACACTTTTGAACAACCAGATCTCACGAGAACTCACTCACTATCGCGAGAGCAACAAGGGGGAAATCCATGCCCCCATGATCCAGTCACCTCCCACCAGACCTCCCCTCCAACATTGAGGATTACAATTTGACATGAGATTTGGGTGGCAACACAGACCCAAATCATATCAGCACCAACAAGACCTACGAAAATGAAGTTAAGATAGAACTTGGGCAAGTTAACCTTGTTCTTAACTGCTGTACCTCATTGCCTGATATCCCTTCTATCTCAGATATTCCATGTGTCTAATCAATTAGAAACATTTCAACCAGTATAAGGGTATATATAAACCAGCATAAGAGTATAAATAAATGCTGTCTTAATCGCTAGACACATTCAGCTTCTCTATATAGCCTTTTTCAAAGGGTATTTTGTAAGTGCCAATTAATATTGAAGAAGATTTTGGTCTACGATATCTGATTATAAGTTTATGAGTGAAGCATTTCAGTTTCAAAGCTCCAGATCTCTTTCTGATTCCCTAATATGCAAGTGTACAAGATTTCATTCCAAACAAATAATTAAATTAAAATAGTTTATCCACAATAAAATCTGGGAAAATCAAACAATGTTTATCTTCTGCATTTATTTATTAAGACAAACTCCTCTAAGGGAGGTGGAGCAAGATGGCCAAATAGATCCCTCCAGCAATCACCCCCTCCTTGCAGGAACACCAAATTGCACAACTATCCACACAAGAAAGCACCAGCATAAGAATTAAAAATCAGGCATCCTCCCCACCCCACCATCACTACCGCTGTGGCATGGTCAAAACCAAAACCAAAGCCAAGGCCGGGCATGGTGGGTCACACCTGTAATCCCAGCACTCTTTGAGAGACGAAGGTGGGCAGATTGCTTGAGGCCAAGAGTTCAAGACCAGCCTGGCCAGCATGGTGAAACCTCGTCTCTTCTAAAAATACAAAAATTAGTTGGGCATGATGGTGCATGCCTGCAATCCCAGCTACTCGGGGGGCTGAAGCAGGAGAATCGCTTGAACCCAGGAGGTAGAGGTTGCAGTGAGCTGAGATCGTGCTACTGCACTCCAGCCTGGGCAAGACTCTATCTCAAAAAAAAAAGAAGAAGAAGAAGAAGAAAAAACCAAGTGTCATTTTATGAGGCAGATCTCAATAATGGAACTTACAGCTCACCAGGGTAGAGATACAACTCGGCACAGTAAAACAGAACCCCAGGCTCCGTCTCCAGCATTTCCTGAGGCTTTCAGGAATGGGACCAACCCTAAGTAAACGCCAACTGTCTCCAATACTCCAGAAATCCAACTGAACCCAGAAATTTTTTTTGGTAGTGTTACCGTGAATTTTATTTTCACTACACAATTTTTGTTATATTCTGGTGGTGGCTAGAATTATGTATTCACTGTTATATCATAATGAGACTCTTCATGCATGTATGATTTTTCACAAATACCTTTTATTAATAAAATTTCCTAATTTTACATGGTTAAAAGTGAAAGTGGCAGATCTTTATTCTCATGATCCTCTGCTATGATTTATCGGTGAACCGCAAAAGTTAAAGGAATTTAAAGTTGGCTCAACAAGGAGGTATTGCACTATTAGAATCCATATTTGCAATGTGGCCTCAAATATATATATTGACATTTGAAATGAAATATATTAAACTTAAAAAAAAAGAGACAAACTCCTTTAATTCACTTTAAGTTGGGAAGAAGAATCCGAACCAATGTATCAGTTAGGCAGCTTTCAGTTTTAACAACAGCTCAAATTGATTTACACAATAAATGGCACATAA
>NW_012108919.1:2845163-2848216 GCF_000951045.1 Mandrillus leucophaeus | reverse complement strand
GTGCCTGTAATCCCAGCTACTCAGGAGGCTGAGGCAGGAGAATCGCTTGAACCCGGGAGGCGGAGCTTGCAGTGAGCCGAGATTGCGCCACTACACTCAAACCTGGGCAACAGAGTGAGGCTCCTTCTCTAAATAAAGAAATAAATGAATGAATGAATGAATGAATGGATGGATGAATGATGAATGGCATATACTGGCTTGCTTCTACTGGTAAACCCAGAGCTAGGGCAGGCTTCTTGTAGCTCAGGGATGTCTCCGAGATCCTGTTTCTCTCATTCTCTCCTCTCTCCCTTTGGTGGCTCTGCTCCATCCCTGCTCATCTCAGGGTCACAAGATGGCTGCCGGTAAGTCCTGGACTACATGCTCCCCTACTCATATGTGTTGACAAAGGGGTCACTCAAAGACTGGGAAACTTCCTTCCTAAAGTGCCCAGCAATGTCTGCTTGTTGACCTAACCCAGTCTCTGGCTAGGCGAAAGGAATAGGCTGATCGGCTTACTCTGTATCATATACCTCAGCCCCGGTGTTGACCCTCAATGACCAACAGAGACCAGGGCCTGCAGGAAAGGGAAGGGGAAATGACGCTGGGAACGGACCGCATTCAAAGTTTGACTGCAGTAGCTTACAGGTTCTTGATGGTGGATTCCTCACAGACTTCCCAGAAACAATGTGCATGGCGGTAGAAAGAAGAGGGTCAGTGAGAGGGGAACGGAGAGAAAGAGAACAGAAATCACACTGTAGGCACATGTTGTCAGGATTTAGCAATAATTCTCTAACCAACCCAAAGTGTCCGTGGGTGGAAAGTTGAAAATCATGTCCTGACAAAACTGTCTGAGTCATCCCTAACCTCCAAGGCCTTCTTCCTCCTCCCTATTTATAGGACACTCTTCCAAGCCGCTGAGAGCTTCACACTCTATTTAATTTTTCTCATGTTTATCTGACACTCTGGCCAAGGGCTAGTAGCTCCTCACACAATGAGGGGTGGATCCTCCCAGAAAAATCTCCTTCTGAAGACCACCATTGCACTTAGTTCTCAACAGTGAGGGAATTGGCCTGGGATGAACTTTAAGCAGTCTCAGCCTCATTTATTCGACTTCATTCATTCACTCACTCACTCACTCACTCATTTTGCAAGTATTTCTTGAGTGCCTATCACATGCCAAGCATTATTCTATGCACTGGGTTGACAGAATTAAATACAACTCTCAAAGTCTCCATCAAGGGGAGCTTTCATAATAGAGGTGAAGATAGGAATCAAAAAAATATATTTACACTATAAAGTTAGGAAATGATCAATGCTATGAAGAAAAATAAAGCAGGAGCAGAGAATGTGGGCAGAGAATGTGGGCAGGAGCAGAGAATGTGGGCGAGGGGTTATTCACTGTGTTAAGGTGGTAAGGGAGGTCCTTCCTGAGGAAGAACTAGCACACACAACCTTACAGTGACAGAAGAATTTCTGAATAATTAATTCATTAACTGATTGCGTAGATCCAGAGTTGGGGGCTCCCTCAGACCTTTTCCCAGAAGAAGGCCTGTTTAGTTCAGTCCAGATTGAGTATAAACTCTTTGGTCTCCAAAAGAGGGGTGAAACAAGCCATGCTACCTTAAAACTGAAAGGGCAAAAATGCAGAGGAGTAAGTATATAAATACTAGCTTGCCTTTAAATTCTTTGCACATTTGCAGAGAGCTTTATGAGTGGAGAGGTGGTCCTTAGAGTAAATCTGCCTTTTGGCAAATGAGCATTTTCTCCAAATGGGCCCAGATGGACTATCTTCCCCTCACTCGAGGGCTGGTTAGTGACGCCCATGTGGATACAGGGGATGAAAGCACCAATTTGACCCAGGCATTCTTTGACCTACATGTTTATGTGGGGATTAGGAGTAGAATGAGTTGTCACTGAAAATATGTGCTTTGTGTATTTAGAAGATAAGTATTTTTTTATTGCTAATTAGTGTTGGGCTCACACACATTTGTCATGTTGCTATGTCAGATTCATTTGTCCTTTCAAACCCAACTGCCTTAATTAATCTTCCTCCATCCACTCTCTGTTACAGTCTGGCTATAACTCAGACTGCTGGGCTCTACAGTAATGGGATTTCTACTCAGGAAACCTTGAATGTTAAAGCTAAATCTGGTGCTTAAATCCTGTTCAAGAACATCTCCTTGGGTGCATCCAAGCCCTAGCGTCACCTTACCATAGTGAACCCTGAAATGGGGATATAGTGAATTGTCTTGCTCACATTTTCTAAGACTTGGCCTTGGTGTAATTTTTTTCCATGAAGCATTTCCTAAATCCACCCAAGAATTGCACAGCCCTACTTTCTTGATACTCACATAAGACAGACCTTTACATATAGGTTTCAAAGTCTCTGATTTAGTTGGAATTTTATTACAAATGCTTGTGATATGGTTTGGCTTTGTGTCCTCACCCAAATCTCGTCTTGAATTGAAAACCCACATGTCGAGGGAGGGACCTGGTGGGAGGTGATTGGATCATGGGGGAGATCACCCCCATGGTGTTCTTGTGACAGTCGATAGTGAGTGGGTTCACGCCTGGCTGAGTACTTAATTTTTATCAAATCTCATCCGACTCATATGTTTCTTAAAAGACAAGTAGAATCCAACCCCAATAGAAAAACCTAACTGATGATAAATCTAGGAAATTCTGGTAAATCTGGTAAATGCTGGTAAATCTTAGAAAATTCTGTCGATTTTATTTTTTCCTGAAAAGTGGAAAAAAGGCTCTCATTGCTGAATTTTAATAGCAGAGTATCTTTTGAAACATTAATGTAATAATACATTTGCAGCTGGGTGTGCTGGCTCATGCCTGGAATCCCAGCAGTTTGGGAGGCCGAGATGGGAGAATTGCTTGAGCCCAGGAGTTTGAGACCAGCCTGGGCAACACAGGGAGACCCTGTCTCTATATTGGAAAAAATTTTTATTTTAAATATTAAAAAAAAAAAAGTAAGGGCTGGGCATGGTGGCTAATGCCTGTAATCCCAGGACTTTGGGAGGCTGAGGTGGGCGGATTGCCTGAGCGCAGGAGTTCAAGAC
>NW_012108919.1:2843403-2844268 GCF_000951045.1 Mandrillus leucophaeus | reverse complement strand
CATCTTATTGGTAGAAGAGTTGGTGGACAGGCCCAGATCTGCCTTCCAAAACCCCACATGTAGGCTGGGTGTGGTGGCTTATGCTTGTAATCCCAGCACTTTGGGAAGCTGAAGTCACTTGAGCCCAGGAGTTCAAGGCTGCAGTGAGCTGTTATTGCAGCACTGCATTCCAGTCTGGGTGACTGAGTGAATGAGATCCTGTCTCTAAAAAAGGGAAGTGCGTGCATGCATGCGTGTGTGTATGCGTGTGTATGTGTGTTGAGACAGGGTTTCACTCATGCCGCCCAGGCTGGAGAGCAATGGCACCATCTCGACTCACTGCACCCTCTGACTCTGAGGCTCAATGGATCCTCCCACCTCAGCCTTCCAAGTAGCTGCGACTACAGGCTCATGCCACTGTACCTGGCTAATTTTTGTATTTTTCATGGTGATGGAGTTTTGCCACGCTGCCCATGCTGGTCTCAAATCCCTAAGCTCAACTGATCCACCAACCTCTGCCTCCCAAAGTGCTGGGATTACAAGCATGAGCCACCACATCCGGCAAGCTTCAATAGTGCTTCCAGGGCTCTTAAGGTATCTGTAGACCCAAGATGTCTGGGGGTGGAGATGTGTGAGGCAGGGCCAGGAGGTGGCACCTCTGATGGGCCGTGGTGGTAAGACTGAGACTGAGGGAGGAATTAGGCCACATGCTAGCCTCTGGTCTCTGGCTGACTTTTCTTGTTTCATTTGCCTACGACTGGTTATCCCAACTGCCTCTGACAAAGATTTTTCAGTGACCATGATCAGGCTGATCCCACAAATGAACTCAAGCTAAGAATAAATGCAGCACTGGGGAACATGAACATGAACATTAAAAACAGGATCA
>NW_012108919.1:2839632-2840778 GCF_000951045.1 Mandrillus leucophaeus | reverse complement strand
CCACTGCACTCCAGCCTGGGCGACAGAGCCAGACTCCGTCTCAAAACAAACAAACAAACAAACAAACAAACAAAAACAGGATCATAGTCACCACTGGCCCATAGTTCCATATCTGAAATCCTTGGAGCCACACGGGTTTCAGGACTCAGGGTGTTACCTACCACCCCTGGTGGACTCTTCTGCAGTGTTGTGCAATCAAGCATCTTACTATTTCTGAAGCCAAAGGATAGATATGCACATGGAATGAGACAATGTCTATAAATAGGCTCATGTCAGTTCAGGCCAGGTCAGGCCTTGACATGCAATGAGTTACATAATAAGTTATGTAATAAGTGGTTTGGGGAGCTTCTTGAATTTCAGCGTTGTGGATACGGAATAATAGACCCTTATCCTCATAATGCCATAGTCACCCCATTTTCTCCTCATTACTCATCTCAGAGACAAAACATCTTCTTGCTGGAGTCCACAATCACTAGTGTTCGATTCCTTAGAAGGACATGTGATGTCATCGTTCTCGGGATGCCTCTTAATATGGGAAGGCCCAGTTTTTGACCCTGAAGAATTACCTTTAGATGTTCAACTTATGGAAGTACGGCAAATGAGCAAGTTTCCAAGAATGGTTGGAATTTTGTAGGCTGAGGGGTCTAGAGGGGAGAGTCCCTCCATGTGACAGCTGTGGCAGGAGTGAGCGTTCACTCTCTATAAGGGACAGATCAGGGAGACATGGACTGCAGCACAAGCTTTGTACCAGGAAGTCATGATTTGAGCTGGGTGACAGACCACCAGGATTATGAAATGAAGGGTTTGGGTTACACGTCTTAAACAATGAAAAATCGCTGAAAGTTTTTGGGCAGAGACTGATGGAATAAAAATGGGTCCTAAGCTGGGTGTGGTGGCTCATGTCTGTAATCCCAATAATTTGGAAGGCTGAGGTGGGAGGATCTTGAGTCCAAGAGTTTCAGAAAGACTGGGCAACATAGTGAGACCCCATCTCTACCAAAAATAACAGGATGTGGTGGTGCCTGCCTGTGGTCCCAGCTACTCAGGAGGCCAAGGTGGGAGGATCTCTTGAACCTGGGAAGTTGAGGCTACAGTGAGCCACCACTTCACTTAGCCAGGGAAACAGAATAACACTCTGTCTCAAAA
>NW_012108919.1:2835339-2838427 GCF_000951045.1 Mandrillus leucophaeus | reverse complement strand
AAAAAAAAAAAAAAGAGAGAGAGAGAGACAGAAGACAAAAGGACACATAAATAAGAATACAATGTGACCACAAAGGCAGGGATTGGAGTGAGGCAGCTACAAGCCAAAACACGGATTGCCAATAACCATGAGAAGCAGAAGACAGGCATGGAATGGATTCTCTATCAAAGCCTCCAGAAGAAATCAACCCTCCTGTCACCTTAATTTTGGACTTCCTGGCCTCCTGAACTATGGAAATAGATTTAAATTTGAGGTAAGTTCTGTGATAACCCTAGGACATTTTTTTATTTTTTTGAAACGAAGTTTTTTTGCTCTTTGCCCAGGCTGGAGTGCAATAGTGCAGTCTTGGTTCACTGCAACCTCCGCCTCCCAGGTTCAAGTGATTTTCCTGCCTCAGCCTCCCAAGTAGCTGGGATTACAGGTGTGCGCCACCACACTCAGCTAATTTTTTATATTTTTAGTAGAGACAGGGTTTCATCATGTTGACCAGGCTCATCTCAAACTCCTGACCTCAGGTGATCCACCTGCCTCGGCCTCCCAAAGTGCAGGGATTACAGGCATGAGCCACCGTGCCCGGCTAACTTTAGGAAATTAATACAAATGCCATTGGTCTTATTTTATTTTATTTTATTTATTTAGTTATTTATTTGAGACAGAGTATCACCGTGTCATCCAGGCTGGAGTGCAGTGGTGCAATCTCGGCTCACTGCAACCTCTATCTCCCGGTTTCAAGCAATTCTCCCTGCCTCAGCCTCCCAAGTAACTGAGACTACAGGAGGCCACCACCACACTGGGCTAATTTTTGTATTTTTAGTAGAAATAGGGTTTCACCATGTTGGCCAGGCTGCCCTCAAACTCCTGACCTCAGGTGATTCTCCTGCCTCGGCCTCCAAAAGTGCTGGGATTACAGATGTGAGCCACAGTGCTTGGCCATTGCTTTTATTTCAAGCAGTGCCATTTAATGGCCCATGGGGATATCAAGAAGCAGTGTAGCATAAAGGTTAGGGGCTCAGGACTGGAGTCAGATAGTCTGGATGTAGTTTCAGCTCTATTCTCTGAACCTGGATTTTCTCATCTGAAGGATGGGGTGATGTAATATTAGTAGCTACCTGCTATAGAATGACTGTTTTTGTCCCTACCAAAATTCATATGTTGAAATCATAACCCCTAATGGAATGATATTAGGAGATGGAGCTTTGGTAGCTGATTAGGCTACAAGACAGAGCTCTCACGAATAAGACTAATATCTGCTATGGTTTGAATATTTGTGGCCCCCCTCACCCAAATTTGTGTGTTGAAACCTAATCTCCAATGCAGTAATAAGAGGTAGAGCTTTGCGATGTGACTTGGTCATAAAGGTGGAGCCCTCGTGAATGAGATTAGTGCCCCTATAAAAGAAACCCGAGGGAGCTTCTTCATTCCTTCTGCCATATGAAGACACAGCAGGGGACGCCATCTATGAACCTGTAAGAAGGTCCTCGCCAGACATCGAATCTGCTGGTACCTTGATCTTGGACTTCCCAGCCTTCAGAGTTAAGAGCAGTACATTTCTTTTGTTTCTAAATTACCCAGTCTAAGGTCTTTTGTGATAGCAGCAGAACAGACTAAGATAGTGGCCATATAAAGTAGACCCTCTGTGGGAGGGGGTCAAGGATTGAAAAACTACCTATTGGGTGCCATGTTCCCTATCTGTGTAATGGATCCTCTAGAAGCTCAACACCTACCAGAACACATTATTGCAATATACCCATGTAGCAAATGTGCACACGTATCCCCTGAATCTACAGTTTTTTTTAAAAAGGAAACACCCTGGAGAACCCCTTGCTCCTTCTGCTATTTGAGGTTTTAGCAAGAAGATGGCAATCTACGAACCAAAAACAAGCCCTCACCAGATACTGAATCTAGTGGCACCTTATCTTGTACTCCCAGCCTTCAGAACTGTGAGGGGGCGGAGGGGAGGAGGGGAGAATGTTATTTGAACCACCCAGTCTATAGTATTTTTGTCATAGCAGCCTGAACAGACTAAGATACCAACATATAAGGCTCTAGCAGGGGTCGGTGGAAATTGAGACAATCACTGAAAAGTATTTAGTATGCATACAGGAGACACTCGATAAATGTTATTAGTCAATTATTAGGTGGAGGCAAGAGTTTACTGGCCTGCAGATGCTAGCATCACCACAAGGGCGATATATTTGAAAGTGGTATTTAACCCTCAAGCTGCTCCAAACTTAAAGCAGCTATTTTTCTTTTTAACTTCTTTCTATGTGTAAAGCCTGTTTCCTTTAGGTCATATATTTGTACTGATTTGCAGGCATCTGTGAAGCCATCAGAATAATTGAATTTTAGAGCTTATCAGTCATCCAGTAGAGTGTTTTCCACCTGGGATACCCAGAGGGCTCAGCCTCCCTGAATATAGTAATGGGAGTCCTCAGGCTTTTTTCAATAGGGCACACTTCCTTTTATTGTGCTTCGTCTTAGTGCATTGTTTTGCAGATCTCTCTCTCTCTCTCTTTTTTTTTTTTTTTAAACAAATTGAAGGTTCATGGCAAGCCTGCTTCAAGAAAGTCTATCTGTGCCATTTTTTCCAACAGCATCTGCTTACTTCCTGTCTCTGTGTCACATTTTGGTAATTCTTGGAATATTTCAAACTGTTTCATTATTACTATGTCTGTTATGATGATCTATGCTCAGTGATCTTCTTTTAGTTTGTTTGCTTGTTTCTTTTTGTTGTTGTTGTTTGTTTGTTTTGATGGAGTCTCACTCTGCAGCCCAAGCTGGAGTGCAACTGCACAATCTCGGCTCACTGCAACCTCCGCCTCCTGGGTTCAAGCGATTCTCCTGCCTTAGCCTCCTGAGTAGCTGGGCTTACAGGCATGTGCCACCATGCCTGGCTAATTTTGTATTTTTAGTAGAGTCAGGGTTTCACCATGTTGGTCAGGCTGGCCTTTTTTTTTTTTCTCTCACTCTCGTTGCCTAGGCTGGAGTGCAATGGCATGATCTAAGTTCACCCCAACCTCCACCTCCGGGGTTCAAGCGATTCTCCTGCCTCAGCCTCCTGAGTAGCTGGGATTATAGGCATGTGCCA
>NW_012108919.1:2800803-2831217 GCF_000951045.1 Mandrillus leucophaeus | reverse complement strand
CCTGAGTCTCAAAAAAAAAAAAAAAGAAGAAGAAGAAGATGCCATCTAAGACTTTCTTAGCTAGAGAGCAGTGCCTAACTTCAAAGCTTCAAAGGATGGGCTGACTCTCTCGTTAGAGGCTGATGCAGCTGGTGACTTTACGTTTAAACCTGCTACTCATTTACCATTTCAAAAATCCTAGGGCCCTTAAGAATTATGTTGAAGCTACTCTGCCTGTGTTGTATAAATGAAACAACAAAGCCTGGATGACAGTACATCTGTTTATGGCATGGTTTACTGAATATTTTAAGCCCACTGTTGAGACGTACTGCTCAGGAAAAAAAAAAAAAATTCAAAATATTACTGTTTATTGATGATGCACCTGGTCATACAAGAGGTCTGAGGTCTGAGGGAGACATACAAGGAGATTCATGTCTTTTTTGTGCCCGCTAATACAGCATCCATTCTGCAGACCGTGGATCAAGGAGTAATTTCAACTTTCAAGTCTTATGATTTAAAAAATACATTTTGTAAGGGTATGGCTATAAAATCATAGATAATGATTCCTCTCAGGAAAGGATTCACCATTCTAGATGCCAATTAAGAACATTCATGATTCATGGGAAGAGGTCAAAATATTAACATTAATAGGAGTTTGAAAGAGGTTGATTCCAACCCTCATGGATGACTTTGAAGGGTTCAAGATTTTAGTGGAGGAAGGAACTGCAGATGTAATAGAAACAGCACGAGAAGGCTGGGTGCGATGGCTCACGCCTGTAATCCTATTGGGAGGCTGAGGTAGATGGATCACCTGAGGTCAGGGGTTTGAGACCAGCCTGGCCAACATGGTGAGACCCCTGTCTTTACTAAAAATACAAAAAATTAGCCAGGCATTGTGGTGCATGCCTTGGGAAGCTGAGGCAGAAGAATGGCTAGAAGCTGGGAGGCAGAGGTTGCAGTGAGCCAAGATCGCGCCATTGTACTCCAGCCTGGGCAACAAGAGTAAAACTCTGTCTCAAAAAAAGAAAAGAAAAGAAACAGCAAGAAAAATAGAAGTGGAGCCTGAAAATGTGACTGAATTGCTGCCATCTCATCAAACTCGAATGGCTGAGGAGTTGACTTTTAAGGATAAGAAAAGAATGGGATTTTCCTTTTTTTTTTTTCTTTTTTTTTTTTGAGACTGAGTCTCACTCTGTCACGCAGGTTGGAGTGCAATGGTACGATCTCAGCTCACTGCAACCTCCACCTCCCAGGTTCAAGCGGTTCTACCACCCCAGCTTACCGAGTAGCTGGGACTACAGGCACCCACCATCATGCCCGGCTAATTTTTGTATTTTTGTGGAGACGGGGTTTCACCATGTTGGCCAGGCTGGTCTTGAACACTTGACCTCAGGTGATCTGCCTGCCTCGGCCTCCCAAAGTGCTGGGATTACAGTTGTCAGCCACCGTGGCCAAGAATGGAATTTTTTTTTTTTAAGATGGAATCTTGCTCTTGTTGCCCAGGCTGGAGTGCAATGGCACGATCTCGGCTCACTGCAACCTCTGCCTTCTGGGTTCAAGTGATTCTCCTGCCTCAGCCTCCTGAGCAGCTGGGATTACAGGCATCCACTACCATGCCCAGCTAATTTTTGTGTTTTTAGTAGAGAAGGGGTTGTGCCACTTTGGCCAGGCTGGTCTCGAACTCCTAACCTTGTGATCCATCCGCTTCCACCTCTCAAAGTGTTGGGATTACAGGCATGAGCCACCGCGTCTGGCCAAGAATGGAATTTTCTTGAGGTGAAATCTTCTCCTGGTGAAGATGATGTGAACATTGTTGGAATGACAACAAATGACTTACAATACTACATAAACTTAATTGATAAAGCAGCAGCAGAATTTGAGAGGATTGACTCCAATTTTGAAAGAAGTTCTATGGGTAAAATGCTATCAAACAGCATCTCATGGTATAGATAAATCTTACATAAAATGAAGAGTAAATTGGTGCTGCAAACTTCATTGATGTCTGATTTTTAGAAATTGCCACAGCCTCCCTAAACTTCAGCAGCCACAACCCTAACGAGTTAGCAGCCATCAGCATCAAGATGAGACTCTTCCCCAGCAAAAACATTATGGTTTGCTGAAGGCTTAGATCATAGTAGCATTTTTAAGCAATAAGGTGTTTTAAAATTAAGGTATGTACATTATTTATTTATACATAATGCCATCTTACACTTAAGAGACTACAGTATAGTGAAAACATAACTTTTATATACGCTGAGAAACCAAAATCTTCATGTGACTTGCTTACTGTAGTGGTCTGGAACTGAACTCACACTGTATCTGAGGTATGCCTGTATTTCAGGAAGTCTAACAAAAACTGTACATCATTTGTTTGTGGGAAGAGGGTATAGTATAATTGAAATGCCAGGGTTTTTCAATGTTTTGTTTTTAATGGAATAATAGTTGCTAGGTGTGGTAACACTGGTTATCTCATGAAAAAATGAATTAACATATACAATTTGTTTCAGATAAAAGATTTACAAAGTATAGGGAACACACATGAAATAATATAAGTGTCTTTGTATTGTGTTCCAACCATTTAATGTTATGTCACGCTGTTATGTGATGTTATGGTCTCTCCAGGACCAAATAGAGGCTCTAAGAGGTTCAATAAATTGTCTATGGTCACAGTTATTTAGTGATAGGGCCAAAATCATTACACAGGACTTTGACTTCCAATCCAGGACTCTTTCCCAACAATATTTTCCATGAGTTCTGAGGATTCTGAGACCTTTGGGGTGTGTGTGTGTGTGTGTGTGTGTGTGTGTGTGTGTATGATTTTTTTTTTTTTTGAGATGGAGTTTCACTCTTGACACCCAGGCTGGAGTGCAATGGCGTGATCTTGGCTCACTGCAACCTCTGCCTCCCAGGTTCAAGTGATTTTCCTGCCTCTGCCTCCCAAATAGCTGGAACTACAGGTGCCTGCCACCACATCCAGGTGTACAAAAATTACAAAATTTTTGTAATTTTGGTAGAGACAGGGTTTCACGATGTTGGCCAGGCTGGTCTCAAACTCCTGAGCTCAGGTGATCTGCCCGCTTCAGCCTCCCAAAGTTCTGGGATTACAGGTGTGAGCCACCATGCCCGGCAGGCCTATATTGTTCATCCATTTGTTCAACATACAGATGTGACCTGTCCAGACAGTGCCACTATATTCACAGAGCTCGCAGCCCTGGTAGAAACATAGTCACGGGACTCCTTGGCCACCAAGTAGCAGAAGCCCAGCTTTAGCAAGAGTGTGGATATATGGCACGCATCTTGGAGCTCCTTGCAACACAAGAATGAGGGACACCTATCGTCAGAGCATGACTCATCCTTTGCCTCTGAACTTTTCCATGCATTGGCTTCCTTCGGTTCCTCTCTTTCAATCTCCCTCTCTCTTCAAAAATCAACTTCCCTCAGCCCCTGGGTCCGCATGGTGAAACATATAGCTGATGTCTCCTCCAAGGCCACCTAAAAAAGCTGAGCACTTTTTTGATGGGGGATATACAACATGCTATTTAGAGCGCTGGAAAAGGGCGTTTCACATTTGTGCTGAGACCTGAATGATGTGTCAGCGGGAGGGGAGGTGGCAGACAGGGGTAGGGAGAGGGAAGGTATTTCAGGGACGGCATTTGTGAAAGTCCAGAGACAAGACAGGAACTGCAAGTGGGCCAGCAGGATGAGAGGGGGCGTATAATGGGATGGAGCCGGGCAGGTGGTGAGGTGAGGGCTGAGGCTGGAGAGGTGAACAGGGGCAGGAACACGGGAGCCCTATGGGCCGTTTTAAATTAAGTAAGGACCAGACATAATCAGATTTGGCTAAATTTCATCTGCTGAAAAAAGTTCATAAGAGAAACTATGGGTGTAAGGAATGATCAAAACAAACTATGTAAAATAAGTTCTGTTTTCTTATTTGTTTACACCATGTATTTTGTATTCAATGTCCCATGGAAGAAAATATTAGGCCACATCCAGTTACAATTCAGACCTTGCAGTGTGCCTGCCACTCTTTCAGGATGTCAGTTGTCACCAGATTCCTGCTGCACCGCGTGAGGGCTAATGTAATCTGTCTAATTTGTTGGTTTGGTTTTTTTTTTTTGTTTTTTTTTTGTTTTTGAGACAGGAAGTCTAGCTCTGTTGCCCAGGCTGGAGTGCAATGGCATGATCTTGGCTCACTGCAACCTCTGTCTCCTGGGTTTAAGCGATTCTCCTCCCTCAGCCTCCTGAGTAGCTGGGATTACAGACATGCACCAGCAGGCCCCACTAATTTTTGTGTTTTTAGTAGAGACAGGGTTTCACCGTGTTGTCCAGGCTGGTCTCGAACTCCTGACCTCAGGTGATCCACCCGCCTCAGCCTCCCAAAGTGCCGGGATTACAGGCATGAGCCACCACGCCCAGCTGGTTCTTCATTTCTGGACAAAAGTTGTGTTCCTGGTGGATTTGGTTATTCCTTCTTTTCCTGATCTATTACACCGTTTCATCAAATCAGTCAACAATATGTTGTCCTTTTAAGTAACTCCAGTTGACTTGTAATACTGATAGCAGTCCTGCAGCATCGCATTTCCTTCTAGGGTAGCAAATTGAAAAGTATATTTCAATTTTCTAATTATGAGAAATATTTTTCAAAGCCATTTATTTATTAAAATCATAAGTGCATAGTAAGGCTATGTTTTAATGTGATTTTATGATTTTAAAGAGCATTTTAAGACCTGTTTTGTTAAAAAAAAAATTCTTATTCTGGCTACTGGCCAAAATGCCCATGTTAGTCTTGTTTTCTTTTTAGCCACTGAAGGCCACCAGGAATTAGCTGGACCTTGTGGCATGCACCTGCGGTCCCAGCTACTCTGGAGGCTGAGGTGGGAGGATTGCTTGAATCCAGGAGGTCAAGACTGCAGTAAGCTATAATGGTGCCACTGCACTCCACACTCCAGGCTGGGGGACAGAGCAAGACCCTGTCTTAAAATCAATCAATTGCCGGGCACGGTGGCTCATGCCTGTAATCCCAGCACTTTGGGAGGCCAAGGCGGGTGGATCACCTGAGGTCAGGAGTTCGAGACCAGACTCAACATGGAGAAACCCCATCTCTACTAAAAATACAAAATTATCTGGGCAAAGTGGTGCATGTCTGTAATCCCAGCTACTCAGGAGGCTGAGGCAGGAGAATTGCTTGAACCTGGGAGGCGGAGGTTGTGGTGAGCCAAGATGGCGCCATTGCACTCCAGCCTGGGTAAGAAGAGCGGAACTCCTGTAATCCCAGCACTTTGGGAGGCCAAGGTGGGTGGATCCCTTGAGGTCAGAAATTCGAGACCAGCCTGGCCAACATGGTGAAACCCCATCTCTACTAAAAATAGAAACATTAGCTGGACGTGGTGTTGGGCACCTGTAATCCCAGCTACTTGGGATTGGGAGGCTGAGGCAGGAGAATCACTTGAACCCAGGAGGTGGAGGTTGCAGTGAGCCAAGATTGTACCATTGCACTCCAGCCTGGGCAATACAGCGAGACTGTCTGAAAAACAAAGTAAAACAAAACAAGAAAGGCCACTAGGATTAAAATGCAATTTATGTCTCAGAAGAAATAAGAATAATCCATCCCATCCCCTGGCATTCTCTTTTCATCAGATCAAATCTAGTGATCGGTCTGGTTCATATCCCCTCGAGCAGCCTAGCTAACCCCTGATTGCAGGCACTCCTTCATCGCTAGCTGGCCCTAGAGTCACAGGCTTCCCTTTTTCCTAGACCTTTCCCCTTGCTCCCTGAGGTGAGAAGACCAAGGGGAAGAAAAGAACCTGCTCTGTCATTTAGTAAGCTTGCACTGGTAGCCAAAGCCCAGGAAAACAGGCTTCTAGCAGCCTCTCATTCAGACGTTCACCCAGGTCCTCAGTAGACTAGCCCTCGTCGCAGTGCAGGCTTCAGAGCGACAGGCTCCTGGAGAAGTTGGCTTGTGAAAGGCAAGTGTCAGGAAGAAGGAAGCTGAGCCTGGTCTGAAGTCACAGAGCATGTTTGGATGAGAGAAGTGGTGCAGAGGCTTGGGCAGATCTGACTTTCTTCACATCTGACTTCTCAGTTGGTGTTGTAATTGTGACTTCAAAAGGCCGTTCCACCGTTCTATCAATCCAGCTGCTTTAGGATGATGGGGAACATGGTAAGACCAGTGAATTCCATGAGCATGAGCCCACTGCCACTTCTTTTTTTTTTTTTTTTTTAGTCGAAGTCTTGCTCTGTCACCCAGGCTGGAGTGCAGTGGCGTGGTCTCGGCTCACTGCAAGCTCCTCCTCCCGGGTTCACGCCATTCTCCTGCCTCAGCCTCCCGAGTAGCTGGGACTACAGGTGTCCGCCACCACGCCCAGCTAATTTTTTGTATTTTTAGTAGAGATGGGATTTCACCGTGTTAGCCAAGATGGTCTCGATCTCCTGACCTCATGATCCGCCCGCCTCGGCCTCCCAAAGTGCTGGGATTACAGGCACGAGCCACTGCGCCCGGCCTCCACTGCCACTTCCTTACCCATAAAGCGAGTACCTACGTCAGAGGCAACGCTGTGTGGAATTCCGTGATGGTGCATAAGGCACTCTGTGAGTCCACGGATAGTAGTCTTGGCAGAAGCGTTGAGAGCAGGACAGGCAAACCCATATCTTGGCCTGCATGAGCCCTGCATCCACTCACACTTAGATTCTTCCTATACATCCTTTCCTCACGCTGGAATCCATACTGGGGGCTTACCTTTGGAACCCTACACGGTTGTACACCACACGGATGAGAGGTGACCTCAGGGGCTGGCGCACCCTGTTACCCTGGGCATACATTATTCTACAAGCAATGGATGAGGTTTCACCATCCCCTTCTCTCCAGGCCCGTCCCTACTCCACTCCAGCTTCTTTTTTTTTTTTTTTTTCCTTTTTGTGGAGAACGGGGTCTCGCTATATTACCTAGGCAGGTCTCGAACTCCTGGGCTCAAGCTATCCTCCCGCCTCTGCCTCCCTGAGAGCTGGGATTACAGGCGTGAGCCACCGCGCCTGGCCTTCACTCCAGCTTCTTTACATAATGTTTTACACGATAATCCCTTGAGGGTTCAACACTGATTTTTTTTTTTTTTTTAAAGCCTGAGGAAAAACACATTTTCTCTCCTCTTTCATTTTTAGTTATCAAAGCACTGAAGCATTTGATTCGAAAGCAAAACAAAAAGCAAACACATGAGGCCAAATTATGCCTTTCATGGACAGGCATGTGTGTGCGGATTAGAACTGAGTTGGTTCCCAGGAAGAAAATGACATGGATTTTTAAGAATAGATAGAGGAGAAAAGTAGTTCAAATTTTTTAACTTTCAACCCTGTCATTGTCCTTTTAAAACTCTTACTGTCAGTGTTTGGTGAAGTCTGTGCAAGGCCGTGAATACTGAACTCACGCTCTGGGTAAAATAAGGAGCTTAGCATTTGAGAAAGTGTGGCTGAACTTTGTCTCCCTAAAGACAATGTAAGAGAGAGTCGATTCCTTTTATTTCTTATTTCAAATCAAGCCTAATGGATCACCAAGTAACACTGCCATTTTGATGGGTGGAATAATTCAAATTTGATCATAAGAAACTAAGGTTTAGAAAAGTATTTTTTGCTTTCTTAAACTTTTTTTTTTTTTTTTTTTTTTAAAAGACAGGGTCTTGGCCAGGCACGGTGGCTGACACCTGTAATCTCAGCACTTTAGGAGGCCGAGGTGGGTGGATCACCTGAGGTTGGGAGTTCAAGACCAGCCTGACCTACACGGAAAAACCCCATCTCTACTAAAAATACAAAATTAGCTGGACTTGGTGGCGCATGCCTATAATCCCAGCTACTCAGGAGGCTGAGGCAGGAGAATCGCTTGAATCTGGGAGGTGGAGGTTGTGGTGAGCCAAGATCACGCCATTGCATTCCAGCCTGGGCAATAAGAGCAAAACTCCCTCTGAAAAAAAAGAAAAAAAAGACAGGATCTTGTTCTGTTGCCTAGGCTAAAGTGCAATGGTGTGGTCACAGCTCACTGCATCCTTTGTGCTCAAGTGATCCTCCTGCCTCAGCCTCCCAAGTAGCTGGGACCATAGGCACATACCACCACACCACCTAATCGAAAAATATTTTAATGAGACATTCTTTCTTTCTGAATCAAAACTAGAAGAACTAAGGACACAGTCATTTAAGCAATTTTTTTTCCTCCCACCAGTATTGACCAAGTGCCTACTATGTCTGTATTCATTTTCTGTATGTGCCCTAACAAATGACCACAAATTTGATGACTTAAAACAACAGAAATTTATTTTCTCACAGTTTGGGAGGTCAGAAGTTCAAAATCAAGGTGTTAGTGGGGCCACCCTCTATCAGAAGACTCTAGGGGAGAGTCCTTCCTGGCCTCTCCCAGCTTTTGGTGCCTCCAATGGCTTTGGCTGGGGGCTGCATCACTCTGCCACTCTCTGCCTCCATGTTCACATGGCCTTCTCCTCTGTCCGTGCGCCTCTCTTCTTTTGTCCCTTACAAGGACGCTTGTCATTGGGTTTAGGGCCCATCCAGATGATCCAGGACGATCCCATCTTAATTATAGCTGCCAAGGCCCTTTTCCCAACTGAGATCATCTTCACAGATGTTGGGGTGTGGGAAAATCTTTTTGGGGGCTACTGTAATATATGAACCACCACAGTGTTGAAACACTGCACCTGCTACTGTGGAGCGAAGGCAGCTGTGTTCTCAGGGTCACCGCTGTGAGTGTGTGTTGGCGTTGGAAACAGATGTAAACGTGTCTACATTCAGAGTGGGGGATGCATTCTGGAGGGGCTTCTCTCAACAGTTTATAGATGGGACACCACGTGATCTGGGCCTTTGGTAGGATTTTTGTTTTATTTTTCAAAAATATATGTTTAATGCAGACATTTAGAAGTTACAGACAAGCAAAAAACGAAGCAAAATGCAGTCACTTATATTTCTACCACTTAGAGATAAGTTCTATAAAATCTTTTCAGGTTTTTTTCTGTTTATGTAAACATATTTAAAATATGCTTTCTAATAAATACAATCAGAACATTAAACCTCATTTTTTGACCCAACATTTTTACTTATGAAGATGGCAAGAACATGTTTCTATGTTAAATTTATAATGTCTATTCCAATTTAATTGATTGATTGATTGATGGAGATGGAGTCTCACTCTGTTGCCCAGGCTGGAGTGCAGTGGCATCATCTTGGCTCACTGCAACCTCTGCCTCACGGGTTCAGGTGATTCTCCTGCCTCAGCCTCCTGAGTAGCTGGGACTACAGACATGCACCACCATACCCAGCAAATTTTTGTATTTTTAGTGGAGATGGAGTTTCGCCATGTTGGCCAGGCAGGTCTTGAACTCCTGACCTCAAGCAATCCACCTGCCTCAGCCTCCCAAAGTGCTGGGATTACAGGTGTGAACCACTGCGTTTGGCCTCTGTTCTGATTTTCATAACGTGTTAGTGTTTCACCTAATGGTTGTAGATAGCAACAATTATTTAACCAATCTCTTATTGTTACACATGTAAGTAATTTTTTAACTTTTGCTATTTTGAAGCATGCTGCAATTAATATTCTATTATGTCATTTTGGCTGGACACAGTGGCTCATACCTGTAATCCCAGCACTTTGGGAGGCTGAGGCAGTCTGTTCACTTGAGTTCAGCAGTTCAAGGCCAGCTTGGTCAACATGGTGAAACCCTGTCTCTACTACAAAGACAAAAATCAGCTGGGCGTGGTGGTACACACCTGTAATCCCAGCTACTCAGGAGAATGAGGCAGGAGAAAGAATTGCTTGAATCCGGGAGGCAGAGGTTGCAGTGAGCCAAGATCGTGCCACTGCACTCCAACCTGGGTGACAGAGACTCCATCTCAAAAAATATATAAATAAAAATTGAAAATAAAAAAATGATTCTATTTTGTCATTTTTTTGGATGTTTGTCTGATTACTTTCCACAGAATAAATTACTAGAAGTAGAATTCCTGGGTGCAAAGGTATGTACTCACAGGACTTTTGATAGTTATTTCCAAAAGGCAACCTGAAAGGCCATTAACAGTGGAAAGTCAATTAAGATACGTGAGAGGCGTGATATCTAGAAGACCGCTTCCAGCTTTAAAGTTTTGTGACTCTGGGATTCCTAGATTTAAGAAGCGTTAAGACTATACTGGAGGAAGAAAGACACTTAAAGAGAAAAGCATTGGATTTGCAGAGCGTTGCCCAAGACAATATTGGGAGTAGGACCAGAGAGGGCTCCCATGGCCAAGGTGTTAAAGGCCTTCATTTATGTTTGGGGTTCAGTAGTGACCAGAGAAGAGGAGGGGAAGAAGTGGTATTTTCTATTATTCATGACTTCTCCTACCCTAGGAGTTCTGTTTATTGCCTTGTCTCTGTGTTGTTTGCCTCTGTTTCTTTTGTGTCAGCTGGTCTTTCCTGTATCTTGCGTCTGAATTCTCTAAATTGCAGAATATGATTTGACCAGCCAATCAAAGGCTAATATAGAGTGTGCATGCTGTGCAGATAACATCAGGGCAGCTGACTAGCCTTTATGTCACATGTCGACCATGGTCTGGTTGGCTGTGGTCAGCATGGCAGGGTCCTATAGTATCAAGTATAGGGGTGAATTTTTCACCGAAACTTACTTTTTTTTTTGAGATGGAGTCTCGCTCTGTCGCCCAGGCTGGAGTGCAGTGGCACGATCTCGGCTCACTGCAAGCTTCGTCTCCCGAGTTCACGCCATTCTCCTGCCTCAGCCTCCCGAGTAGCTGGGACTACAGGCGCCCGCCACCACGCCCAGCTAATTTTTTGTGCTTTTAGTAGAGACGGGGTTTCACCGTGTTAGCCAGGATGGTCTTGATCTCCTGACCTCGTGATCTGCCAGCCTGGGCCTCCCAAAGTGCTGGGATTACGGGCATGAGCCACCGCACCCGGCTTCACTGAAACTTTCAAGGCTGAAGTCACCCTTGGAAGTTTTGCTGAAAATTCAACTCACAAAAATGCAGGTTAATAAAAGAAAAGGCACACAGATGCATTACTACCGTGCCCATGGGCAGAGTCACAGAGTGATTGCCCAGTATCCCAATGGGGTACAGATGCTTATCTACCCTACTTCTTAGGGAACAGGGAGATGGGGAGGTATGGAGGATTTTCGGGGTAGTAACTGATTTTTAGGGAATTGAATGGGCTCGAAGAACATTAAATGGTCTTGGGACAAAGTCTTTTGAGCCTGCAGAGCAGACAATGGTTTGTGACAGAAGTCCATCTAGGTCTGCTGACAGACTTCTGCCTGCCTTCCTGCAATAAGGGTTCACTTAATGAAAACTCAGGGAAGGGACCAGAGGTCTTTGCTTTGTTCTCTGGTAGGTCTGGACTTTAGGCAGATAAAGGAACTTCATTCTGTGCTTTGGGAGAGGTAGAGGATTAAGAGGGAGGAAGGACACAAATTGCTCTCCTTAGTGGGTCTGCTGGACTTAGTGCAGATAGGGGAAAAGTCTCTCGTGGCATCCACTGATCTCTAAGGACGTGTAATTCAAAATACTTGTTATACCAGGGAGCCAAATGTGAGGCGAAGTTCCCTGCACTCCTTCACAAGCATATTGAAGAACCTCTAGGTTCTTCTAGGCCGGGATGTGGCAGGCACTCTGAAATGTAGAAGTGTGGATGAATTCCTGGTGGCTTCTTGGAATTCTCTGCCCAGGACAGGAGACCAGTTAGGAAGAGCTAACATAAACCAGCCAAGTTGTAACACGAGCCTGAAATAGGGAGAGAGAGTGGAAATGAAAAAGAGGCAGGCGATAATAAAAATGATAGTGCACATTTATTGAGTGCTTTTGATGCGCCAGGGTCTGTTCTCAGCACTTGACATGTATAGTAAAACCAAGTGATAAATCAATATCCCATAAAACACGATTGGCTATTGGTAATTATCTCCCGGCCTCTGCCTGCTCTCCTTCTCATATGGGAGCTGAATAAATTCCTGTTCTTTTCAAGAGGAAGGCCCTTTATAATCCACAGTTCTGAGGTTAACCTTGATCCTAGCCCCTCCCTTTCCCACTTCTTAACAACCTTTTTTTTTTGAGATGAAGTTGTGCTCTTGTCACCCAGGTTGGAGTGCAATGGCGCGATCTTGGCTCACAGCAACTTCTACCTCCCTGAGTTCAAGTGATTCTCCTGCCTCAGCCTCCCACATAGCTGGGATTACAGGTGCCCCCTACCACATCAGGGTAATTTTTGCATTTTTAGTAGAGATGGGGTTTCATCATGTTGGCCAGGCTGGTCTTGAACTCCTGACCTCAGGTAATCCACCTGCCTTGGTCTTCCAAAGTGCTGGGATTACAGGTGTGAGCCACTGCACCCGGCCTCCCACCAACTTTCAAATTTAATTTCCAGAGGCTGTGCTCTCCTATTCTGCCCACCGGTGTCACTTCTTCCTCCCACTCCTGTGCCTTCCCCGCAGCTGAGGGTAGAGGAACAGGAGATAGATGGTGAGGGCATTGTTTCTCATCAGTTGCGCACAGTGTAGGGTTATCTTTACTTTTGTGCTTTTTGTGACAAAACAGACTGACCAAAAATCCTGTTTTTCATTAACCTTGCCTTGACACAAACCCACCTTTTATGCCACTGAATTTTTTAGGTCATGCTTATCACTGATGTGTTAGGAAAGGGTTATAGTGTATTATAGGGTAGAAACTACTGTTTCCTCTCGTTTTATAGGCGAGTTAACTGAGACAAAGAGATCTCAAGTAATCAGTTCAAGGGTCCACAGCTGATAGTGGCATAACCAGAATTCAAACGAGGCAGCCTGATTCTATAGCTTGTAAAGATGAGACCGATACCGCAGAGAGGACAAATTGCCCCTTTTCATACCTCCCAGAGATAATCTCCAATTATGCTCATGTATACAGATGTCCCTGACTTATGGTGGTTGGACTTACGACTTTACAGTGGTGTGAAAGCCATATGCATTCACTATTTTCCTTGACTTACAACGGGGTTACCTCTGGAGAAGCCCATTGTAAATTGAAAATATCCCAAGTTGAAAACACACTTTCAACTTAAAGAAATTTTCAATTTCAGATGGCCTTATCAGGTTGCAACCCCATCCTACATTTGGAGACATGTTATTCTCTTTTTATTCCTAACTTCACTTTATCACTGTTCTTCCCAACACACTTATTTTTTGATCAAGAGATGACTTATATTTCTCGGCCCACTTAAGTTTCTCCCAATCTCTTAGCATCTTTCCTGTTCTATTTCCTTTTCCTACACAGCCTAGATTGCATGTTTTATCATCTCTACCTTTCCCAGGTATTAGCTTTTTTGTTTGTTTGTTTTTTCAAGACAGAGTCTTGCTCTGTCACCCATGCTGGAGTACAGTAGTGCTATCTCGGCTCAGTGCAACTTCTGCCTCCTGGGTTCAAGTGATTTTCCTGCCCGTCTCCCAAGTAGCTGGGCTTACGGTTGGGCACTACAACGCGCAGCTAATTTTTGTGTTTTTAGTACAGATCAGGCTTTCACCATGTTGGCCAAACTGGCCTCGAACTCCTGACCTCAAATGATCCACCCACCTCAGCCTCTCAAAGTGCTGGGATTACAGGCGTGAGCCACCGCACCCGGCCTCCCAGGTATTAGTTTTTAAGCTGGGATACCAATTGCAGCTTAGGCTAGATCATGGTGTTGAAACCTTGAAAGCATTCTCTGGTGCTAGCCTCTTTTTTTTTGAGATGGAGTTTCACTCTTGTCACCCAGGCTGGAGTGCAATGGCATGATCTCTGCTCACTGCAACCTCTGCCTCTCACGTTCAAGTAATTCTCCTGCCCCAACCTCCTGAGTAGTTGGGATTACAGGGGCCCACCACCACGCCTGGCTAATTTTTGTATTTTTAGTAGAGACGGAGTTTCACCATGTTGGTCAGGCTGGTCTCGAACTCCCGATCTCAGGTGATCCACCCACCTCAGCCTCCCAAAGTGCTGGGATTACAGGCATGAGCCACCATGCCCAGCCTCAAGTTAGAGTTTTCTAAAACCTGCCATCATCAGACTTTTGCCCATATCCATATATAACCTATATTATTATTTACTATTATTTACCTAATGTTTTCTTCTTTCAATCATCTCACATTTTTAAAGTGAATTTATTTAACAAAAACCACCTTCCTAATTGAACATGGGTTAGACAGCATGAGGGGATTATTTATCTTATTATGTGTGATAATGGATAATGATTTTGTGGAAGAATATTATTGTTTTCTGAAATTGCATGTTGAGGTATTTCAGGAGAAAAGTGTCACAATGTCTGTAATTTAGTTTTAAGTTGTTAGACAAAAAACAAATTACAGATGAAATTGTAAAGAATGGTTGAATCTCTGGTGAGGACATGGTTCCTCTGGGGTGAGGACATGGTGGTAGCTTGGGAGACTGAGGGAGGAGAATCGCTTGAACTGGGAAGGCACAGGCTGCAGTGAACCCTGAGTGCACCATTGCACTCCAGCCTGGGTGGCAGAGTGAGACTATCTGTTTTGTTTGTTTGTGTGTTTTTGTTTGTTTTTTTGAGACAGAGTGTTGCTCTGTCACCCAGCTGGAGTGCAGTGGTGTCATCTTGGCTCACTGAAACCTCCACCTCCCGGGTTCAAGCGATTCTTCTGCCTCAGCCTCCGGAGTAGCTGGGATTACAGGCGCTTACCACCACACCCGACTAATTTTTGTATTTTCAGTAGAGATGGGGTTTCACTATATTGGCCAGGCTGGTCTCAAACTCCTGACCTCATGATCTGCCTGCCTCTGCCTTCCAAAGTGCTAGGATTACAGGTGTGAGCCACTGGGCCCTGCCTGTACTTTATAATTTTTAGCCTTCAATCCCTTCATCCAAATTCAGCCACAAAAACCTGAAGACATTAAATAACAGATAAAGCTGGGCATTGTGATGAGCCTGTAGTCCCAGCTACTCTAGAGGCTGAGGCAGGATGATCCCCTGAGCCCAAGAGTTCAAGGTCAGCCTGGGCAACATAGCAAGACCTTGTCACAAAACAGAACCAAACCAACCCCCCCCCCCAGAAAAAAACAAAAAACCCCACAAAAGCCGGCTGTGGTGGCTCATGTCTGTAATCCCAACACTTTGGGAGGCTGAGGAGGACAGATTACTTGAGGACAGGAGTTGGAGACCAGCCTGGTCAACATGGCAAAATCCTGTCTCTACAAAAAATACAAAAATTAGCCAGGCGTGGTGGTGTGCACCAGTAGTCCCAGCTACTCGGGAAGCTGAGGCAGGACAATTGTTTGAGCCTAGGATGCAGAGGTTGCAGTGAGCTGAGATCACACCATTGCACTCCAGCCTGGGCCACAACTTTCCCATTTCCTATCTTTGTTCTTTTTCCTTTGTAGTTTGCCATGCCCTAGAAGGGAGTGGATTTCCTGAGGAAGTGAGTGAAGTCTCCATCTCCTTTCCTCGTTACGCTATTGACTGTTGCCATCTGGCAGTGGAGGAAAGTCAAATAGACAGTGATTTCAGTGCCCATCCACTCCTCAAATACTCCATTTGAGGTTTTTCTTCGTCTCATCGGTGATAGGGTACACAATGTGGTAAGTTATATTTTGTAAAAACACATTCTTTTTTTGTTTTTTCCTTTTTTTTTTTTTTTTTTTTTTTTTTTTTTTTTGAGATGGAGTCTCGCTCTGTCGCCCAGGCTGGAGTGCAGTGGCCAGATCTCAGCTCACTGCAAGCTCCGCCTCCCAGGTTTATGCCATCCTCCTGCCTCAGCCTCCCAAGTAGCTGGGACTACAGGCGCCCGCCACCTCGCCCAGCTAGTTTTTTGTATTTTTTAGTAGAGACGGGGTTTCACCGTGTTAGCCAGGATGGTCTCAATCTCCTGACCTCGTGATCCGCCTGTCTCGGCCTCCCAAAGTGCTGGGATTACAGACTTGAGCCACCGCGCCCGGCCTCTTTTTTTTTTTTTTTTGATGCAGTTTCACTCTTGTTGAGTGAAGCAAGGCTGGAGTGCAGTGCTTCCATCTCGGCTCATGGCAACCTCTGCCTCCTGGGTTCAAGCGATTCTCCCGCCTCAGCCTCCAGAGTAGCTGGGTCTACAGGCATGTGCCACCATGTCCCGCTAACTTTGTATTTTTAGTAGAGATGGGATTTCACCATGTCAGTCAGGCTGGTCTTGCGCTCCTGACCTCAGGTGATCCACTCACCTTGATTTCCCAAAGTGCTGGGATTACAGGTGTGAGCCACTGTGCCTGGCCACGTTCTTTCCTCTTTATACTTATTAACCCTTGATGATTATAGGGTAATGTTGCACCGAGTTATATCTTTGGTATCTGTTTATATGATACCTAATCCCTGTAGTTAAAGTTAATAATGATATGAAAAAATAGTCCTGCCGGGCAAGGTGGCTCATGCCTGTAATCTCAGCACTTTGGGAAGCTGAGGCAGGAGGATCACTTGAGCTCAGGGCTTCAAGACCAGCTTGGGCAACAAAGTGAGACCCTTGTCTCTACAAAAAATTAGCCAGCCATGGTGGTGCGTGCCGGTGGTCCCAGCCGCTTGGGAAACTGAGGTCGGAGGACAGTTTGAGCCTGGGAGTTTGAGGCCGCAGTGAGCCATGATGGCATCACTGCATTCCAGCCTGGGTGACAGAGCGAGACCCTGTCTCAAAAAGAAAAGAAAAAAAAAATTTTTAGGAGCTTGATGACCCATGTCTTGCAAAAGGGCACTGCTATCAAGATGACAATTTTACACAATCAGATTCTGCCTGTACTTCCTCTCATGCCAACCACCAAAAATAGAAAACAAAATAATTGAGATAAAGAACATTATCATTCCTTATTACAGTTAATGGCTAGGAGGCTATAGAACTAGCACAGAGTGCACCCTGAAATCTAGGCCCGTGGAAGAAAAGGTTAGTTTCTGTAAACGAGCCTCAGAAAATGGATAGAAGTAGCTGTAACTCATCCTCCTCTGTGATTTGGAGATAGCTTACTTTTAAAATTAAAGTGCCAGGAAGCAACAACCCTAAAATGTAACTAACGTCAGATAAGATGTAATCTAGGAAATTGTAATATGCCCATCATGCGGTAATGTTGTAATGGCAGTAGCCTTTGGTGGCTGATAAGGAATATTGGAAAAGGTGCCGGAGTGAGAGAGTGACAGTCTCCAGTTTCTCCAGCAGCGACCAGGGCAGGCATACCCTGACTGTCCAGTTATGTGTTCTCTTCTGGTTGGCAGCTGGACGGCTGCGTGGTGGAGGAGGGAGAATCAGGCGCTCACAGCCAGAAGCTATTCCCAAAGACCTCCTGGCTCTTTGTAAACTGGGCCTATACTCTGCCAGCGGTGGGATCGTCTTAATTGGATTTCCTAAGCTAATTTTCCTGCTGGGAGCAGAAAGTGCACAGCAGCTTGGAAGGCAGAAGCAGGTGTGAAAACAGGATGGTCAGAATCTTGGCCCTGCCGACTACAGAATTTGGGGGCAGTTGGCTTCAGTCACCTCTCCCAGTGGGCTTCCTCGTTTGTAAAATTCAATGACAATATTTCCCCCATGGGGTTTTTGCGAAATATGCGCCAGGTAATGTAATTGGAAAGCTCAGTGCCCCCCAACTCCACATACCTGGGGATTCCAGTCATTCCGGCATTTCTTTTTCTATGTTAATGAACAAATTTGCACTCTGGTTTTGCTCATTCATTCTTTTTCTCCTTACTCAGATCTGTTTACGCAACAGATGTTTATAAAGTGAACCTGGGCCACTCCTGTAATCCCAGCAGTTTGGGAGGCTAAGACAGGAGGATCGCTTGAGCCCAGAAGTTCAAGACCAGTCTGCGTGACATAGTGAGACCCCCAACTCTACAAAAAATACAAAAATTAGCCGAGCACAGTGGAATGCACCAGCAATCCCAGCTTCTCGGGAGGTTGAGGTGGGAGGCTTGAGCCTGGGAGGTCAAGGCTGCAGTGAATGGTGATTACTCAACTGCTCTCCAGCCTGGGTGGCAGAATGAGACCCTGTCTCAAAATAAATAAATACAAATAAAGATAATGTGAACCTGAAGTGAATTTGTGTGGAGGGACTTGAACCCCTGGGGACAGCTCCCTGTCTGGAGGCGAGGAGCCACCGTGTAACTTGAGTCAAACTTGACCATGCTCAAATGAGATGAAGGCCTTTGGTCACTGTCAGGCATCAGAGGGTACAGATTCCTCAGGCCTGACTTCCTTCTGGAAGCCTTTTTGAACATCTTGGCCCTTACTCTGTGATTTCCGTGAACTCTGCACACTTCCGGCAGAGGCAGGACAGGGTAGGGATGGAGAGTGTGGATTCTGGTGCCTGCATTTGAATTGTCGCCACTGACTGGCAGCCACTTCCTCAGCCTTGTCTGTAAAACGGGCATAATCGCGTACCCTCCTCATGGGGTTGTTATATAAATGAGGTGAGTTTGTGTGTGGAGAGATTAGGACCTTGCCTGAGCCAGGTATGGCAGTGTGTACCTGTAGTCCCAGCTACTCCAGAGGCTGAGGCAGGAGGATCATTTGAGTCCAGGAGGTGGAGGCTGCACTGAGCTATGATCGTGCCATTGCACTCCAGCCTGGGCAATGCAGTGAGACCCTTTCTTTAAAAAAGAAAAAAGAAAAAAAAAGAATTTTGCCTGGCATATAGGATATGCTACGTAATGTAAGAGTCAGTGACTGCTGGACCGCATGAAAGTTTTGTTTTTGTAGGCAAAAATGATCTGATGCTGGCGGCTTCGCTTGGTTGAACCTGGTATTTACTGCACTGTGCTGCAACTCTTTGCTTCAGGAAGGCTCACCTTCCTGGGTTGGGGTTGCTGGGCGAGTCTGCTGGCTCTGTGGCAGTGTGTGTGTGTTTCTGCCTTACCCAAGTGACTTCTGTGATTTTGACTCTGGCCCGTTTAGCGATGGAGCAAGCAACGGTGTCATCACTATGTCATGCCCAGCATAATCTCATGCGCAGGGTGGTGGTAGGAGCAAGCAGGCCAGTTAAGGAGGCTCTGGCAGGTTCTGCTGCTGTGGGGGAGAATGCCCTGGGTCATTTAGCCAACAGGGAGGTTGGCCCTGGCAGGAGGCCAGGTCACCACGCCAGGCTGTCACTCGAGTACATAATCCCGGCTCTGTGCTCCCTGTCAGCTGCCTGATGGTTGCTCACCGGGGGCAGACTCTTATCTGGGAGCAGTCATCCTGACCTTGCAGTTTGTCACCTCAAGCCTCATGACCAGAGTTGTGAAAATGTCACTCTGAGTCGGATATCCAGTACAGGCGTTCCTCTGGCTCATTGTGCTGCAGTCCAGGCCTATACCTCTTGGGCCAGGCAAACTGATGGACAGTCATTAAAAAAAAGAAAAAGGAAAAAAGGAAAAAATAGAGTTTATTTTTATATTTATTTATTATCTTTATTATTTTTTTTTTTAAGATAGAGTCTCGTTCTGTTCCCCCGGCCAGAGTGTAGTGGCGCGATCTTGGCTCACTGCAACCTCTGACTCCCGCGTTCCAGCAATTCTACCACGTTTTATTTATTTATTTATTTATTTATTTATTTATTTATTTATTTGAGATGGAGTTTCGCTTTTGTTGCCCAGGCTGGAGTGCAATAGCGCTATCTCAGCTCACAGCAACCGCCACCTCCCGGGTTCAAGCGATTCTCCTGCCTCAGTCTCCTGAGTAGCTGGGATGACAGGCACATGCCACTGTGCCTGGCTAATTTGAATTTTTAGTAGAGACAGGGTTTCTCCATGTTGGTCAGGCTGATCTTGAACTCCCAACCTCAGGTGATCCGCCTGCCTTGGCCTCCCAAAGTGCTGGGACTACAGGCATGAGCCAACGTGCCTGGCCTCTACCACCATTTAAAGGATGATTTTTAATTTAATTTTTATTTTTAATTTTTGTAGACAGTGTCTCATTCTGTTGCCCAGGCTGGAGTGCAGTGGCATGATCATGGCTCACTGCAGCCTCGACCTGCTGGGCTCGAGAGATCCTCTCACTTCAGCCTCCCGTGTAGCTGGGACCACAGGCATGCATCACTACACCTGGCTAAATTTTAGTTTTAAATTTTTTTGTAGAGATGGGTTCTTGCTG
The DNA here is from genome assembly GCF_000951045.1 of Mandrillus leucophaeus. Classification (NCBI taxonomy): domain Eukaryota; kingdom Metazoa; phylum Chordata; class Mammalia; order Primates; family Cercopithecidae; genus Mandrillus; species Mandrillus leucophaeus. Next base: position 2,811,157 of record NW_012108919.1, on the reverse strand, counting down.
TGTTGCCCAGGCTGGTCTCGAACTCCTGGGCTCAAACGATCCACCCAACTTGGCCTCCCAAAGTGTTGGGATTACTACAGGCGTGAGCCATCACGGCTGGCAAAATAGAGTTTAAATGAAAAACTTTTTGTTTTGCTCAAGGGAACACACACTGGATAGGCCTTTACTTACAGACACTGAGGAACTGCCAGTCATAATGTGAGCTTGTCAGGGCTGAGCAAAAGCCTGACGCAGTAGTGCAGTGGGCTCTGCAACTCCCCTTGGCGCCCACATATTCATCCCTAGAGAGCAAGAGCATCTTATTCATCTTTTGCATCTGTGGTGCCAAGTACTGTATTTGGTGTAAAATACGTAATTAATAAATATTTACCGACTGACCAAAGAGCAGGTACTCAGTAATTACTTGTTGGTTGTCACTTGTGACCTCTGCCATAATTACCTTCTCCCTTGACCTGGACCCTGGCAATTCTTGGGTGTGTGGCCATGGGAACCGAAGGGTAGCTGGGTTGTACTTTCTCTCAGTTCATGGGCCAACATTCTCCAAGCATGTGATGCTCAGAGACTTGACTTGGGGCTTCATGTCTCCTCTCCTGAGGCCGCTATGGTAGCGGTACAGAGTTGAGATCCTTGGCTGTCAGGAAGGTAGGGGACTGGGAAAAATGAGAGAAGGGCCCGTCTCAGCCTGGCCTCCAGTCGCTGATGCCCTTCTCCTAACTTACTCCTTCCAATTCCATGTTTATAAGGAATGGAGTCATTCATTCTTCCAGCAGGTGTTTATTGAGCTGCTCCTATGTGCCTGACTCTATATGGAGTTAAACAGAAATGCCCTGTGCTGGCTTGTGGCGGCCAAGCGTTCATAGCAACCTTGCTTTTTGATGCTTCAATGGTGGCTCTTCCTAGTTTAAAAAAAAAAAGGAAAAAAAGAAAGAAATGCCCTCTGCTCTTAGAGCACTTATAGCCTAGAATGAATGAACTTTGGTTTTGAGAAGTTGAAAGAGCCCATATGGAGTAATGGGGATGGGTGTGGAGAGGTAGGGGAAGAAAGTGAATAAAAACTGTTCCCAGTGACCCCCGACAGGGAGAATAGCAGCACATGCGTTAATCATTCTGTGCTTATCATCCTCAACTTCAACATTTCTAAACTTGTCTGTTTCTAGATTTTAGCTCTGGTAGATATTTGAAATAGTCAATATTTTTTGTTTGTTTGTTTTAATAGTCAATATTTTTAGTTAAAAGCACTTTCTTTTCTTAAAAAAGTAGAGACGCACCAACATGGCACAAGTATACATATGTAACAAACCTGCACGTTATGCACATGTACCCTAGAACTTAAAGTATAATAACAATAAAAAAAAAGAAAAAAAATGGCAGAATAATAATTGGAGACATTTAAGAATGTATTCTTCTTCCCTGTAACAATGTATAATCCTGATGTGACAATGAGGCTACCGTTAAGCTAAACAATAATTAAAAAGAGGAATTATCAGAAAAAAAGAAAAAAAGTAGAGACGGTCTGGCGCAGTGGCTCACACCTATATTCCCAACATTTTATGGGGCCAAGGCGGGCGGATCACTTGAGGTCAGGAGTTCGAGACCAGCCTGGCCAACATGGTGAAACCCTGTCTCTACTGAAAATACAAAAATTAGCCGGGCATGGTGGTGGGTGCCTGTAATCCCAGCTATTCTGGAGGCACGAGGCAAGAGAATCTCTTGAACCTAGGAGGCAGACATTGCAGTGAGCCGAGATTGTGCCACTGCACTCCAGCCTAGGTGACACAGTAAGACTCCATCTAAAAAATAAAAATAAAAATAAAAGGAGAGACAGTGTTTCGCTATGTTTGCCTAGGCTGGTCTTGAACTCCTGAGCCCAAGCAATCTACCCATGTGGGCCTCGCAAAGTGCTGGGATTATAGACGTGAACCACTGCATTCAACCTGAAAGTGATATAGGGGTTAAGAAGTTAGTGAAGGTACAGAAGTCCTTGGTAAGGTTGCCCTTTTTAATGAAAAGCAGCCCCCAAATCATTTTCTAACAAACAGCAGCCTATAAAAATCGAGTTGCAGACACAGATGCTGGCAGTTGAGCCAATCATGCTCAAAATGATGGCGCCATCTTCCCTTCTGTCTCTGCCAGCCTTGTGTACAGTAAGGAGCAGACGAGATGGGGCTGGTCAAGTGGAAAGTTCATTTGCATAATAAGATTAGGGTGGGGCGGCCAGCCTTCCCTGTGCTATGTAAACGTCACACCTAATCGAACCAATCTGTGGGCCCTAAGGAAATCAGACACCGTTTCCTCAAGCCTGCCTATAAAATCTGGGGCATCTACCACTAACTGGTCTTTCCCTTTCAGAAGCCCTTCTCTTTCACTAGAGAGAGAGCTGTTCTCCTTTCTCTTTATTTTGCCTATTAAACCTCCAATCCTAAACTCCTAAAGTATGTGCATGTCCTAAATTTTCTTGGTGCGAGGTGACGAACCCTGGGTATTTACCCCAGAAAATGAAGCCACTTCAAAAGAACTTTGGGCCGGGTGCGGTGGGTCATACCTGTAATCCCAGCACTTCGTGGGGCTGAGGTGGGCAAAACACCTGAGGTCAAGAGTTCCAGACCAACCTGGCCAACATGGTGAAATCCCGTCTCTACTAAAAATACAAAAACTTAGCTGGGCATGGTGGCACTTGCCTGTAGTCCCAGCTATTTGGGAGACTGAGGCTGAATCGCTTGAACCCAGGAGGTGGAGGTTGCAGTGAGCCAAGATCGTGCCACTGCACTTTGGAGCATATTTACCCCTCCACCAAAATTCATACATTGGAACTCTAGCTCTCAGTGTGACTGTGTTTGGAGATAGTGCCTTTAAGGAGGTAGTTAGGTTAAATGAGATCACAAGGGTATGTTCTTAATCTGATAGGACTGATTGGTGTCCTTGTACACTGGAAGAGAGGGGTACACTGGCATACGCCTGTAATCCCAGCACTTTAAAAGGCCGGGATGGGAAGGCTAGCTTGAGCCCAGGAGGTGGAGAACAGCCTGGGCAACATAGCAAGATCTCCGTCTTTACAAAAAATTCGAAAGAAAAATTAGCCCAGTTAATTTTTCTCACAGCTACTTGCGAGACTGATTGAGGTGAGAGGATCGCTAGAGTTTCGGAGATTGAGGCAGCAGTGAGCTATGATTGTGCCATTGCACTCCAGCCTGTGTGAGAGAGACCTTGTCTCCAAAACAAAAAGAAGAGGCAGGGATACCAGGAATTCCTGTGTGCACAGGAAGGGCCACGTGAAGACGTAGAGAGAAGGCCCCCATCTTGCAAGCCAGGAACAGGAGAGCTGGAAGAAAATACATTTCTGCTGTTTACACCACCCATGCTGTGGTGTGTTCTTATGGGAGCCAGAGCTGACTAATAAAAAATAGTTTTAATTTTTCCTTCAGTGAAGATCCAGAAATAAATAAATTCATAGGTGTCTTCTTCTGTACAAAATTCATTGAGTTTCAAAAGGTATTTATTAATATCTTTAAGGCGACTCACTCAGCCTAAGTATTAAAGCAGCAGATGCAACTCGAACCCTTCCTAAGAAATGCTAACATTTTCCCCTGGTTTCCCCAATCTCTGAGTCTTTCATAACAAATATGTTTGGAAGTAAAGATGCAATTCCTGCATCTTATATGTATTTGCAGTGGTAATTCATGCTGATCTAATGCATGAGCACAGATTTTATGTATCCACCGTGCTATGGGATCGGGGACGGACACAGGGGAGTTCTAGGTGAATAATGCCCCAGTACTCAGATAGCATCTGTTCCCCAAAGTCAGGCAGCCCAACCCTGCTGCAGGAATTGAGGGAGGCTCCCACACACTGCCTGGTTCTGACTAGCTTCTCTTAATTTAGTTCTCATAGGTATTGATACATATTTATATAATACTATGTATATTCAATCAGTATTTGTTGAATGGAATTATGTTAATGTGTGCTCACTCACAGTATAAAAATGATGCTGCCGCAAATGGCTCTGCAGTCACACTGTACGTCTTATCTACACCCCTTCTAAGGAACAGGAAGCCATGAAGTATCTGTAGAATCACAGCTTTCATTTGTTGCTGGGGGAAAATATTTATAAGCAGAGATGTAGAATTTCATTTGTTTTGACACGTTGTGGGAGGTGTTCTCAGAAAGGTGTTTTGAAAAAGTGTAATGTCATCTCCCATGGATCTTATTTTGGGATCCCCAGAATGTGCAGGGAAAATGAACAGACTGTCTTTAACGACCTCTTTAACGGCTGGTAGAGCTTCCTTTGCTGCACAGAAAATGTTCAATCATGTTCTTTCTCTCTCCCTTCTCACTTTTCCTTATCTTCTTTCTTTTCATCTCTACTTCCTCTTTCTTCTTATTCTCCCTTTCTTCTCTTTTGAACACTTTTTGACTTTTCTTTTGTAAAATAAAATAAAATAACCAAACTAGGTGAGTTGTTGGCCAAGTTCAAGGGCAAATGTGTAGTTGACATGAGAGAGTCACCTGTTTAATGACAACTGTTGGGAAAAACTGCCTCTCACTAGGTAAGCTACAAATTGGGAGAAACAATGACTGACAAATGGAAGCATGCATCTACACAACTTTCCCCTGAACTTTTTTTTTTTTTTTTTTTTTGAGACAGAGTCTCGCTCTGTCCCCGAGGCTGGAGTGCAGTGGTGCGATCTCGGCTCACTGCAAGCTCCGCCTCCTAGGTTCATGCCATTCTCCTGCCTCAGCCTCCCAAGTAGCTGGGACTACAGGCACCCGCCACCATGCCCGGCTAATTTTTCTATTTTTAGTAGAGATGGGGTTTCACCGTGTTAGTCAGGATGGTCTCAATCTCCTGACCTTATGATCCTCCCAAAGTGCTGGGATTACAGGCGTGAGCCACCGTGCGTCCAACCTTTCCCCTGAACTTTTAGGGGAAGATTTTGTTCCTTCTGCTGGCCTGGCTGGCCCATTCAGGCTGATGAGTAGAGCCTTGGCTGATTTAACCTAGCAAGGGGATAAACAACTTAAGCAGGAGAAAGGAGTAGCTCCAGGGACAAGTCCTGGGGCAGAGAACTGGGGGTGAAACCACCTCTGCAAAATTATGACTGAGACAATGAAAGAGATCTAATTTAATCAATTCCATCTTGCCTCTAACCTCCAAGCTGTCCATGTTCATTCCTGGGTATAGGCTGAACAAACTTTGGAAGAAACTTAGTTTATAGCTTATAGTGTTTTTTGTTTGTTTGAGACAGAGTCTCACTCTGTCGCCCAGCTGGAGTGCAGTGGCGCGATCTCAGCTCACTGCAACCTCGGTTTCCCGGGTTCAAGCGATTCTCCTGCCTCAGCCTCTCGGGTAGCTGAGACTACAGGTGACTGCCACCATGCCCAGCTAACTTTTGTATTTTTAGTAGAGATGGGGTTTTACCATGTTGGTCAGGCTGGTCTCAAACTCCTTGACCTCAGGTGATCCACCCGCCTTGACCTCCCAAATTGTTGGGATTACAGGCGTGAGCCACCCCACCCAGCCTCTAGTTTATAGTTTTTTAAAACAAAGACAGGCCAGGCGCAGTGGCTCACGCCTGTAATCCCAGCATTTGGGAGGCCGAGTCGGGCGTCACGAGGTCAGGAGATCAAGACCATCCTGCTAACAAGGTGAAACCCCGTCTCTAACCCGGCAAAAAATTAGCCGGGTGTGGTGGCAGGTGCCTGTGGTCCAAGCTACTCAGGAGGCTGAGGCAGGAGAATGGCGTGAACCTGGGAGACAGCTTGCGGTGAGCCGAGATCGAGATCGTGCCACTGCACTCCAGCCGGGGTAACAGAGTGAGACTCTGTCTCAAACAAATAAACAAACAAACAAAGACAATAATAGCCCTTTCCCAAAGCAGACCTCCTTCTTGCCTGGGGACTAGATTGCCTTTGTAGGACTCACAGTAGCCACAAGATTAGAAATTATGGTTTAGGAGTCTTGCGGCTGGAGGCTACAAGATTCTGACCCTCCCTAAACTGCTCCTAAGATCAGTGCTTGAGATATTTTGGAGATCCTGCACTTGATGGATCAGCTGGCCCCACCCAGATCAATAAACTGGCTCATCTGATCTTGTGGCCTCCTCCCAGGAACCAACTCAGTGCAAGAGGACAGCTTCAATTCCCTCTGATTCCATCTCTGACCAATCAGCACTCTCGGCTCACTAACTTCCCCCAACCCACCAAGTTGTCCTTAAAATTCTCAGGGAGACTGTTTTGAGTAATAATAAAACTCCAGTCTCCCACACAGCTGGCTCTGAATGAATTACTCTTTCTCTATTGCAGTTCCCCTGACTTGATAAATTGGCTCTTCTAGGCAGTGGGGAAGGTGAACCCATTGAGCAGTTACAGGAGGGAAGGAGAATGATTATTTTATTTTATTTTATTTCATTTCATTTCATTTCATTTCTTTCTTTTTTTTTTGGTGGGGGGGACGGAGTCTTGCTCTGTCGCCCAGGCTGGAGTGCAGTGGCCGGATCTCAGCTCACTGCAAGCTCTGCCTCCCGGGTTTACGCCATTCTCCTGCCTCAGCCTCCCGAGTAGCTGGCACTACAGGTGCCTGCCACCTCGCCCGGCTAGTTTGTGTGTGTGTGTGTGTGTGTTTTTTTGTAGAGACGGGGTTTCACTGTGTTAGCCAGGATGGTCTCGATCTCCTGACCTCGTGATCTGCCCGTCTCGGCCTCCCAAAATGCTGGGATTACAGGCTTGAGCCACCGCGCCCGGCCTCATTTCATTTTTTTGAGACAAGGTCTTGCTCTGTTGCCCTGGCTGGAGTGCAGTGGCACAATTATAGCTTCCTGTAGCCTCAACCTCCCAGGCTCAAGTGATCCTCCCACCTCAGCCTCCTGAGTAGCTGGGACCACAGGTGTGTGCTGCCACACTCAGCTAATGTTTTAAATTTTTTGTAGGAACAGTTGTCTCACCATGTTGCCCAGGCTGGTCTCCAATGCCTGGGCTGCAGTGATCTGTCTGCTTTGACCTCCCAAAGTGCTGGGATGACAGGCGTGAGCCACCACGCATGGTGCAAATGAGGGTCTGGATGGTCTTTGCTCTATTTCTCTTCAATGTTTTCATTTCTTTTCTTTTTTAAGGAATTCGGGAGGTCAGACTGGAATTTCTCCTGATGAAGCTGTGTTTAGATACTCGGTGGAAATATGATAGGATTTTTTCCCCTCAATTCAGCTATGGTGCCTTACGCTATGCAAAATAAATGTAAATATACTTAATAGGGTGCCTTGGTCAATAAGGGCCTCAAGAGTTTTCAAGCCTCTGTGTTTACAGATGGATTCAGACTTCCATTGAAGTGGTGACAACAGTGTGTTTTTGCTGCAGGGAGGCCCCATGGTCCCAACTCCCTCAATATCAGGATCTCACAGACCTGCAAATGTAAAGGTAAAGCAAAGCGATTTGGGCTATGTGGAAATTTGAGGCATGTGGCTCAACTTCTCTACACACAAGTTGAACAGGACTCTCTTCTTGGTGGGCAGAGTTGCGTGTTTGAGATTAAGTTTCCATTTAAAGCAAAACAAAACAAATCAGGACACTTTTCTTTTTTTCTTCTCTGTGGGCCTCAGATGATATGAGGCCTGGACCCTTCATGGTTTCTTTTTTAGAGAGGCAGTCCCTGAAACAGGATGGTGAGCCAAGACCCTGAAACATGTTCAGAATTTTCTGGGCTTAGCTTCTTTGGTTATCCCCAAGCCTTCCGAAGGCCAAGTGATGAATGTGAAGGCCTGGCCTCAGGCAGCACTGTGTGGGAAGGAGGGAGGCCTTGGCCCACTCTTGGGGCTGGAGGAGGTGGCCACAGTGAAGTAGGAGAAGCTGGTCTGAAGATGCCTATCATGGGTCTGAAGGGCAATGGGCTTGAGCCAGTTGCTGGTTTGTGGCAAGTGACAGCCAAGGCAGATTTATAGAGCTTCTCTGCACTCCCCGGGGTTCCTAGATGCTGGGAGAGGGGAACTTGGTAAATAATTGGACCTTGCATGGCCAAACAAGTTAGTTGGGTATGTGAAAGGAAGATAAAATCTTGGGACCCCAGACTCACTATGCCAAAGGGAAAGTTAAGCTTGGGAACTGAGTCGTGCAAAAAATCACCTTCCTTTTTGTTCCCAAACAGTTATCTAGCTGCAATGATAGAAGGCCACCTATCCAATCCCCATGAGGCCTTCCTCACAAATTGCTCAAAAGGAAATTCCTTGTGGACACCCAAATCTCTCAGAATGCATATTCCCCCAGTAAACTAACCCTGAAACAGAGTTCTGTTCTGTTGAATCTCATCCTGACAATGTAAATAAATTAATAGCCTGTCTTCATGGGTATGGGACAAAAACAAGACTAGGAACCATCCCTCCACCTATCCCGAGACAAATGCATATTTGATTTCTCCCTCTACTCTATGCTTACTTGGTTATTTATTATTTGTTTTGAAACAAGGTCTCACTCTGTTGCCCAGGCTGGAGTACAGTGGTGTGATCATGGCTCACTGCAGCCTCAACTTCCTGGGCTCAAGTGATCCTCCCATCGCAGCCTCCCAAGAAGCTGGTCTATAGGTATGTGTACTACACCTGGCTATTTTTTTTTCTTTTTTTTGTAGAGTCGGGGTTTTGCCATGTTGCCCAGGCTAGTATGCTTACTTTATCTTATGTAAAATGAAGCATGACGTGAATGCATAATTGACTCTCCTCACTCTTCTTTTTTTTTTTCACATGTAAAATGTGGATTTTGAGAGCACCAATCAAAGCCTCACAAGATATAACCACCTCACCTCCTACCCTCCCCACTTTCTTTTTTCCCCTTTATTTTCCTCCTTCCCCTTCTGTCCATTCTTTCCCCTTTAAATACTGAAGTTTAAAAACTTTTTGGAAAAAGCACAGGCCTCACGTCCTACCATAACTTGCTTCTTTTCCCCAGGCACATCCTCAACGTTGGCAAAATAAACCTCTAAATGGATTGAGATCTGTCTCAGACACTTTTTGGTTTATAGGCAGTAGAGGGAAGTGGCATCCCGAAGGACTGAGAAATCTGAGACCTCCTGGTTATGAGAATGATCATCAGAGTAACAAGACTTCCCATCTAATGAATGCTTACTGTGTGTCTGGTACTTAATTGTGTCCAAATTAACTCATTTAATCCTTACGACCATGTTGTGAGGTATCATTTCCACTTTAGAGATGAGAACACTGAAGGTCAGAGAGATTGGGTAGATTGCTCAAAGTCATGCAGGTAGGAAACGCTGGAGCCAGAATGTGGACTCCATTGATTTGATTCTGGAGCCCACAATCTTGGCCATACCATCATGACTGCCAGCCCAGGGGGTACAGGAGCCCCAGGAAACCAGCACTCACTGAGGGCAGGAATCCCATCTGCTGGCATCTTGCCTTTGATTCTTGTACAGTTCCAAGCACACAAGAGGAGCTTAATACATGTTTGTCGACTCTATCCCTTTGCTTGGGGGGCGGTTTATATTCTTGTTAGAGGAAAAATACTATCACGCCTGAGAGAGAAAACAATTTAGAACAAAACACCCAATGCCAAAAACCATGGGGGGGTGATAAGGGAGGAAAACACAATCATATAGCAGACTGGATACTGTTAGCGCCTTCTCTTCCAGCAAGGAAACCATCAAAAATCAAATTAAGATCAGAAGGTTGCTTGATGAGTTTAGGACTCTGGGCAACGGAAATTGGATTTCCTAGAGGGTATATTTTTATCACATGGTGGCTGTCCCCGTGAAACATCCTCCTTCAGTGAGGAGTATGTTTGCCCAGTGGACTGGATGTTTACATTGGCCAGCCGTATTCTGCTCTGGTCAGTGCTGGAAAACACCCAGTGCTTTGCCCTCCAGCTTTCCAGACTCCATGGAAACTCCCCGCTCTCTGTTTGTGCTTGTCATTACAACATCCCTGGGTTCCACACTCTCCTCACATTACAATTTCCATGTCTCCAGTTTATTTTACATGGGTTAGAGTGCCTGCTCCTCAGGACCGTGGGGCCACTTGTCACCTGATCACATTTTAGGGTTGCCTCTTCCAGTGAATGGGTACATGGTAGCCTTAAGGGTAGCCCATCTGTGCCTGCATTTTTGTCTTTTCCTAGAGCTCATATTAGGGCCTTTCTTTGAAACTCTGGCTGTCTGAATAGCTTAAGGTGCATTCCTCCTATTTACCTGTTTATCTATCTTTCTCTTTTATTTATTTATTTATTTATTTATTTTTGAGACAAGGTCTCACTCTGTCACCCAGGCTGGAATACAGTGGTGTGACCATAATTCACTGCAGCCACAAATTTCTGGGCTCAAGTGATCCTCCTGCCTCAGCCTCCCAAGTAACTGGGACTACAG
>NW_012108919.1:2792878-2800553 GCF_000951045.1 Mandrillus leucophaeus | reverse complement strand
ATATATATAAAATTAAACTTTTTATTTTGAGATCATTATAGATTCACATGGAGTTGTAAGAAATAAGACAGAGAAATCTCCTATACCTTTTGCCTAGTTTCCCTTAATAGTGTACCCTGCAAAACTGTACTAAAATATGATAACCATGATATCAACATTACCACAGTCAAGAAAGAAAACATTTATATATCCAGAAGATCCTTCCTGTTGCCTTTGTGTAGCCACGCCTGCTTCTCTCTTGCCCTTATGTCTTCTTTAACCCCTGGCAACCACTAATCTGTTCTCCATCTCTATAATTTTGTCATTTCAAGAAGGTTATGTCAATGAAATCATACAGTATGTAATCTTTTGGGATTGACTTTTGTCACCCAGATTCTCTGGAGATCCATCCAGGGTGTTGGCTGTAGTGATAGTTCATTATTTCTATTGCTGAGTGATGTTGCATAATGTGGATCTAACAAAGCTGTTTTATAATCACTTACTTATCAAAGGACATCGGGTTGTTTCCAGTTTTTGGCTATTACAAAGAAAGTTGCTATTGCCGGGCACAGTGGTTCACACCTGTAATCTCAGCTCTTTGGGAGAATGAGGTGAGATCATGCCACTGCACTCCAGGCTGGGCAACAGACCAAGACTCCATCTCAAAAAAAAAAACCATGGCCTGGCATGGTGACTCATGTCTGTAATCCCAGCACTTTGGGAGGCCGAGGTAGGTGGATCATTTGAGGTCAGGAGTTTGAGACCAGTCTGGCCAATATGGTGAAACCCTGTCTCTACTAACAATACAAAAAATTAGCCAGGTATGGTGGCACATGCCTGCAGTTCCAGCTACTTGGGAGCCTGAGGCAGGAGAATAGCTTGAACCTGGGAGGCGGAGGTTGCAGTGAGCCGAGATCATACCATTGCACTCCAGCCTGGGTGACAGAGTGAGACTCTATCTCAAAACAAACAAACAAACAATAGAAAAATGTACTTAGTACACCAATAACATGATTAATTATTTGGATTTTATTTTTATTTTTATTTTTTTTGAGACAGAATTTTGCTCTTGTTACCCAGGCTGGAGTGCAATGGCTCATTCTTGGCTCATTGCAACCTCTGCCTCCCAGGTTCAAGCAATTTTCCTGCCTCAGCCTCCCAAGTAGCTGGGACTACAGGCGCCTGCCACCACCACACCCAGCTAATTTTTTGTATTTTCAGTAGAGATGGGGTTTCACCGTGTTAGCCAGGATGGTCTCGATCTGCTGACCTTGTGATCTACCTGCCTCGATCTGCTGACCTTGTGATCTACCTGCCTCGGCCTCCCAAAGTCCTGGGATTACATGTGTGAGCCGCCACGCCCAGCCTGGGGGCCCCAAAATTCTTTGTAGTGGGTGGGGGGGTGCTATCCTGTTAATTGCAGAATGTTTAGAGGCATGCGTGGCCTCCATTTCCCACCTGTAGTGCTGCCTTCCACCCCCAGCTGTGACAATCAAAAATATCTCCAGACATTGCCAAATGTCCCCTGGGGGTAAAAATTGCCCCACTGGCCTCCAGTTATGTAAACTTTTCACATTTCTTTGAAATTAATACACGCTTGTGGGGAAAGTTTGGAAAATCGTTGTAATAGAGGTAAAAATACTATTTTAAACCACGACAGCTGCTTCCCCTCAGGGAGTGGCAGAATTCCTCTCTGGAGTAAGTAGCCTTTTGTTGGGTAAAATAACTTGACTGGCTACTTCTCTGGTGAAATGCAAAGGGGAGGCTCTTCCCCAGGCCTGGTGGATGGAGGCCCTGAAACACTCTGCATTACATATGAATAGGAATTCGTGGGTGGTGATGGAGGAAGGAGGGCAGAAGTGAGGTAAAGGAGGGGTTTGAGGGAATGGGAGGGAGCTGGCCGCAGGGTGACAGGTGGCAGCCTGGGGCTGTACAGATGTGGGTGGGTGAGAAGGGTACTAGGGCGGGGGTGGCTGGAGGAATTTTAAGTGCTGTGATGAAATGGGCACCCTTCTCTGCCCTCCATCGCCAAGTGCCACTCCTCTGCGAAGCCTGTGACACACAAAGTCCTGTGTCAATGGTTCGTAAGAAATTGGGGAAAGTGCAGGGAAAAGAACAGCTAAGGGAGGTGAGTTGTCCGTGGGACTGAGGGTGGAGCAGGGGACAGGAAATGAGAGCCTCAGATGGAGAAGCCCAAGCCTCGAAGGGGGAGGATCCTAGACTTCATTCTGGAGGTGGGAGAGGGGGTCCGAGTGAAATTTATGTAACTCTCAAAGGAGGCAATGATTTAGGCTATTAATTCTGTATAGGGAAATTTGCAGTATTTCCTTCCATAATTTTTTTCCATGCATATTTTTAATGCAGTTAATCTTGCCGTGTATGGCCATTTTTTTTTGTCCGCTGCGTCAGTCCCCTGAGGGGCGGGAGATATTTTCGGTCCCTGCCAATGTCACCATTTTGTGCAGTGCCAGGTGGAGACAAAGTCGCTGGAATTACAGCCGCCTGGTACCTCTGGAGCAGCTGGGTCCCTGGAGGGCAAAGCTGTCTTGAACTGCTTGCAAAGGAGTGAGGGAAAGTGTGTGTGTGTGGTGTGTGTGTGTGACAGGCACATGGGAGTGGGTGGGAAGTGGATAGTGTAATTTCTCCTACCTTTATTATTTCATTATTTTTATTTTTATTTTTTTGAGACGGAGTTTTGCTCTTGTTGCCCAGGCTGGAGTACAATGGCACGATCTTGGCTCACTGTAACCTCCGCCTCCCAGGTTCAAGCGATTCTTCTGCCTCAGCCTCCCGAGTAGCTGGGACCATGCCTGGCTAAATTTTTAAAAATATATTTTTAAGTCCGGGCGTAGTGGCTCACACCTGTAATCCCAGCACTTTGGGAGGCCAAGGCAGGTGGATCACCTGAGGTCGGGAGCCTGACCAACATGGAGAAACCCCGTCTCTACTAAAAATACAAAATTAGCTGGGCCTGGTGGCACATGCCTATGTGCTACTAGGGAGGCTGAGGCAGGAGAATTGCTTGAACCTGGGAGGCAGAGGTTGCGGTGAGCCGAGATCGTACCATTGCACTCCAGCCTGGGCAACAAGAGTGAAACTCCGCCACAAAAAAAAAAAAAAAAAAAAAAAAATGTTTTTAGTAGAGACCGGGTTTCACCATGTTGGCCAGGCTGGTTTTGAACTCCTGACTTCTGATTCATCTGCCTTGGCATCTCAAAGTGCTGGCATTACAGGCGTGAGCCACCACGCCCGGCCATTCTCCTTCCTTTATGACACTCTCTTCTGCAAACAGGGCTCTCAAAGGTCCCTCAGAGATTTAGTAAACAGGCCTTTTGGTTTTTCACTTTGCCTTTTCTGCTTGTAACTTAGACTAGAGTCCTTGCAAATTAGGTCCAAGGTTTATCTGCAAGTAGGGCACCATGAGGTTTTGTCCTAAGATGAAGTTCTGTTTTAGGATTAGTTCTCTCTCAGGGGCCTCTGCCAACTCTCCTGCAACTCACTTGCAGGGCTGCCTCCCAGCCCCTCCGGATGGACTGAAGCCTAGGAAGTACCCAGGTGAAATGCAGGGTTACGTTCAAGCCACAATGTTACCGGAAAGGTGTCCTCATTCAGACCCCAAGAAAGGGTTTTTGGATCCGCACAAGAAAGAACTCGGGGAATATCCATAGAGTAACGTGAAAGCAAGCTTATTAGGAACGTAAAGGAATAAAAGAATGGCTACTCCAGTGGCAGAGCAGTGGCATGGGCTGCTCAACTGAGTACACTTCTAGTTATTTCTTAATTATATGCTAAACAAGGGATGGATTATTTATGAGGTGTCCAGGAAAGGGGTGGGCAATTCCCGGAACTTAGGGTTCCTCCCCTTTTTAGATCATATAGGATAATTTCCTGATGTTACCATGGCATTTGTAAACTGTCATGGCGCTGGTGGGAGTGTCTTTTAGCGTGCTAATACCTTATAATTAGCATATAATGAGCAGTGAGGATGACCAGAGGTCACTTTCGTCACAGTCTTGGTTTGGGTGGGTTGTGGCCAGCTTCTTTACCATCACCTGTTTTATCAGCAAGGTCTTTATGGCCTATATCTTGCGTCCACCTCCTATCTCATCCTGTGACTAAGAATGCCTAACTTCGGCTGGACGCAGTGGCTCACGCCTGTAATCCCAGCACTTTGGGAGGCTGAGGTGGGCAGATCACCTGAGGGCAGGAGTTGGAGACCAGCCTGGCCAACATGGTGAAACCCCGTCCTTACTAAAAATACAAAAATTAGTCAGGTGTGGTGGCGGGCACCTGTAATCCCAGCTACTCGGGAGGCTGAGGCAGGAGAATCGCTTGAACCTGGGAGGCGGAGGTTGCAGTGAGCCGAGATCACGTCATTGCACTCCAGCCTGGGCAACAAGAGTGAGACTCTGTCTCAAAAAAAAAAAAAAAAAAAAAAAAAAGAAAAAAAGAAAAAAAAGAATGCCTAATCTCCTTGGAATGCAGCCCAGTAGGTCTCAGCCCCTATTCAACATGGAGTCACTCTGGTTCGAGCGCCTGTCACAATGACTACCCTTTGTCAACCTTCTACACCACCCCCTAACTCACACAGGTCAACACAAATACCGTTAGCCAGTGGAAAAGACCTTTTAAGATGAAACCGGAGAGCTAATAAGCCTGGAGGTAGTGGTGCCTCCAGGTAAAACTATGAGGGAGGATGCCACCATCTGGTTCACACAGTAGTTCATCACCCACCTTCCCCCTTCTTTCCTATTCTCTCTTCATGGACACAGCTCTGCCCATAGCTTGCCACGTTTGTTTTTCAAAGGTGTGTGTGTATAAGGGGTTTGGTTAACTGAGGACACTTGAATACTATGATAAACAGAATTCTGTCCTATTCTCCCCCACCCCTAGCCCCCATTCATACGTTGAAGATTATAGGGGAAAAAAAATTTTCTTTACCCTCTTATGTTCAGGATCTCTGGGCCTGCAAATTAAACTGACAGAAGACATATTAACAGCAGAAAAAGGTATATGCTCACAAAAGAAGTAGATGGTTCTTTAAATGGTTAAAGTTAGAGGCTTATACATCTAACTTAGCAGGGGAAAGGGAGGGAGAGCAAAAGCTTTTATGTGAGGAACAAATAGGTTTCTTTAGGAAAGACAAATGGGTTTTTAGGAGAGCAAATGAGAGATAAAGTTTGTGATAATGATTGTTTACACAGGTATGAGCGATCTTTCCGTCTCCTTCAGGACCATAAAACCCCTGGAGAAGGGATTGGGGTAGCTTTTATTCGTGTTCTCCCTTCTGGGAGTAGATATGACCTGAAGAGGGGATTTACAGCAGCTTTATTTCCTAGAAGTTGCTGTTTTTAGTTCGGTAAGGGAAGTTCTGAGAAAGCTTGTTTCTGCATCTGTGGATTCTCAGTTGCCATATGCCAATGTGGCGTATTATGGGGTAGCATATTCTGATCTCCTTCAATCTCTAACCCCCACTGTGATTGTATTTGGAGCCGGGGCCTATAAGGAGGTAATTAAGGTTAAATGAAGTCACGAGGGCGGGGCTGTAATCTAATAGGAGTTGTATCCTTCTTTTTTCTTTTTTTTTTTTCTGAAACATCGTCTTGCTCTGTCGCCCAGGCTGGAGTGTAGTGGTGCGATCTCAGGTCACTGCAACCTCTACCTCCCGGGTTCAAGTGATTCTCCTGCCTCAGCCTCCCCAGTAGCTGGGATTACAGGCTCCCGCCATCATGCCCGGCTAACTTTTGTATTTTTTGTAGAGACGGGGTTTCACCATGTTGGCCTGGAACTCCTGACCTCAAGTGATCCTCCCGCCTTGGACTCCCAAAGTGGTGAGATTACAGTGTGAGCCACTGCACCCAGCCCACATTACAAAAAGGCCAACCTTGGTGAGGTACCACAATTTCTGTGCTGAGTCAAAAAAGGTGAGAGAATTTTGCAAATCACCTATGCGCTGCTAAAAGGTAAGAATTGCATCACGTGAAGTCTTACCCTCTGCTGGCCTTTCTGCTAGAAACCAGCACGACGTCGTTCAGGGTAGAGTGTTACCTGCCAGTGAGTCTGAATCTGAGACTCTAGCCTTGGAACCTCCTGTTCTCCCTTCCAGCAGGCCCTGATAGAAGAGAGGGGCTCCAGGGACCCTAATCAGATGCATGCGATCATCTGGAAATGTTTAAAGTCCTAAGAACAGATAGAAACCATGTTGCTGATTGGTTCCTTATTTTGAGTTGGGCCTGCCTCATTGTTTAAGATTCCACTCTCATTTGTTGGGATTTTCTCTTCAGCATGGTAAAAAGCAAACTTATTCTGCCATATGAGAACAGGACCTTCTAAACTGGGCTTTGAAGTTTGCAGCTTTGTAACGAGTCAGCCATCTGAAAGCCTCTGCTTTCCAGCCGGCTCCAACCAACCCACAGCTACTGATTAGCATATCAAAGAGTGGGCATGTCCTGATGGGCTCCAGTAGTGGCACTAGCTCACCGGTTTTTGGTGGCCCATGTTTCAGACAGAAGGAGGTCTAGTGCCTTTCGGCCCTGCGCCCTGATGCCGGGTGGTTACCATTTCACCTTTCATTCCATTTCCTCTCCTCTTCCGGCTGTGTGCTTAAAAACACATACCACACACATACATCCAAAACCCAGCCCTCGTTTTGAATGATAAAAAGGAATCAGAAATGAGGAACAAGGAAAGGAAACGAAAGGGAGGCTTTTAAAGAGGGATAAAGCCCTATCTTCCTCTCTCATCCCTCTCTAAAATCCAGACAACTCCCACAGATAAATACACCAAGTATTCTAAAGTTATTTTAGTGTCTTGGTTTTGACTAATTGCTGGGTTAGAAAAGAACCTTCAGAAAGGTTGGCGGAAGCAATTTAGAGTAAATTTTACCATTGCCCTGGGGTGCTGATCCCAAATAATCGCAACCCTTAATAGCCAAGCTGAGCTGGAGACTGCCTGGTTATTTTTATCCTAACGAGAGACTCTGGCACTGCCAAGGAAATTGTCTCTCTGGGAGAGTACTGCTTCTGTGACTTGACCAGCAGCAGTAATAAGTTTGTGGGGCCCCCAAATGGGTGTGTAGAAACAGGTGACCTTGAATACAGATGAGGGGAAAGGAGAGAAAATGGACAGAAACCAAAGACTCCCAAGATAACACATCATGGAAATAAACAAAAGTCTACAGAAATTAAATGAGGGATAAAAGACAGAAAGACTCCTCTAATGAACTGATTTTGAAAGAAAATCATTTGAATTCTTTTCATGTTAAAAGTATAAACAAGGTAGACCTGTCTTCTTGAAAACTGAATTATATGACTTTTATTTTTAAATCCCTAGTATATGTAAGGGAGAGGATAGCAATACATTAATTTCTCCCCAAAGTTTCAGCTGTTTATTGAGTTAAAAAAAAATCAGAGCCGGGCATGGTGGCTCACGCCTATAATTCCAGCACTTTGGGAGGCCAAAGTGGGCGGACCACCTGAGGTCAGGAGTTCAAGACCAGCTGGGCCGACATGGAGAAACCCCATCTCTACTAAAAATAAAAAATTAGCCGGATGTGGTGGCGCATGCCTGTAATCCCAGCTACTTGAGAGGCTGAGGCAGGAGAATCTCTTGAACCTGGGAGGCGAAGGTTGTGGTGAGCCGAGATCGCACCATTGCACTCCAGCCTGGGCAACAAGAGCAAAACTCCATCTTGTGT
>NW_012108919.1:2791116-2792488 GCF_000951045.1 Mandrillus leucophaeus | reverse complement strand
TCCATTTTATATAAAAAAGTAGCCTGCTATTAATAAAGATCATGGATTACATTTGGAACTGGATGGGAGGATGACTGTCTTCCGCTGTTACATAAATTATGGACACCATAGAATTTAAGGTAGAAAGAACTTTGGCTGATTATTTCCCTCTCTCAATTCAAAGGTGAGAGAATTGAGGAACCACTGAGGACCTTGGTTAAATCCAGGGTCACATCACTAGCTGTCAAAGGATCAGGGTCTAGTGCTCAGTAGCCACCAGACACACACGGCTATGGAGCATTTGAAACGCGCCTGCTCCTAACCGACATGTGATGCAAGTGTAAAATATACGTTGCATTTTGAAGAATCTTTTGCTCCATGTATGAGAAAATGTAAAATATCTCAGTAATTTCCACATTGATTACATGTTGAAATGATAGTATTTTGATATGCTGTTGCTCTTCTTTCATTTTAGTGTGGCTACTAGAATATTTAAAGTGACATATAGGGGCTGGGCACTGTGGCTTACGTCTGTAATCCCAGCACTTTGGGAGGCTGAGGCAGGAGGATCACCTGAGGTCAGGAGTTCGAGATAAGCTTGGCCAACATGGTGAAACCCCGTTTCTACTAAAAATACAAAAATTAGCCAGGTATGGTGGCACGGGTCTGTGATCCCAGCTACCCGGGAGGCTGAGGCAGAAAATCGCTTGAACCTGGGAGGTGGAGGTTGCACTGAGCCGAGATTGCACCATTGCATTCCAGCCTGGGCAACAAGAATAAAACTTTGTCTCAAAAACAAAACGAAACAAGAAAACAGGCTGGGCGAGGTGGCTGACGCTTGTAATCCCAGCACTTTGAGAGGCCGAGGTGGGTGGATCACCTGAGGTCAGGAGTTCGAGACCAACCTGGCCAACATGATGAAACCCCGTCTCTACTAAAAATATATAAAAACTAGCCGGGCATGGTGGCAGCCACCTGTAATCCCAGCTACTTGGGAGGCTGAGGCAGGAGAATTGCTTGAACCCAGGAGACAGAGGTTGCAGTGCGCCGACACGGTGCCACTGCACTCCGGCCTCGGCAACAGAGTGAGACTCCGTCTCAAAAAAAAAAAAAAACAAGAAAACATACAGGGCTCTCATTCTATAAGGCTGGTGATTAAGTGTTTTTGCACCATTACATTTCAAGGTAAAATCACAATTACTTTTGCCCCAAAGTAATATTTCTTTTGGACAACACTGGTGTAGAATACGGATCTGGATTCTCCGTCCAGTATTCTCTTCATACACTGCTTTGAAACATAGAATGTCAAAAGGTAAGGAAAAATTTACTTCCCCTTTTCTAGAATTAGGTAGTTAACCACAGTTCATATTATTATTGATTTGATAGTTTCTTG
>NW_012108919.1:2785083-2786426 GCF_000951045.1 Mandrillus leucophaeus | reverse complement strand
CTTTTTATTTTAAACACTCTGTTGCCCAGGCTGGAGTGCAGTGGCGCGATCTTGGCTCACAGCAACCTCCGCCTCCTGGGTTCAAGCGATTCTCCTGCATCAGCCTCCCGATTTAGCTGGGGTTACAGGTGTGTGCCACTATGCCCAGCTAATTCTTTGTATTTTTAGTAGAGATAGGGTTTCACTATGATGGCCAATCTGGTTTCAAACTCCTGACCTCAAGTGATCCGCCTGCCTCAGCCTCCCAATGTGCTAGGATTATAGGCGTGAGCCACTGCACCCAGCCTAATTTTTGTGTTTTTATTAGAGACGGGGTTTCACCATGTTGGCCAGGCTGGTCTAGAACTCCTGATCTCAAGTGATCCACCCACCTTGGCCTGCCAAAGTGCTGGGATTACCTGCATGAGCCACTGCACCTGGCCTCAGTCCTTCGTTTTATCCAATAGAAGGTCAAGAGCAGATAAACTGGGTATCTCATCCTGCCACACAGACGAGCGTGGTGGAATGCTGCTGGAATCCCTGAAGGTTCACTTACCCTCAGTGCAGCGGTCTCTGAATTTCCATATATGTGTTTGCATCTGCTCAGAAGTCATGTTAGGGCTCTGACAGGAAATGAAGGGCATATTCCAACTGGGTCATTTGAGGAGAATTTATGAAGTTGGGGCAGGGCAGGGTGTTGGAAGTCCTGTGGAGAGCCAGGGTAGATCGTGGTGGGCAGTGTTACCACTGTGAGGGTGGATGGAGTGAGGAAAGGGAGAGACACTGGAGCCTGGAGAGAGCTAGACAGCTCTAGAGGGAGGAATGCCTGACAGGAGCCATGGACCCCATTTGAGAGGCTCAGCCAGCTCACGATGACTCAGTAGAACGCACACCCTGACCTGACTCTCCTCTCTCCCTCCATCATCTGCTGGGGCTCCCTGTTTGCCAAACTCTACCAGAAGCCAGGGACAGCAGAGCTGTTTGATGTCATCCTTATAGATCAGCCTTTTGTGTAGAGAAGGGTGATCTAGGAGGACGAAACGGATGCCCAGCACAAAGGTTTAGAAATGCAGTTCAGGCTGGGCATGGTGGCTCGCACCTGTAATCCCAGCACCTTGGGAGGCTCCGGTGGGCAGATTACTTGAGGTCAGGAGTTCAAGACCATCCTGGCCAACATGGTGAAACACTGTCTCTACTAAAAATGCAAAAATTAGCTGGGGGTGGTGTGGGCATCTGTATTCCCAGCTACTTGGGAGGAGGAGGTAGGATGATCCTTTGAACCCAGGAGGCAGAGGTTGCGGTGAGCCAAGATCATGCCACTGCACTCCAGCCTGGGTGACAGAGCAAGACCTCATCTCAAAAAA
>NW_012108919.1:2781809-2784430 GCF_000951045.1 Mandrillus leucophaeus | reverse complement strand
CTCACTGCAACCTTTTCTTCCTGGGTTCAAGCAATTCTACTGTCTCAGCCTCCGGAGTAGCTGGGACGACAGGTGCCCACCACCAAGCCCGACTAATTTTTTTTTTTTTTGTATTTTCAGTAGAGACGGGGTTTCACCATGTTGGTCAGGCTTGTCTTGAACTCCTGACCTCAGATGATCCGCCCACCTCGGCCTCCCAAAGTGCTGGGATTACAGGTGTGAGCCACCATGCCTGGCCTGTCTCTCTTATTTTTGGCCATACTCTATGTGCCTAGAACAGTGCCTGGTTCATCAGTGGTATCTGCTGTCGGTTTTGTAAATGCATGGATATACTGCTACCTTTTAACAAGTACAGGAGGCACACAGAAAGGACTGTCTCAGGGCTGTTCTTTTTGGAGCAAAGGGAGACTGGGTGGGCTGCTGGAGTCCCAGCAATCAGCTCTGGGACATTAGGTGATAGATGCCAAGTACTTCCCAAGTTGGTGGCACACTGTATCCAGAGTTGTTAGCCTGAGCTTTGAGTTGGTTTGGTGTCTTAGTCCATTTATGCTACTATATCAAAATACTAAGGTCAGGTACTTTGTAAACAATAGAAGTGTATTTCTTTCCGTTCTAGAGGTTGGGAAGTCCAAGATTGAGGCACCAACACTTGGTGTCTGATGAGGGCTGGTCTCTGCCTTCAGGGTGGCCCCTTGTTGCTGCATCCTCCAAAGGGAACGGACGCTGTTCCCATCAGCCCTTTCAGAGAGTCACTAATCCCATTCATGAAGGCAGAGAGGGAATATTCCATATAGTATTCCATTGTATGGAATTACCTCCTAAAGGCTCCACCTCTTAATATTGTGCATTGCAGATTTAGGTTTCAACAGAAATTTTGGAGGGGACACAAACATTCAAACCATAGTGGGTGGTATCCGGCCTGATTCACAGGGTTGAAAAGGGAGGAGAGAGGCAAAGAAAATTAATTGAGATCTTATCCTCCCTTTCTACCCATATCAATATGCTTTGGATGCTAGAAGTCTCTTTAATATTTGTGATAATTCCCAAGCCATTCAGAAGAAGAGGGAAAAGAACATTACATTTACCGAGCATTTATTGTATGTCAGGCATTTGCACTCACTATCATTTAATTCTCACAGAGATTAAATAAGGTAGCCATTTTAAAAATTGTAGTAAGAAGCAACATGAAATTTGCCATCTTAACCATTTCTTTTTCTTTTTTTTCAAGACAGAGTCTCACTCTGTCACCCAGGCTGGAGTGTAATGGGACCATGTTGGCTCACTGCAACGTGCATCTCCTGGCTTCAAGCGATTCTCCGGCCTCAGCCTCCTGAGTAGCTGGGATTACAGGCACCCACTACCACACCGGCTAATTTTTAAAATAGTTTTAGTAGAGACGGGGTTTCACCATGTTGGCCAGACTGGTCTCGCACTCCTGACCTCAGGTGATCCACCCACCTCGGCCTCCCAAAGTGCTGGTTTTGCAGGCATGAGCCACCATGCCTGGCCTACTCATCTTAACCATTTCTAACTGTACAGTTCAGTAGTATTAAGTATATTCACATTATAGTGAAAAAGATCTACGGGACTTTTTCATCTTCCCAAAATGAAACTCGTTTTGTTTTTTTTAACTTGTATTTTAGGTTCGGGGGTACATGGGCAGTTTGTTATATAGGGAAACTCACGTCATGAGTTTATTTCATCATCCGGGTACTAGTGCTCATAGTTTTGTTTTAAATTTTTTTTCTGCTCCTCTGCCTCCTCCCACTCACCACCCTCAAGGAGACTCTAGTTTCTGTTGTGCCCTTCTTTGCATTCATGAGTTTTCTTCATTTAGCTCCCACTTATAAATGAGAATGTGTAATATTTGGTTTTCTGTTCCTATATTAGTTTGCAAAGAATAATAGCCTCCAACTTTACCTATGTTCCCGCAAAAGACACTATCTTGTACTTTTCTTCTTTTTTTTTTTTTTAGACGGATTCTCACTGTGTCTCCCAGACTGGAGTGCAGTGGCACGATCTCGGCTCACTGCAAGCTCTGTCTCCCAGGTTCACGACATTCTCCTGCCTCAGCCTCCCGAGTAGCTGGGACTATAGGCACCCGCCACCACGCCCGGCTAATTTTTTTTTGTATTTTTAGTAGAGACGGAGTTTCACCGTGTTAGCCAGGATGGTCTCGATCTCCTGACCTCGTGATCCACCCGCCTTGGCCTCCCCAAGTGCTGGGATTATAGGCGTGAGCCACCACGCCCAGCCTATCTTGTACTTTTCTATGGCTGCACTCTTCCATTGAATAACTCTCCATTGGCTCCTCCCCTGGTTCCTAACAGCCACCATTCTACTTTCTCTCCCTATAAATTGAACTACCCTAGGGACCTCATGTAAGTGAAATCATACCGTATTTGTCCTCAAAGTTTATTCATGTTGGAGCGTGCGACAGGATTTCCTTCCTTTTTTAAGGCAGAATAATATTCGATGGTATGGATATAGTGCATTTTGTTATCTATTCAGTCACCGGTGAACACAGGAGTTGTTTCCATCTTTTGGCTGTTGTTAATGCTGCTGTTATGAACATAAATGGGTATGTAAGGACCTCTTTGAGACCCTACTTTCAATTCTTC
>NW_012108919.1:2776798-2779349 GCF_000951045.1 Mandrillus leucophaeus | reverse complement strand
AGGGAAACTCACGTCATGAGTTTATTTCATCATCCGGGTACTAGTGCTCATAGTTTTGTTTTAAATTTTTTTTCTGCTCCTCTGCCTCCTCCCACTCACCACCCTCAAGGAGACTCTAGTTTCTGTTGTGCCCTTCTTTGCATTCATGAGTTTTCTTCATTTAGCTCCCACTTATAAATGAGAATGTGTAATATTTGGTTTTCTGTTCCTATATTAGTTTGCAAAGAATAATAGCCTCCAACTTTACCTATGTTCCCGCAAAAGACACTATCTTGTACTTTTCTTCTTTTTTTTTTTTTTAGACGGATTCTCACTGTGTCTCCCAGACTGGAGTGCAGTGGCACGATCTCGGCTCACTGCAAGCTCTGTCTCCCAGGTTCACGACATTCTCCTGCCTCAGCCTCCCGAGTAGCTGGGACTATAGGCACCCGCCACCACGCCCGGCTAATTTTTTTTTGTATTTTTAGTAGAGACGGAGTTTCACCGTGTTAGCCAGGATGGTCTCGATCTCCTGACCTCGTGATCCACCCGCCTTGGCCTCCCCAAGTGCTGGGATTACAGGCGTGAGCCACCATGCCCAGCCTATCTTGTACTTTTCTATGGCTGCACTCTTCCATTGAATAACTCTCCATTGGCTCCTCCCCTGGTTCCTAACAGCCACCATTCTACTTTCTCTCCCTATAAATTGAACTACCCTAGGGACCTCATGTAAGTGAAATCATACCGTATTTGTCCTCAAAGTTTATTCATGTTGGAGCGTGCGACAGGATTTCCTTCCTTTTTTAAGGCAGAATAATATTCGATGGTATGGATATAGTGCATTTTGTTATCTATTCAGTCACCGGTGAACACAGGAGTTGTTTCCATCTTTTGGCTGTTGTTAATGCTGCTGTTATGAACATAAATGGGTATGTAAGGACCTCTTTGAGACCCTACTTTCAATTCTTCCTCTTTTTTCTTTTTGATACAGAGTCTCGCTCTCTCGCCCAGGCTGGAGTGCAGTGGCGCGATCTCAGCTCACTGCAACCTCCGCTTCCCAGGTTCAAGTAATTCTCCTGCCTCAGCCTCCTAAGTAGCTGGGATTACAGGTG
Organism: Mandrillus leucophaeus; assembly: GCF_000951045.1. Classification (NCBI taxonomy): domain Eukaryota; kingdom Metazoa; phylum Chordata; class Mammalia; order Primates; family Cercopithecidae; genus Mandrillus; species Mandrillus leucophaeus. The sequence goes on along the minus strand of NW_012108919.1, from coordinate 2,778,258 downwards.
CCCAGCACCATGCCTGGTGAGTTTTTGTATTTTTAGTAGAGACAGGGTTTCACCATATTAGCCAGGCCAGTCTTGAACTCCTGACCTTGTGATTTGCCTGCCTCGGCCTCCCAAAGTGCTGGGATTACAGGTGTGAACCACCACACCTAGCCTCAATTCCTTTTTTTTTTTTTTGAGACGGAGTCTCACTCTGTGGTCCAGGCTGGAGTGCAGTGGTGTGATCTTGGCTTACTGACAGCTCTGCCTCCTGGGTTCACGCCATTCTCCTGCCTCAGCCTCCTGAGTAGCTGGTACTATAGGCACCCACCACCATGCCCGGCTAATTTTTTTTGTATTTTTAGTAGAGACGGGGTTTCACCGTGTTAGCCAGGATGGTCTTGATCTCCTGACCTCGTGATCCTCCCGCCCCAGCCTCCCAAAGTGCTGGGATTATAAGCGTGAGCCACCACGCCCGGCCAATTCTTTTGGATATATAACCAGAAGTGGAATTGGTGGAGTAGGTAGGCATTTCTATTTCCACTTCGTGAATGAAGAAACAGTGGTCTAGGGAACTCCTGTAACATGCCCACGGTCTGCAGAAAACTGCAGAGTGAAAGCTCAACCTTGACTCTTGTCTTTGCCCATTTCCACCCCATTCTGAGGTCACAGCCTTAGCTGCATCCTTTAAGGGTACACCTAGGTTTAACTTGGAAAGTTGGGGATTACATTTATGCATACTTGTGGCAGCAGCTGATTTTGCGGTTTACATAATTGGAAATGGTAGAAGCTTTAGAATTCTGTTTTGTCCCAGGCTCAAGTTGCATTAAGTAGTTGACAACCATAAATTGGCTGAATTCTTTTCTGGACCCCAGATTCCAACACTGTTCTGCATTTTGTTTTAGTTTTGTGTTAATTAAGTGTTAACAGAAGTCTGGGGTGTATTGTTTTGGAATTAGCTGACCAAGGACCCATTTATAGTTTTTTAACTTTGGGCACCTCAATATTCAAAAGTAATTTTATTTTCTTTCAAAAGCAATTTTAACCTGAACTGTTCAACTGTTCTGTTTAACTGTGAAGTTCTACTTTATGCCTATTATCATATTGCCAAATAGTTTTATATTCATATTAAAATTTCAAGTAGAATTTGGTGAGTCTAATTTTTGTATTGGTTCTGAGATTAAGATGTGTGAGGAGAAAAAAAGTGATTTTATTTGTTTCCTTCCTAACCCTAAGTGTTCTGTACTGTCCCTGGGTTGCCATTTGGGATGTGTGGTGTTCATGGGGGAGGAAGCTGTGTGTGAAAGGAGAAGTCATGAGGAAGAGAAAGGAGGAAGGGTAGGGAAGGTAAAGGTCTGTAGAATGATTTTACATTCGACGAGATTGTCGAGATGATTTCAGACCTTTGTTTTGTTTTAATTTTTTTTCTTTTCTTTCTTTTTTTTTTTTTTTTGAGACGCTGGCTTATATTTTTCTTTCTAATA
>NW_012108919.1:2771061-2775262 GCF_000951045.1 Mandrillus leucophaeus | reverse complement strand
GAGCCAAGATCATGCCACTGCACTCCAGCCTGGGTGACAGAGCAAGACCTCATCTCAAAAAAAAAAAAAAAGGCAATTCAAACCTCCTAAAGAAAAAAAATGTAGCTGTGTAGCTTCCATGATTCCCCAGACCCTGACTGAGTTTCCGTGGTATTTGGTTAGTGATTACTCTGTTTTTGTAGGAGCAGGCCCCTGAGTTTTGGCCTTTCTGTACTGAGCTCTGAACTTGTCATTGTCTCTTTCAGTGATTTCATGATCTGGTTGACTCTGGTGATTAGGTGGTGGCCTATGCCAATTATCACTGTGTATGTCTGGGAAGACAGAATAGCCCATATTGCAATCTGGCTATTTTCTCCATGCAATTATAGGCCTTAATTTTAATGAAACTGTTTGGGGTTTATTCTAATCAGCAAAATGAAATGTGGTGGTTACTGTAGAATTTCCTTTTGGTTGGGCACTGAAACCATACATGAGCCTTTGGCTGCTCTTGGCTTTCATCTAAAGTCATGGGAGAATGTGGTTTCACATGGAACACTGTGCTTCCCTGGTATTCTGTTGTGAATGGAATATAGCTCTTACACGCATGACCATTATTTAATCGCAGGTGCAGAATATCTTGAGCATATCACAGCTGACTTATGTCTTCCTTTCCCCATCAGTCACACAATCCAGGAAATTGAGAATTATCCTGTTGTGAAGAAGGCTTGGACTGGCAACATGGCTTCATCCATAGAGCCATGCATATCCTTGGAGGGGGATACGGGGACTTAGTTTTGTGGTCTAAGAACATTCTTGGCCTACTGATAAGTCATTTCTGAAATTTGTTGTGCAAGAGGAGTGGACTTTTAGCATTGAATAATAGTCTTTACATCAATTTCATGAACTTAAATAACGGGTAAATGATATACTTAGTCAGTAATCCATAGACCCAGTACCTTGGATTTTAAGACAGTCTACCTTACTTTACCTTCAACCACTTCTGTGATTTTTATAGCATTGTACTGGGGTTAAATGGAAGTGAATGGACAAATACTGTGAATTTCTTTCTTAATTAGTAAACTAATGTATATGTGGGCCCTGAGAAATAGGAGTTTCTGCAGTCAGATTGCCTGTGTTGAATCCAGGCTCTCCACTGGCTATTGGACCTCAGACAAGCTACTAAATTCTCAATTCTCTTATATGTAAGTCTCAACACTGTCTCTTTTTTGAGACAGGGTCTCACTCTGTTGCCCAGGCTGGAATGCAGAGAAAGGATCACAGCTCACTGTAGCCTCAAACTCCTGGGCTCAAACAATCCTCCTGTCTCAGCCTCCTGGGTAGCTGAGACCACAGGCAGGCATCGCCACACTTGGCTAATCTTTTTTTGATTGTTTGTTTTTGTTTTTAGTAGAGACGAGGTCTCGCTATGTTGCCCAGCCTGGTCTCAAACACCTGGCCTCAAGTGATCCTCCCACCATGGCCCCCCAGAGTGTTAGGATTACAGGCATAAGCCACCATGCCTGGCCTCTATGTAAGATGAAGGAAGGTGTCTCGGTTATAATTAGGTTAAACAACATAGAACAAAACATCCCAAAGAATAGTGGTTTAGTCACATAAGTTAATTTTTCTCTTTTATGAAATAATTCTGGTGGTAGACAGCCAGGGGCTAGGTTGGCAGCTCCTTGATCATACCAGAGACCCAGGTTTCTTTTACCTCTGCTACCTTTAGTTTGTAATCTCCATCCACAAATTACAAGATGACAGTTGGAGCTCAAACCATCTCATCCATACTCCAGGCAGCAGAAAAATGGGAAAGGACAAAGAGGGCATGCATGTCATCAATCTGTGTCTCTTCTCTTCCGGAGGTGTCACTCAACAACTTCTGTTTCCATCCTATTGGCCACTGCTAATCACCAGGTGAGCTGGTCAATTAGTGCTTTAGGGCTGGGCTCAGTGACTCACACCTATAATCCCAGCACTTTGGGAGGCTGAGGCGGGTGGATCACCTGAGGTCAGGAGTTCGAGGCCAGCCTGACCAACATGATGAAACCCCATCTCTATTAAAAATACAAAAATTAGCCAGGTGTGGTGGTGTGTATGTGGGATGTATCCCACCTACTCGGGAGGCTGAAGCAGGAGAATCACTTGAGCCCCGGAGGCAGAGGTTGCGGTGAGCTGAGATTGCACCATTGCACTCCAGCCTGGACAACAAGAGCGAAACTCCATCTCAAAATAAACAAATAGATAAATAAAAGATAAATAGATAAATTAGTGCTTCAGTTGGGCGCCTTGAAGTTTCACATAAAATAGGGACTCTCTTCTAAGGAATAAGGAAAGAATGGCTCTCCGGCAGACAACTTTCAGATTCTGCACAGGGGATGGAGACAGAGTTTTGTGAGGTTGAGATGATAAATTCCCACCAAAGTGTCTAGCAAAATGGCTGGCACTAGGAAAGCACTCATTTCACACAATACACAATTATTATCTATTTATAAAGCAGTGAGACTTTTAAAAACGTAGCCAAATTAAAGAGAACAACATTTATACATTTTGCCTTCAAAAGTAATCACCTTGAAAGGCAACATATCATTTCCTTTGCACGTATCCTAGCCAAAATGCCGAGAAGTGATATATCATTTTTTAAAATTTAACATGACTACCTTCAGGAATACTTTCAGAACCAGTTTATTATTTACATAAGAACAACAGCTGGCTGGGTGCGGTGGCTCACCCCTGTAATCCCAGCACTGTGGGAGGCCGAGGCGGGCGGATCACAAGGTCAAGAGATCGAGACCATCCTGGCCAACATGGTGAAACCCCTTCTCTACTAAAAATACAAAAATTAGCCAGGTGTGGTGGCATGTGTCTGTAGTCCCAGCTACTAGGGAGGCTGAGGCAGGAGAACTGCTTGAATCCAGGAGGTGGAGGTTGCAGTGAGCTGAGATCATGCCACTGAACTCCAGCCTGCCAATAGAGCGAGACTCCGTCTCAACAACAACAACAACAACAACAACAAAAAAGAACAACAGCTTTATTGGTTTGTTTCCACTATCAGCTTCATCATCTGATGTATTCAATAAAATTAGCCTTGAATGACACTCAAGGATGATGAGACTCGACCCTTGGGAATATGTTTTAAAATGTTCACAGGCTCTTAGGGAATTCGGGTTCAGTTATCTCCTATTTCTAGAAGTCAGACTTCCATACTTCCCATGCTGATGAGAGATATTTGCATAATCATAGCAGGGGAAAGTGTGTGTAAAACGTATTTGTAGCCAGGCACAGCAGCTCAGGCCTGTAATCCCTTCACTCCGGGAGGCTGAGGTGGGAGGATCACTTGGGCCCAGGAATTCGAGACCAGCTGGGCAACATAGTGAGAATGCATCTTTACAAAATAAATAAATAAATAAATAAATAAATAAATAAATAACTATCCAGACTTGGTGGTACACACCTGTGATCCCAGCTACTTGGGAAGCTGAAGTGGGAGGATCGCTTGAGCATAGGAGGTTGAGGCTGCAGTGAGCTGTGATCTCACCACTGCACTCCAGCCTGGGTGACCGGGCAAGACTCTGCGTTAAAACAAAAGTATTAAAAAAAATTTGTCCTAACCATGAAGATTAGTACATTTGAAAGTACTTAATATCCTTATTAACCTTTGGTCAGATATTCATGGTAATATAGGCTTATAGATAAGATTGAATAGCGATTCACTAGAATTGTACAGATACAGGTTGAGCATCTCTAATCTGAAAATCCAAAATCTGAGATGGTCCAAAATCTAAAACTTTTGTATGCCAACATGATGCCACAGGTGGAAAATTCCACATATTAATTGCTTAATATAAATTTTGTTTTATGCACAAAATTATTAAAAATATTGTGTAAAATTACCTTTAGGTTATGTGTACAAGGTGTATATGAAACATAAATAAATTTTGTGTTTAGACTTGGGTTACATTCCCAAGATATCTCATTATGTATATATAAATACCCCAAAATCTGAAAAGAATCAAAATCCAAAATCCTTCTGGTCCCAAGCATTTTGGGTAAGAGATACTCAACCTGTATTCCCATTTCTTATTGAAAGTGGTTGAAAGTTTGTATAAGAAAACTTCAGCTTTTGTTTGTTTTTAACTTGTGGGTAGGACTGGTAAATATTTCTGTATGACAAAAGCTTTAGAAACACACAAGACTTATCTACATACTAAATCATGCAATT
>NW_012108919.1:2767379-2769601 GCF_000951045.1 Mandrillus leucophaeus | reverse complement strand
GCAGAGGTTGCGGTGAGCTGAGAGCGTACCATTGCACTCCAGCCTGGGCAACAAGAGCAAAGCTCTGTCACCAAAAAAAAAAAAAAAAAAAAAAAGAAAAGAAAAAAATATAAAATTATATATATAACATATATATTTATATATATATATTTTAGAGATGGGATCTTGCTATGTTGCCCAGGCTGGACTTAAACTTCTAGATTCAAGCAATCCTCCTTCCTCAGTCTCCTGAGTTGCTGGGACAACAGGTACACACCACTGCACCTAGATTTTAAATGTATACCCTTGTTTTAAGTCAATGTAAGGACATGCTTATATGAGGCAAAGTAGTTTACTAGAAAGAATGTTGCCAGGCATGGTGACACACGTCTGTAATCCCAACACTTTGGGAGACGGAGGTGGGAGAATTGCCTGAGCCCAGGGGTTCAAGACCAACCTGGGCAACATAGTGAGACCTTGTTTCTACAAAAAATTTAAAAAGTAGTGGGGCATGGTGGTGCATAGCTATGTTCCCAGCTATTTGAGAGGCTGAGGTGGGAGGATTGCTTGAGTGTAGGAGGTTGGTTGAGGTTGCAGTGAGCTATGATAACACCACTGCCCTCCAGCCTGGGTGATAGAGCAAAAAACAAAAACAAAAACAAAAAATGTTGACCCAGGGAGTTTGGTCAAGGGATTCTAGCATTAGTTTGCTACTAACTCCCAGAGCACCTCCATTGGGTGTCTGCTTCCTTAGTTATAAAATGGTAATTATATTGTTCATTTATCTCCCAGGGTATTATGTGTAATACTTCATGAAAAATGGTTGTAAAGCATTTGGCAAATGCAAGCTTTCTGCCTATTATGCTGAACTAATCCAGTAGCTTTCTTGGCACCCACAATCTCTAATGATTTATAGATGGGCCATTTTACTGAAGGGGGCTTGACTTTGGCATGATCTGCCTGAGCTGCTGGACTCTCCGTTGATTGTTAAAACTCAGTGGATATGTTACCCATTCCCTGGAACCCTCCCTAACAGCACCACAATGAAGAAGGCATCTCAGTGACGGAGGGGAGGGCTGGAGGCCCCTATTGACAATTCTCTTCTCCAGAACCGGTGTTTGCATCAATGTATTGGTGATTTCTTGAGCCTAGAAATGTTGAATAAACGAGTCTTGCTTCTGAAACCCTTCTCATGTGATCAACATGTTTGCAAAAGCAACGAGTTAGAATCATGCTTTATGCATTAAAAAAAAAAAAAAAGCGACCTCGTGACTGGTATAATTCTCATGTTACATGGGTGTCACATACATACAATAGCTCATTGTGGCGGCTGAACAGGACTCCTGATATTTTGCCTTGGAGACCATTACTTAAGCAGGTGACTCCTGAGCCTTCTATTTCAGCACTTTGAGAAGTTTGCCAGAAGGTGCTAGCTTGTGCCAGGCAGCCCTTAACATTTCCCCTGGGGCAGCCTCCGCATTTCAGTTACATTACTTTTGACCACTAATCTTTCTTTTATCCTGAGCATCTCTGTAAGAGACAGATTTGGAACACTTTCATGACTAGACCCATTCTTCTAAGGAGCATAAATCTGTTAGAGTGTAGTAACTATGTGAGAATGCAGTCCAAGTACATTTTTCAAGAAAAGTATAAAAAATGGTATCAGGACAACGAGAGAACAGGATTATCATGCTAATAGTTCCATCTGGAAATGATTGGTTAGTATCAAAACCCCATTTACCAGAGTTCTTGTAATGTTGGCATTCAAGTGGAATGGGTTTGGGTGCAATTATAAGGTAGTTATCTTCCAATGTAATACACAGTTGAACCTTGAACAACACAGGTTTGAAATGCACAGGTCCGCTTATACATGTATTTGTTTTCAATAAAAGTTACCCTGCCTCTCCTACCTCCCCTCCCACCTCCTCTATCTCTTTTGCCTCTGCCACCCTGAGACATCAAGACCCTTCCTCTTCTCCTTCTCCTACTCAGCATGAAGATGATGAGGAAGAAGACCTTCATGATGATCCAATTCCACTTAATGAACAGTAAATACATTTTCTCTTCCTTGTGATTTTCTTTCTTTCTTTTTTTTTTTTTTGAGATGGAGTCTCGCTCTGTCTCCTAGGCTTGAGTGCAGTGGCCCGATCTTGGCTCACTACAACCTCCGCCTTCCAGGTTCAAGCGATTCTCCTGCCTCAGCCTCCCGAGTAGCTGGGACTACAGGCGTCCGCCATCACTCC
>NW_012108919.1:2763952-2765544 GCF_000951045.1 Mandrillus leucophaeus | reverse complement strand
TTTTTTTGAGACGGAGTCTTGCTCTGTAGCCCAGGCTGGAGTGCAGTGGCCGGATCTCAGCTCACTGCAAGCTCCGCCTCCCGGGTTTATGCCATTCTCCTGCCTCAGCCTCCCGAGTAGCTGGGACTACCGGCGCCCGCCACCTCACCCGGCTAGTTTTTTGTATTTTTTAGTAAAGACAGGGTTTCACCGTGTTAGCCAGGATGGTCTTGATCTCCTGACCTCGTGATCCACGCGTCTCGGCCTCCCAAAGTGCTGGGATTACAGGCTTGAGCCACCGCGCCCGGCCCATGCAATTATTTTCACAAGATAGATCCATTATATACATTCCATTTAAGACTAAAAACAGGTGATATGAGTTCTGGTTATTTATTGGTTAACTTGAGGGGATATGGTATGTTTCAAAGTCAACCCTGTTATGCTGTTGACCCTGACATCATTACATGTAAGATGTAGAGGTAATCTCATCTATCAAGTTGTTTATTTTATAGATGAGGAAACTGAGATGCTGCATTTCAATGACTTGTCTGAGATCTCACAGCTAACATCTGACAGAGCAGGTATCATCATGCAGCCCACCTGGGTCCTAATATCATGCCTGTTTGACACCCATTTCCCTCCTATTCTCTCAGGGTTGACATTGCTCTGTCAAGTTTTCCCCATTGGAGCAGGGAAGGTGAACACCGAATCTGAGGATTGGAAATCTTTGCCTCTTACGTGTAGTGAGACAATGACTACTCTTTGTTGGTCAATATCCACTCTTTCCTTCCTTATGCAACTCCTAAATTTTTGCCAGGTATTTGGCTATACAACCAGACTACATTTTTGGTCTTGTTTGGGGCCAAGTGCCTGTTCTGACCAATGGGATGTGAGTGAAGGTGGGTGGATACAACTTCTGAGCCACACGTGAAGGATGGTAGAGCTGCCCCGCCAGCTTTGGTCAGTGCGCCTCTGGACTATTATATGTGACAGTATTTAAGTATTTAAGTCCCTGTGCTTTGGGGACTTAAATACTTCCCCTTATTAATAAGTTCCCCTTATTACAACAATTGTGACTATACCCTAACTAATACACTTGGTATCAGTCAATTAGTTCTGTATCGTAGCAGGAAGTACACTTTCTCCTCTTAAGGCCTAAGGTGCAATTCATGAAGATGGATTTTGCTCAGGCTCAGATTTTAAACTTTGATATTTTTAAAATAAAAAAAAAATGTAGCCGGGTGCGGTGGCTCACGCCTGTAATCCCAGCACTTTGGGAGGCTGAGGTGGGCAGATTGCCTGAGGTCAGGAGTTCAAGACCAGCCTGGCCAACATGGTGAAACCCCTCTCTACTAAAAATACAAAAATTAGCCGGGCGTGGTGGCACATGCCTGTAATCTCAGATACTTGGGAGGCTGAGGCAGGAGAATGGGTTGAACCCGGGAGGCAGAGGTTGCGGTGAGCTGAGAGCGTACCATTGCACTCCAGCCTGGGCAACAAGAGCAAAGCTCTGTCACCAAAAAAAAAAAAAAAAAAAAAAAGAAAAGAAAAAAATATAAAATTATATATATAACATATATATTTATATATATATATTTTAGAGATGGGATCTT
>NW_012108919.1:2756315-2761622 GCF_000951045.1 Mandrillus leucophaeus | reverse complement strand
GTATAATGCATACAACATGCAAAAATATATGTTAATTGACTGTTTATGTTATTGGTAGGTAAGGCTTCCAGTTAACAGTAGGCTCTTAGTAGTTCAGTTTTTGGAGAGTCAAAAGTTATGCATGGGCCTGGCGTGGTAGTTCACGCCTGTAATCCCAGCACTTTGGGAGGCTGAGGTGGGTGGATCATGAGGTCAGGAGTGCGAGACCAGCCTGACCATTATGGTGAAACCCTGTCTCTACTAAAAATACGAAAGTTAGCCGGACGCAGTAGCGGGGGCCTGTAATCCCAGCTACTCGGGAGACTGAGGCAGGAGAATCGCTTGAACCCGGGAGGCGGAGGTTGCAGTGAGATAAGATCTCGTCACTGCACTCCAGTCTGGGGTACAAGAGCGAGACTCCATCAAAAAAAAAAAAAAGTTATGCATGGGGCTGGGTGTCATGGCTTACACCTAGAATCTCAGCACAGTGGGAGGCTGAGGTGGGCAGATGACTTGAGCTTAGGAGTTCGAGACCAGCCTGGAGAACATGGTTAAACTCCATCTCTACAAAAACATGCAAAAATTAGCGGGGCATTGTGGCGTGCGCATGTGGTCTCAGTTACTCGGGAGGCTGAGGTGGAAGGATGGTTTGAGCCCAGAAGACATAGGTTGCAGTGAGCCAAGATCATGCCACTATACTCCAGCCTGGGCAATAGAGCCAGATCCTATCTCAAAGAAAAAAAGCCTTCCAAAACAAAGTTAGACATGGGATTTTGAATGTGTGTGGGGTCAGGGCCCCTAACCTCTGTGTTGTTTTAGGGTCAGCTTTATTGTAGTCATTTGTGCATCACCAGTTTTAGCTGTTCCTTGAAATGGAGGAAGGAAGGAAGATAGGGAGGAAGGGAGAAAGAAAGGGAGTTGTTAATGATGTGGAATAGAAGATGGGAAAGGGGGAAGGGCCTGGAGCCCACAACTGCCATATGCTATGAATGTGGTATCATTGAATTCCCGTGAATCCTATGTCGTTTCATCCCCCAACATCCCTGTGTGGTTGGTGTTTTCCCAAATGTACAGAGGAGGAAGTCATGAGTTAGAGAGGCTGAGTAACATTCAGTTAGGAAGAGCTGGAGAGAAATTCTGAATCCACATTTACCAGACTCCAAAGTCCTTACTCCTGTCATGAGGCCATCTCGTCTTTTTGGTGAATATGAAATGTACCAGAGAAAGGAAAAGGGTTCAGATATGTAGCCTACGCTGGTCTCAAACTCCTGGGATCAAGTGAACCTCCCACCTTGGCCTCCCAAAGTGCTGGGATTCCAGGTGTGAGCCACCATGCCTGACCCTCAGCCAGTGTAAACAGATTCCCCCGAAGGAGTGTTGCTTGGAACATAATCAACTTACACAGGTAAAGAAGACAGAATGAGGAGCTATCTTGCAATATCCACATGGCTAGGAACTGCAGACAGCCCCCAGGAGCTGAGAGCCATTCCTGCCAATGCCTTGAAGGAAAAAGGGGCCCTCAGTCCTATACTCACAAGGAAATGAATTCTGCCAACCTCAGCTTGGAAGAGTATCCAAGTCCCAGCTAAGAACGCAGCCCCAGTTGACACCTTGGTTTCAGCCCGTGAGACCCTGAACGCAGAATCTAGTCACTCTATGCCTGGATTTCTGACCTATGGAAACAATAAGATCATAAATGGGTATTGTTTTAGCCGGTGGCTCACGCTTATAATCCCAGCACTTTGGGAGGCCAAGGCAGGCAGATTGTTTGAGCTCAGGAGTTTGAGACAAGCCTGGGCAACATGGCAAAACCCTATCGCTGCAAAAATTAGCCTGGCGTGGTGGCACATGCCTGTAGTCTCAGCTACTTGGGATGCTGAGGTGTGAGGATTGTTTGAGCCCAAGAGGCAGAGGTTGTAGTGAGCCAAGATCATGCCACTGCACTTTAGTTTGGGCAACAGAGCGAGACCCTGTCTCAAATAAATAAAAATAAATAAATAAATAAATAAATAAATAGCTATTGTTTTAAGCCACAGAGTGTGTGGTGATTTGTTACACAGAAATAGAAAACTAATACCCAGATATCCCATTTCCCTGGTTCCCTCCACAAGCCTATGAAGAAGGTAAGGCAAGTATTGTTTAGTCTTCATTGGATTTGGAGGAAATTGATACACAAAGAGAATATACATCTAGCTCAAGTTTATTTAGCTAATCAATCTTCGAGCTGGGAGGAGTTTGGTTCCTTTGACACTTCCAGAAATGCTTGTACATCCCAATGGTGTGCTTATGCTGTTTTGTTAGCAGATCAATGTCTGAGCATGTTTTGATCCAGTGGAAGAGTTGGTGATAAGGGGAGAATGTCACAGTGGAGGAGAACTCAGGAGAAGGGAAGGTGATGGGGGCTCCATCTACCTTCACATTTTTCTTAGCTAATACCCCTCTGCATCCCCCTTTAGGTCTGTACCTGCAGAGAGAGCCTGTCCCAGCCTCTTTGCTACAGCTTTGAGTCTTCCGTTGTAAGTTTTCATTCTTTATCTTTTTGTTTTAATGAAAAACTTATGGTTAATTGTTGTATTGCATTTGGGTTTGTGTGTGCATGCATACAAATGTGTATCCTGTTCTCCAGGGGGTTCCTGGAAAACCCTTTAATGTCTCTGTCTATCTCGGACAGGACAAGAGGAAGAGGAGGGCTCGCACGCTGTGGCAGAGAGGGTTGGTTTGCTCCCAATGTATGTTTCCCTTGCTTCCATGTCATACAAGTGTTTATCTGTGCTCGTGGCTGCCCTGAATAAGAACTTATTTCCGGCTTTCTGGAAGCCAGGTGTGGTTATGTGACTAAGTTGTAGCCAGTAGCCTGTGGGGAGTAGTGAAGTGTGCAACAACTGGGCAGAGCTATTAAAGGGAAACGCTGTGTTTTCCCCTCTGTGTTCCCCCTTCCTTGGCTGGAATTGCCATGTAGCAGTGCTCTACTTTTCTTTCTTCTTTTCTTTTTGGTTTTTGTCTCACTCTGTTGCCCAGGCTGGAGTGCAGTGGTGCAATCTCAGTTCACTGCAACCTCTGCCTCCTGGGCTCAAGCAATCTTTCCACCTCAGCCTCCAGAGTGGCTGGAACTACAGCTGCATGCCACCATGCCAAGCTAATTATTTGTTTAAATTTTAAAATTAATTAATTATTTATTTATTTATTTATTTATTTTGAGATGGAGTCTCATTCTGTTGCCCAGGCTGGAGTGCAGTGGCACGATCTCGGCTCACTGCAACCTCTGCCTCTCGGGTTCAAGTGATTCTTCTGCCTCAGCCTCCTGAGTAGCTGGGATTACAGGTATGTACTGCCATACCCGGATAATTTTTGTATTTTTAATAGCAACAGGGTTTCACCATGTTGGCCAGGCTGGTCTCGAACTCCTGACCTCAGGTGATCTGCTCACCTCGGCCTCCCAAAGTGTTGGAATTACAGGTGTGAGCCACTGTGCCCTGCCAGTCCTCTTTTTTTTTTTTTGAGACAGAGTCTTGCTTTGTCACCCAGGCTAGAATCCCTGCTCTGTCACCCAATCTCGGCTCACTGCAACATCCGCCTCCTGGATTCACGCCATTCTCCTGCCTCAGCCTCCCAAGTAGCTCCGACTACAGGCGAATGCTGCCACACCTGACTAATTTTTTGTATTTTTAGTAGAGACAGGGTTTCACCGTGTTAGCCAGGATGGTCTTGATATCCTGACCTCGTGATCTGCCCGCCTCTGCCTCCCAAAGTGCTGGGATTACAGGCGTGAGCCACCACGCCCAGCCTCCTCTCCTCTCCTCTCCTCTCCTTTCCTTTTCTCCCCTCCCCTCCCCTTCCCTTCCCTTCCCTTCCCTTCTTTTTTCTTTTTGTAGAGATAGGGTCTCGCTATGTTGCCCAGGCTGGTCTTGAACTCCTGGCCATAAGCAATCCTCCTGCCTTGGCCTCCCAAAGTGCTGGGATTTACTCTTTCTTCTGAATCCAGTTCCAGCCAATCCAAGTTTGGTTCCTCTGGTCATGTAGCATCCTCTTATGTGCAGCCTTGGGATCCCTTGCGCTGCCTCTGCAGATTCTGAGGACACTGTGTTGAGGTTTCTCCCGTCGTGACACTTATCACTAGATTGAAATAGCCTGTTCCCTTGGTGCCTTCCCCACAGGGTTGTAAACTGGCTCAGGGCAGGGTCTGTTTCCCATCCTACCAGAGAGCATGTTACATATTAAGTCCACAATACATATTTGTGCGACCATCATACATATGAATGAAAGAGGGAGTGGAGGAATGCATAAAAATCACTGTAGACTGGAGAGTTGGATGTCAGCATATGTGGGACTCTGCAATGTGGGTGTCTGATATAAAATAAGGTTTTATTTGGGAGGAATTCACTAGACGTGTGAAATCAAGCTTTTTATTCTTTGTACAAAGTACGCTTTCAGACTCATCGATGGGCATCTAACTTTCCATCCTGTTTTTCTCTCGTCCTCCTTGTCCATTTCCTTCTACCCTCATGAAAGCCCCCTCTCTCTATCCCTTTATTTTCAAGAAGCGATCATGGAGTAAATCCCATCCCACTGAGTCAAATTTAGGTCATCTTTTATTTGGTCAAAATATAGTCTTACTGGCAAGTGGTATCACTATTATTCAGGAACACACATATTGTTTTACTTACAGCTGTGTAGTATTTTATGTTCTCATATAAATGTTATGCCTGGATTATAGTGGAAGCAAACTGGACTCCATTTATTTGAAAACAATAATGGGAAATCGAGTTCATTCTATCCACCATCCTGACAGTTTCCCATTTCTCAAAGGAGTCCTTGCATGGGCTGTGCAGTGTTGCTTGGTAAACAGGCTCTCCGCTGACTTCTCTGAGACGGTTTTCCTAGCAGTCTGCAGGAAGCCCTCGGTTGGAGGAGTGAGGCAAAAATCTTCTGCCACATGACAGGGAGGGATGGAGAGCTGCTTGTTTGAGCTCCTTGCAGGGACAGAGGCCAACAAAGCTGTCAGGTTCTCTTGGGTAAAGATCTTGGAAGGTAGTTAGAAAAATGTGTACACTTCTGTAGGCAAGACACTCAGAACGGGCGAATCCAGCACTGCTGGTGGATTTGTGCATCATTATCCTCGTCTGTCATCATTATCATTATCCTATTCTCAGGAAGGGTCCGCTTTGTTTAGGGTGTGTGTGTGTGTGTGTGTGTGTGTGTGTGTGTTATCACTCTGCTCAGTCTCCCCCTCACTAGCAAATAGAAAACAGAAGTCTGGCTCTAAAATCCAGGCTCTCTCTGCTCTACTTCTCAGCTCCTTTAAACATGTGATTGCTGACCCCACTTCTT
>NW_012108919.1:2750859-2755225 GCF_000951045.1 Mandrillus leucophaeus | reverse complement strand
TCAGCCTCCCGAGTAGCTGGGATTACAGGTGTGTGCCACCACCACGCCCAGCTAATTTTTGTATTTTTAGTAGAGATGGGGTTTCACCATGTTGGCCAGGCTGGTCTCGAATTCCTGACCTCAAGTGATCTGCCCGCCTTGGTCTCCCTCCCAAAGTGCTGCCACCACACCTGGCATGATTTTTATTACATTGTTAGATGCAATAGTATTGTAAAGGAATCATGCTGGAATAATAGAACATAAATATATGCATTTATATACATATTTTATGAGATATGTGCATTTATATATCTACACATATATTCGAAGTTGTAAAAAAACACCCAATATAAAATTTACCCTCTTCAGCCAGGTGCGGTGGCTCACACCTATAATCCCAGCACTTTGGGAGGCTGAGGTGGGTGGATCACCTGAGGTCGGGAGTTGAAGACCCGTCTGACCAACATGGAGAAACCCCATCTCTACTAAAAATACAAAATTAGCTGGGTGTGGTGGCGCATGACTGTAGTTTCAGCTACTCAGGAGGCTGAGGCAGGAGAATCGCTTGAACTCAGGAGGCGGAGGTTGTGGAGAGCCAAGATCGTGCCATTGCACTCTAGCCTGGGCTACAAGAGCGAAACTCTGTCTCAAAAAAAAAAAAAAAAAATTTACCCTCTTCACCATTTTTAAGTTCACTAGTGCTAATTATATTCACATTCTCTTGTAATAGGTCTCTAGAACTTTTTTATCCTGCAAAATTGGAACTCTATATCCATTGAACAACTCTCCATTCCCTCTCCCACTACCCTGACCACCATCCTACTTTCTGTTTCCATGGTTTGACTACTCCAGGGACCTCATGTAAGTGGAATCATGCAATATTTGTCTTTTTGTTCTGAATTATTTCACCTAGGATAATGTCCTCAAGGTTCATCCATGTTGTAGCCTAGGACAGGATTTCCTTCTTTTTAAGGCCGAATAATATTCCATTGTATGTATAGACCACATCTGCTTTACCTGTTCATCCATAGATGGACATTTGGGCTACTTCTACCTCTTGGCTATTATGAATAGTGCTGTTGTGAACATGGGTGTGCAAATATCTCTTCAAGATCCTG
Organism: Mandrillus leucophaeus; assembly: GCF_000951045.1. NCBI lineage: Eukaryota > Metazoa > Chordata > Mammalia > Primates > Cercopithecidae > Mandrillus > Mandrillus leucophaeus. The sequence continues at coordinate 2,754,128 of NW_012108919.1, read as the reverse complement.
CTTCAATTGCTGGATTATATGATGATTCTATTTATTTATTTAGAGACAGGGGCTTGCTAATGTTGCCCAGGCTGGTCTTGAACCCTTGGCCTCAAGCTGTCCTTCCACTTCTGCCTCTGAAGTAGCTAGGACTATACGTATGTGCCATCATGCTTGGTTAATTTATAATTTTTTTTTTTTTTTTTGAGATAGGGTCTTAATCTGTCACCCAGGCTAGAGTACAGTGGTGCAATCATGGTTCACTATACTCTTGACCTCTTTTCTTGCTAAATTACCCAGTCTAAATAGTTCTTTGTAGCAACATGAGAATGGGCTAATAAAGGGGCACAGAATTCAACCTTAACAGTACATGTCAGGCACTACACTAGAAGTTAGACATCTTCACTCATTTACTCCTGACAGTGACCTTATGAGATCAGTAGTTATTATCCCAATTACATAGATGAAGACTTGGAGCTTTAAAAGAACTCAGTGACTTGCTAGGGTTTCCGACTGGGGATATCACCCTCCAGCCACTTGCCTTTGCAAATAACCAGGCACTCTGACACTTAGGGAAGAAGCTTTGCTTCTGGGGCAGTCTTGCATCTGTCTCTTATACACATCTAGATGTGTATAAGAGACAGGGCTGGAGTGCAGTGGCGCGATCTCGGCTCACTGCAAGCTCTGCCTCCTGGGTTCCTGCCATTCTCCTGCCTCAGCCTCCGAGTAGCTGGGACTACAGGCACGCACAACCACACCCAGCTAATTTTTTGTATTTTTAGTAGAGACGGGGTTTCACCATGTTAGCCAGGATGGTCTCGATCCCCTGACCTCGTGATCCACCCGCCTTGGCCTCCCAAAGTGCTGGGATTACAGGCGTGAGTCACCGCGCCCGACGCATATTGGTGTTTTAAAAATGGTTTTTATTATGCTTCTGTTTGATCCAAAGATTTTCCAGATGGTCAGTTTACCTGGCCGCAAAAGGAAGTTTCCCTTAGACTGAAGCAGGCCTGTCTGGTCAGATTTTGTTCCATTCTTCCTGGACACGAATACAATGTCTGGGAAGACATTTCCAGGAAGAAATTCTAGGTCTTTCTGTACTGCTGCTCCTAAGCCCAAAGCTTCTTTTAAGGAGTAGAGAAAGATCTAGAATCCAGGACTTAGAGGAAAACCAGAGAAGACTGCAAATGTACATGGGTAGTGATTTCCTGGTTGCACAGATGTTATACATAGCCATACACAAGACCTGAGATGAATACATGGGTTATCGTCCTTCGTGGAGCAGAGTCTGTTTTTATCTCTGACCTTTCCTAATTCTTGCTTTCTTCAGACTGATCATTTTGGGGAAATGGAGGCAATTCCATGTTACTCTCCACCCTTGCCCTAAAATTACTCTCAAGAAAACAAATGCCAGTGAAACCCAAGTATAATGTCTAACTCTTCTCAGGAATCTTTATCTCTTAGCAGAAGACAAAGACAAAGGAATTGAACTGGATCAATTCTTATTCCTTTTGTGGGGTCCCTGGAGCTCCTCTTTGCTCCTGGGGCAGCTTTCGAGGTCCCCTCTGCAGAATCCTTAGGGCTTTGGGCAGCCCAGTTACAAACCACTGGCCCGGGTCACCTTTCAATTTTCTTGAGGGAAGAAAGATCTCTAAGACACATGAAGAGAATAAAGTGAGGGACAGAATAGCACATGTGGTCTGGATTTCATTTCTCCATTATTTATGCATACACAAAAGAGAAAGAACTAGAGCAACCCACAAGGCCTGTGACGAGCATCTAGAAAGGCAGAGGGATTAGAGCGGGGAAATCAAGAGGACTTTCAAGCCTGAGTTGTTCGAAAGATTTTTGCCACCCTGGGTGCCGTGGCTCACACCTGTTATCTTAGCACTTTGGGAGACTGAGGTGGGAAGATCACATGAGCCCAGAAGTTTGAGGTTGCAGGAACTGAGGATTTTTAAGAAAAAGAAAAAAAAGAATTGTGTGTTTGTGTGAGTGTGTGTGTGTGTGTGTTCATGCATTTAGATGTTACTTAATTAGAAAGAAATTTATGGCTGGGCATGGTGGCTCATACCTGTAATCTCAGTCCTTGAGCCCAGGAGTTCGAGACCAGCCTGGTCAACATGGTGAAATCCCGTCTTTACTAAAAATACAAAAATTAGCCAGGTGTGGTGGTGCACGCCTGTAATTCCAGCTACTCGGTTGGCTGAAGCACAAGAATCGCTTGAACCCAGGAGGTGGAGGTTGCAGTGAGCCAAGATCACACCACTGCACTCCAGCCTGGCCAACAGAGATAGACTGTCTCAAAAAAAAAGGAAATTAAAAGAATGAATTAAAACCCCTATATAGGGCTATATGTCTCTAATGAATTTCAGTTGTCAGCTCACAACATATTAGCAGAGTATTTTTGTTTGGATCAAATAACTTTTTTTTCTTTTTTATACACAGTCACACTCAGGTGTGGTATACCTTTAGTAGCTTTGAGATATTTGATCCATATTATTTGTGATTTATTTATAGGTAATGACATGGTGCGATTCTTCAAAGGATAAACTGATACAAGACTCAAGATGCCTTTGACAAAAAGCCCCTGTGCCTCTTTCTTCCTCTTCACCTAATCAATAAAAAGTCACTTTTGACCAAAGGCAGACCCTGACCCAAGGATGTCTGAGGAGCCTTTCCAATAGAAGGCATTCTTCTCACATTGAGAGAAGGTATTTTATTTTTTCTCTTGCCTAGCTGGGCAGCCTCCCAGAGCAAGGGTTTCCCTTAAGCCCAAAAGGAAACCAAGTAGACTTTTTTTTTGTTTGTTTTAAAAAGAAGGGTTTAGAGCTGCCATAGCTTTCACCACCAGTTGCCTAACACAAGGTTTCTGTTTTGAAGAAGGGATGGAGGTGTGCAGGGCAAATAATTACACTCACTCTTGGTTCCCTGCCTCTTGATAGAATGTATTAACAGTTAAGACCTGAAGTGATTAAGATTTGTTGTGATTCCAATAGTATCATGCCTCTGCCAAACTAGGACTGATTTTCCAAGTTGTGGTCCTCTTTCTCTGTGCCTTTTTTAAACTGCATATATATATATATATACACACACACACACACACACACACATATATATATATATGTTTGCAGCAAAACTGTGATAAGACACAGAATCATACCTGCAAACTAACAGAGATAGGGCAGGGAAGGAGGACTGCCTTGAGGACTCAAGAAAGTGTTCATTCATCCATTCACCTAGTAGTTCACTGAGTTTCTTTTTCCTTTCTTTCTTTCTTTCTTTTTTTT
>NW_012108919.1:2747083-2749514 GCF_000951045.1 Mandrillus leucophaeus | reverse complement strand
AAAATACAAAAAACTAGCCGGGCGAGGTGGCGGGCGCCTGTAGTCCCAGCTACTCGGGAGGCTGAGGCAGGAGAATGGCGTGAACCTGGGAGGCAGAGCTTGCAGTGAGCAGAGATCCGGCCACCGCACTCCAGCCTGGGCTACAGAGCGAGACGCCGTCTCAAAAAAAAAAAATAAATAAATAAAATAAAATAAACAGAAATAATTAAAATTATATGTATACATAGTCATGTGCTGCATAACAACGTTTTGATCAACTAGAGACCCCATATACAATGGTGGTCCCATAGGATTATAATGGAGCTGAAAAATTCCTCTTATCTAATGATGTGGTAGCTCTGGTAATGTCCTGGTGTAATGCATTGTCTTTCCATGTTTAGATACACAAATACTTGCCATTGTGTTCCAGTTGCCTACAGTATTCTGTACAGGAATATGCTGTGCAGGTGTGTGGCCTGGGAGTAATAGGCTGCACCATCTCGCCTAGGTGTGCAGTAGGCTATGTCATCTACGTTTGTGTAAGTACACCAAGATGTTCACCCAAGGACAAAATTGTCTAATGACACATTTCTCAGAATGTATTCCCATTTTAAAATCACACATGACTATACACAGACACACACACACACACACACGTACACACAAACATATATATACACACACATACACGCACAATGTATCATGATTTGAATCTCCCCCACTGTCTGCCTTTTGGGAAAGTCTGTAATTGTTCTTATGATTTATATTGCTCCTCTCTGGGGGAAAGATTATACTTCCCCTGTCCCACAACTGTCAAGCTTTGGTCCCCTGACTTCCTTTGCACAGTAAAATTTGCATGCAGTGGCACTCGCAGGTAGAAGCTGAATAGCCAGGCGTTGTTTTGGCCCCTCACTACAGAGTCCCAGTACCGCGCAGCACATGTCGGCACCACTACCCTGGGGTTTACATCTTGGGCCGGGTCTGGGATCCCCACCGTGTTACTAACCTCCAAATAATAATTTGGGCAAGAGTAATTGGATATTTTATCCAATTTTTAAAAAGACGTACACACATTAGTCTGTTCTTTTGGCCTTTTCCCTTTGCCCCTGTCTTGCTCTGCTGCTCCTCTGGAGTCCTCTTTACCCCATTGAGTCATCTGACAATAAACTCTCTTGCTCCTGGCTGGGACATGCCAATGTTTCTGCAGAACAATTAAGCATCATTTCAGGGTGAGCTAATTTCATGACAGCTTTCTGTGGTTGAGAACCATCCCCTGTAGGGGATCAGAGCCCAGGGGCTGCTCGGCTGAGGCATGGAAGCCGTCCCTGACAAGCATTCCTTTTGTTTCCATGCCCTTCTGTCTAGATATTTCTGTGCCTTCTGCTTTCCCTGTGATTGGGCATTTACATGCCTTTCCTCTCCTCCACATCTACGTCTTCCTTGTGCTGGTGCTTCACTGACTGGCTCCTATTTCAGACTCTTCTCCAAATATGAGTTTGCTTATCTGTAAAACTGATAAAGGAATGTTGCAGTAGGTAGTTAGGCAGACATGAGCAGGGCAGGAGAGGGCTCCCCCAAACAGGAACACTGGGAGACCATCAGGTGATGGTCAGGCGTTTGTTAAACTGTCTCTTTAAAATAATAATGGGGCTAGACGTGGTGGCTCACGCCTGTAATCCCAGAACTTTGGGAGGCTGAGGTGGACAGATCACAAGGTCAAGAGATCAAGATCCTGGCCAACATGGTGAAACCCCAACTGTACTAAAAATACAAAAATTAGCTGGGTGTGGTGGTGCACGCCTGTAATCCCAGCTACTCAGGAGGGTGAGGCATGAGATTCACCTGGGAGGTGGAGGTTGCAGTTGCGCCATCACACTCCAGCCTGGGCAACATGAGCAAAACTCTATCTCAAAATAACAATAATAATAATAATAATAATAATGATGGGTCACAGCCAGTGCCAAGGAAAGGCAGTCTCCCAATAGATAGGGAACACCTGAAACTGGTGATCAACAGCTTCCCAATAAGATCTCAGGAGATGGGTGAGTGGGCTCAAGTGTACGTACTAAGAGGCCAAGTAGCAGAGTTTAACTTACCATTTGAGCATCCCTAGTCGACTTCTGCAGTTGACAGCCCTTCCCCCGATAAGGTATATGATCTCCCTCTAGGAACGCTCGACTGGTAAGGGGAAGACACCTCAAGTGAACATGCGCACAATTCAATAAACATACTGCACATGTGGCCCCTCCCAAGGGCTGGCAGGCCACTGTGCATCTGCACAGCCCACCCCAAGGGAAGAATCAGGGGAGAAGTAATGCCGACCCTGGAAGCATGCCAACATACAAAACCCCAAGTCAGCCGGGCGCGGTGGCTCACGCCTGTAATCCCAGCACTTTGGGAGGCTGAGGCAGGCGGATCATGAGGTCAGGAGATCGAGACCATCCTGGCTAAC
>NW_012108919.1:2744445-2745051 GCF_000951045.1 Mandrillus leucophaeus | reverse complement strand
AAGGTGGAAGGATTGCTTGAAGCCAGAGGTTTGAGACCAGCCTGTGCAACATAAGGGACCCTATCTCTACAAAAAAATGTAAACAAACAAACAAACAAAATTAACCAGAAAACAAGCGTTGGCAAGGGTGTACAGAAACTGGAAAGCTTGTGTTGCTGGTGGGAATGTAAAATGGTGCAGCTGCTGTGGAAAACAGTATGGTGATTCCTAAAGAGTTCAACATAAAATTACCGTGTGATTCAACGATTCCAGTCCTAGGGGGTACGCCCCAAAGAACTGAAAGTAAGGATTCACACAGATATTTGTACACCAGTGTTCATAACAGTAATATTCATAGTAGCCAAAAGGTAGAAGCAACCCAAGTGTCCACCAGCAGATGAATGGACAAACAAAATGTCTATATCCAGACTGCAGAATGCTATTCTACAACTAAAAGGAATGTGATTCTGATATATGCCCAAACATGGATGAGCCTTGAAAACATTATGCTATTTGAAATAAGGGGGTGGGCGCCATGGCTCATGCCTGTAATGCCAGCACTTTGGGAGGCTGAGGCAGGCGGATCACCTGAGGTTAGGAGTTCAAGACCAGCCTGGCCAACATGGT
>NW_012108919.1:2739155-2744395 GCF_000951045.1 Mandrillus leucophaeus | reverse complement strand
AGGCGGATCATGAGGTCAGGAGATCGAGACCATCCTGGCTAACACAGTGAAACCCCATCTCTACTAAAAATACAAAAAATTAGCCAGGCATGGTGGCGGGTGCCTGTAGTCCCAGCTACTGGGGAGGCTGAAGCAGGAGAACGGCGTGAACCCGGGAGGCGGGGCTTGCAGCAAGCCGAGATTGCGCCACTGACTGCACTTCAGCCAGGGCAACAGAGCAAGACTCCATCTCAAAAAAAAAAAAAAAAAAAAAACCCAAGTCAAAGGGCAAACCATGCACTTGAATCTCTCAAGTCACCTGATTGGCCCTTTTCCAAGTGTACTTTACTTCCTTTTGTTCCTGCTCTAAAACTTTTTAATAAACTTTCCCTCCTGCTCTAAAATTTGCCTCTGTCTTTCCCTCTGCCTTATGCCCCTTGGTCTAATTCTTTCTTCTGAGAAGGCAAGAATTGAGGTTGCTGGCTGGGTGCAGTGGCTCTCGCCTGTAATCCCAGCAGTTTGGGAGGCCGAGGCTGGTGGATCACCTGAGGTCAGGAGTTCAAGACCAGCCTGGTCAACACGGTGAAACTAAAAACACAAAAATTAGCCAGGCGTGGTGGCGCATGCCTGTAATCCAACTACTTGGGAGGTTGAGACAGGGGAATCACTTTAACCTGGGGGACAGAGGTTGCAGTGAACCAAGATCACACCACTGCACTCCAGCCTGGGCAACAGAGCAAGACTCCATCTAAAAACAAACAAACAAACAGTTGAGGTTGCTGCATACCCATATGGATTCGAGGCTGTTAGAGGCTTTAACAGCAATACCTATGTAGCAAGGCTGCCAGAAGTTTCAACCACAGGATAGAGGTAAAGCCCTCAGCACAGCATCTGGCACAAAGCATTCTTAGCCTGATAGTGTTGCTGCTTCTTCCACCATTAGCTCAGCTGATAGGGATGGTGGCAAATGGGGATGGGGGGGTTTCTATAGTTGTGTCTTTGCTTGTTATAGATATACTTCTCTATTTGTTGTGGTGTCTAAAATTGCTTCTTCTTCTGGTTTTTTTTTTTTTTTCTTTTTTGGTTATTGTAGCAGGTGTTCCATTTTAGCCCTGCCAGTTGGGATTCATTTCGCTCTTCTGTTCCTCTCCCAAGCCACTCAGCACCAACCTCCCCCATCTTTGGTTTTGTCTGTCCTCTAGGTTTTCATTGTCCTCCCCAAGGGCCGTGAACTCCTCTGCCATCTGCCCTCACCTGGCCCAGCTGCTTTTTAGGTCACCTAATCCTTTTACATTATCCCCTTTCCAGGTAATCAACAAATGGCTGTATTTTCCAAGTAGCTCCCACAGATGCAGCCTCCATTTCTTTAAAAATACTTGGCATCGATGTTTCAATACAACTTCAGCTCCTGCAGATGCCTCCTCCGAACTTCTCACACCCACTCCCTTTCAAGGGGGAAAGGGGATCTCTCTCACCAGCTCCTTGAGGGGCACACTCTCCTGAAGATGCCCCCACTGCAGTCCTGTGCAAGGATAGAATCTCCAAAGTTTGAATCTATCCATGCTTTGAATACAGAGGCAAGAAGCCCTCAGAAGTCCCAGGGGCAGCCTGAAGGACACTTCTGACCTGTTCTGAATTTTATCTGTAGTTTCCAAATGAGCTGGGGATATGTTCCTTTCTATCCACCTGATTGGAGGAACTCATCCGTAACCTGCTAACATTTCAAACTGACTTCAGGAACATTTTGTTCCCCTTTTCGAATACACTCCCTGTAGGATTTGAAATGAAGGATGACATTATAGAGCACAAAATAGTTATCTGTTCACCCCAGACCCCCTCCCCTAAAGTCTAGTCAAGAGACTTTCAAGGAAACAAACAAAAATCTCAGAAGGAAATATGGAAATAAAGAACACTGACTCTTTTGCTTTTTTGGCAGGAGTTCACACCAAGTGCTCAAATAACGCAATGTATGCTGCATTGGTGTTTTGAGGTGACCAGAGTGGACTAGTCAGGAATGAGGGTCAGCGATGAAGGCTTTTCATTGTCACAGAAAGGCAGCTGAGCCGAGCCAGACCTTCCGTTTCTGCCTCTGCCCTTAACTAGTTGTTTGATGTTGGGCAAGTTACTGAACTGGTCTACGTTTTAGATTCCTGGGGATCATGAAACCTCTGTTACTGGGCTGTCCCACTGGAATGATGTCACACACAGGGAGCACTTGGGACCATGTGGGTACCTAGGGAGTGACCGCGATTGCTGCAGGAGTGAGAGTAGGCAAACTCTGAAGGTCAGGCAGAGCTCTATTTGGAGTTGTCTGGGCTTTTCTGGCTACGGATGGACTGTGTTCGTATGATCAGTCCAGAACTGGGATAACCTGCTAATTTCAGGCAAGGTTATATGATTCTGCAGGGCAAAGCCCACATTAGTGCCTGTTTTATAGCCTGTGACTTTTAATGGCTCCTGCAGCTGACAGTCCTTCTCCCTGAAGCCAAAGTGAACTTGTTATCCTGCACTTTATTTTGTATTTAAATAATGCTTTGCATTTCCAAGGTGCTTAACAAGCATTAATTCATTCTTCTTCCTGCTAGGTCCTATTCTTTTCTACTGTTTATTTATTTACTGACTTATTTTGCAGACTGGGGAGTTTACTTGGGGGATTTGCCCAAAGTCATGCAGACCTAGTCAGGGTGTTGCAATTCTATTCATGTTCACACCTCCGTTCTGGGCTAAGTTCCCTTCTCACTGTCCAGGGGTCATCAGGTGAAATCAAAGGACTTTTGGGTCTTTGGCAAAGGATTCCCAAAGTTAAGTGTCTTTTAGGACTACTCTTTTTATTTTGGTCAAATTTTGGCGGGGGAGAGTATTTATGTATAGGCCCTCAAACTTTTACGATTTTGGAGCACCACATGATTCTAGGGGAGATATATCAACTGGCTGGCGGCCTCTGTCTCAGGTTACTGTGAGTCAGTTTGGCTCCAGTTCAAATGTTGAGCCAGTCATTTGGGTAAAACGGCTGGATCAGATTTTTCTGTTGTCTTTTATAAAAAACTTGCGTTATAAGAAATCACTCTAATTTGTCCCTCTGAAACCAGAAATGATCTACTCACTGCTCCCCAAATGCTCACACCTCCTTTTTCCTTCTTCCAGGTCTGCAGCCACTCCTCAGACACTTGCTCAAGTTCAGAAAGTGTTAGGTATTTGGCTTATTTTTTATTTTTATTTTTTGGAGGCAGAGTCTTACTCTGTCACCCAGGCTGGAAGGCAGTGGTGTGATCATAGCTCATTGCAGCCTTGAACTTCCAGGCTCAAGCAATCCTCCCACCTCAGCCTCCTGAGTAACTGAGACTACAGGCACGTACCATCACACCTGGCTAATTTTTGAACTTTTTTTTTTTTTTTTTTTTTAATAGGTACAGGATCTTGCTGTGTTGCTCAGGCTGGTCTTGAACTCCTGGGCTCAAGTGATCCTCCTGCTTCAGCCTCCCAAAATGCTGGGATTACAGAAGTGAGCTACTGTGCTCGGACTTCAGTTTCTACTTAACAAAACATTCAATATTCATATCACAATTAAGTCACTTACCAGGAACATTTAATTCAGAGGTAACATACATATGCTATTACCACCAAAACCATTTTAAGTTTCTGCTATTCAGTTTTGTGAAGTAGTGAAAGTTTTCCATTTTTTTGAGACAAGGTCTTGCTCTGTCAATCAGGCTGCAGTGCCCTGGCACAATCAGAGCTCATGGCGGCCTCCATCTCCCAGGCTTCAAAGGATCCTCCTGCTGCAGCCTCCATAAGTGTGCACCACCATAACCAGTTTTTTGTTTTGTTTTGTTTTGTTTTGTTTTTTTAAGAGATAGGGTCTCACAGCCGGGCATGGTGGCTCACCCCTGTAATCCCAGCACTTTGGGACGCTGAGGCGGTTGGATCACCTGAGGTCAGGTGTTCCAGACCAGCCTGACCAACATGGTAAAACCCTGTCTCTACTAAATACAAAAAATAGCCAGGCGTGGTGGCATACACTTGTAATCCCAGCTACCCGGGAGGCTGAGGCAGGAGAATCGCTTGAACCTGGGAGGCGGAGGTTGCGGTGAGCCGGGATTGTGTCATTGCACTCCAGCCTGGGGAACGAGGGAAATTCCATCTCAGAAAAAAGAGATGGGGTCTCACTTTGTTGTCCAGGCTGGTCTCAAACTCCTGGGCTCCTGCCAAAGTGCTGAGATTAAAGGCCTGAGTCGCCAGGAAATATGAAAATTTTTTGACCGATTTTTTCCTTTTGTTGTGTCTTCCTACTTCATTTTAATGTAGTCATTCTTGGATGCCTTGAAAAATCTTGATTCTAGAGAAAACCCAGGTGGCTGAAATTGCAAGTGCAGAAAAGCAAAAGAGAAGGATGTAGCAAAAGCGGCGTAGCTGTGGAAAAGCATTAAAATAAAACCTTAGACAAACAAACTGAAGAGTTTAATTGAGCAAAGAACGATTTGTGAATCAGGCAGTTCCCAGAATCAGAATAGGTTCAGAGAGACTCTGGGCTGCCACATGGTCAGACAGCATTTATGGACAGAAAAACCGAAGTGCCCTACAGAAAACAGAAGCAAGGTACAGAAACAGCCAGATCGGTTGGCTACAGCCCTGCTTTTGCCTTATGTGAATACAGTATGAACAGCTGGCTGCCTGTGATTGGCCAACACTCGGCTGCTGTGATTGGCTGAGACTCAGTTGCTGCGATTGGCTGACTCCATTACTTCTTATTAGAGTAGGTTACAGTTTGTTTATAGGAGCAGTAGGTAACAGCTCACTGTGTATAGAGAAAGCTTTAGGCTGAACCGAACTATGTAAGGAGGCTAAACGTAATTTAAGAAGTATTCAGGCTTCAGGCTAAACTTAAGAAGTATTTATCCTCCCAGCACTTTGGGAGGCCGAGGTGGGTGAATCACGAGATCAAGAAATCGAGACCATCCTGGCCAACATGGTGAAACCCTGTCTCTACTAAAAATACAAAAATTAGCTGGATGCAGTTGCACGTGCCAGTAGTCCCAGCTACTCGGGAGGCGGAGGCAGGAGAATCGCTTGAACCCAGGAGGCAGAGGTTGCAGTGAGCCGAGATCGCGCCGCTGCACTCCAGCCTGGCGACTGAGCGAGACTGCGTCTCAAACAAGCAAACAAACAAACGAAGAAGTATTTATCCAAACAAAGTACCATTCACTCTTTTCAATCATTCTTGCTCTCTCTCACCAAAGAAGCTCAGTTCAGGGCCTGGGCGC
>NW_012108919.1:2735361-2736410 GCF_000951045.1 Mandrillus leucophaeus | reverse complement strand
AAGGTGGAAGGATTGCTTGAAGCCAGAGGTTTGAGACCAGCCTGTGCAACATAAGGGACCCTATCTCTACAAAAAAATGTAAACAAACAAACAAAAAAAATTAAAAACCAGAAAACAAGCGTTGGCAAGGGTGTAGAGAAACTGGAAAGCTTGTGTTGCTGGTGGGAATGTAAAATGGTGCACCTGCTGTGGAAAACAGTATGGTGGTTCCTAAAGAGTTCAACATAAAATTACCATGTGATTCAACGATTCCAGTCCTAGGGGGTACACCCCAAAGAACTGAAAGTAAGGATTCACACAGATATTTGTACACCAGTGTTCATAACAGTGATATTCACAGTAGCCAAAAGGTAGAAGCAACCCAAGTGTCCACCAGCAGATGAATGGACAAACAAAATGTCTATATCCAGACTGCAGAATGCTATTCTGCAACTAAAAGGAATGTGATTCTGATATATGCCCAAACATGGATGAGCCTTGAAAACATTATGCTATTTGAAATAAGTGGGTGGGCGCCATGGCTCATGCCTGTAATGCCAGCACTTTGGGAGGCTAAGGCAGGCGGATCACCTGAGGTTAGGAGTTCAAGACCAGCCTGGCCAACATGGTGAAATCCCATCTCTACTAAAAACACAAAAATTAGCTGGGCATGGTGGCAGGCGCCTGTAATCCCAGCTATTTGGGAGGCTGAGGCATGAGAATCTCCTGAACTCAGGAGGTGAAGGTTGCAGTGAGCCGCCACTGCACTCCAGCCTGGGCGACAACAGCAAAACTTAAAAAAAAAAGAAAGAAAGAAGCTGGACCCCAAAAGACAAGTATTATATGACTCCAGTTCTATGAGGTTCCCAGGATGGGCAAATTCATAGAGAAAGAAAGTAGAATAGAGGTTACCAGGGGCTAGGGAATCAGGGCAATAGGATGTTATTGCTTAATGTGTACAGTGTTTCTGTTTGGGGTGATGAAAAGGTTTTGGAGACAGTGGTGATAGTTGCACAACTTTGGGAATGTAATCAGTGCCACTGTTGTCTACATTTAAAAATGGTCGGGCC
>NW_012108919.1:2730128-2732026 GCF_000951045.1 Mandrillus leucophaeus | reverse complement strand
TCTAGTAGTGAGTCTTTAGTGAGTACTACACCTTTTTACACCTGTGACAACCTGCTGCAGTTTGGGGATGGGGACACAATTCACTCTAAACCAGTCCTTGACCACTAGGCAAACCTATCAGCATAAATATCCGAAATGCCCAATGAAGGCTCTGGCTACTCCTGAGTGCAGAAGTGTTCCTTCACCTTCCCTGTGCACCTGCCATGGCTCCACGGTGCCTTTCTAAGGTACCAGTGTCTATTTTCCTATTGATATTTCCATTTTCTTATTTCCATTTTCTGGAGATTACCCAGCTATGGTTAGCAGAGTTGATCAATATACTTTACTGAAAATGTCAGGGTCTTTGAATTGCTGTTTTGGTCTTATAATTTATTTTTCTTTCTGAAGAGTGGTTTCCTTTAAGCTACTTGAGAGCACACTTCAAGGACAAAGGTAGGCTTTCGGACAATAACATGTGAATGGTTGGGTAGGAGGATAGGTTCCAGAGATAAAGGTAATCTTTGCTTTTTGGAAAAGCACAGGGACACATTCCACATCATTCCTGAAAAGAGAATTCAACGTGAGGTCACTACTGTTACAATACCTAGTATTTCTATGAGATTTGAAAATATTTGAGAATGCAAAAATATTGGCTTATAAATTTGTGAGTTCCCTGAGCTGAGATGAAAGATAACTTCCAGGTAGATGAAATGAGCTCAAGAAAGGATAGGGGGCGGCCAGGCATTGGAAAGAACAATTTATAAACTGATAAACATTTGTTACGCAGTCACTGTGAGTTCATCCTAGAAATAACTGAGATGAGCCAGGCACTATGGCTCATGCCTGTAATCCCAGCACTGTGGGAGGCCGAAAAGGGCGGATCACGAGGACAGGAGTTTGAGACCAGCCCGGCCAACATAGTGAAACCCCATCTCCACTAAAAAAGCAAAAATCAGCTGGGCATGGTGGTGCGCACCTGTAGTACCACTTGCTCGGGAGGCTGAGGCTGGACAATCGCTTGAACCCGGGAGGCAGAGGTTGCTGTGAGCCAAGATTGCACCACTGCACTTGAGCCTGGGCAACAGAGCAAGACTCTGTCTCAAAAAAAAAAGAAATACTGATATGAGTAAAACAAAACTCCTGACCTAAAGTTCTCAAGTAAGTTATAATAGAACGTGATGAAAATTACAATAGAAATATGGAGAAGGCACAGAGTAACCTTATCCAGAAAGGGAGGACTGCGTAGTTAAAGTTCCAAGGCCCGTGGTAATTCTGAGCTCAGTCATGAAGAATAAATAGGTCATGAGTTGGGTAAAGGAGAATGTTATAAGAATGGGAATTGTGGGCCAGGCGTTGTGGCTCACGCCTGTAATCCCAGCACTTTGGGAGGCTGAGGCAGGCGGATCACCTGAGGTTGGGAGTTCGAGACCAGCCTGACCAACATGGAGAAACTTCATCTCTACTAAAAATACAAAATTATCTGGGTGTGGTGGCATGCACCTCCTGTAATCTCAGCTACTTGGGAGGCTGAGGCAGGAGAATTGCTTGAACCTGGGAGGCGGAGGTTGTGGTGAGCTGAGATCGTGCCATTGCACTCCAGCCTGGGCAACAAGAGCGAAACTCCACCATCATATTTGGAAATAGGGTCTTTGTAGAGGCAATTAGTTAAATTAAAATGAAATCATACTCTATAATAATTTAATTATTTTATATTTATTTATTTTTAGAGACAGGGTCTCACTCTGTCTCCCAGGCTGGGGTATAGTGGCACGATCATAGCTCACAGCAGACTTGAACTCCTAGACTTAAGTGATGCTCCTGCCTCAGCCTCCCAAGTAGCTAAGGGCACAGGCAAGGGCCACCATCATATTTCTGTGTGTGTGGACATGGGGTCTCACTATGTTGCCCAAGCTGGTCTC
>NW_012108919.1:2713027-2728413 GCF_000951045.1 Mandrillus leucophaeus | reverse complement strand
GATGGCTTGAGCCTGGGAAGTTAAGGCTGCAGTGAGCGATGATCTTGCCACTATATTCCAGCGTGAGTGACAGAACAATACCCTGTCTCAAAAAAATAAATATAAATAAAAAAGAAAAGTCTGAAAAGAAAATAAAGGCCAGGCACGATGGCTCATACCTGTAATCCCAGCACTTTTGGAGGCCAAGGTGGGCAGATCACCTGAGGTCGGGAGTTGGAGTTCAGCCTGATCAACATGGAGAAACCCCATCTCTTAGTAGCCAGGCGTGGTGGCACATGCCTGTAATCCCAGCTACTAGGGAGGCTGAGGCAGGAGAATCGCTTGAACCCAGAGGTGGAGGTTGTGGTGAGCCAAGATCGCACCATTACACTGCAGCCTGGGCAACAAGAGCGTAACTGCATCTCAAATAAATAAATAAATAAATAAATAATAAAAACAATGAGGTCATATTGACTTGGAATGGGCTGTAAATTCAATCACTTGTTTCCTTAGAAGAAAAGACACAGAGGTAAAGAGAAACACATAGAGAGGAGAATACCTCGTGAAAATGGAGACCGAGATTGGTGCAATGTGTCTACAAGCCAGGGAATGCCAACGTGGCCAGCAACCACCAGAAGCTGGGAGAGAGGCATGGAACAGAGTCCTCGGAGCCTCCAGAAGGAACCAACCCTGTTGATAACTTGACCGAAGACGTTCAGCCTCCAGAACTGTGACAGAATTAATTTCTGTTGTTTAAAGCCATTCAGTTTGTGGTAATTTGTTACATCAGCCCTGAACAGCGAATATAGATGACCCAGGTTTAAATCCTAGTTCTGCCACTTATGAGCATGGGTATATAACTACTGTCTAGAGCCCCAGTTTCCTCATCCGTAAAATAACTTCATACGGTTATTAAGAAGATCAAATGAGATACAAATATAAATTCTTAACAGTGTTGGTATGTTAATCATTCAATAAATATGAGTTATTTACAACAATTTCGATAGTGAGAGTAACACAGAGAAATGAGAATTGACTTAGCAGAGAATGGCTTGGCAAACCTGTATGCCAACAAAATTTGCTTGGAAATCAAAAGTATTTACTTCAGACTGGGCGCAGTGACTCACACCTGTAATCCCTGCACTTTGGGTAGATCACTTGAAGTCAGGAGTTTGAAACCAGCCTGGCCAACATGGTGAAACCCCATCTTTACTAAGGGAGGGGACCACCCCTCATATTGCCTTATGCCCAATTTCTGCCTCCAAAGAAAGAAGTAAAAACTAAAAGGCAGAAATGAAATCCACAGTCAGACAGCCCAGCGCCACACCCTGGGCCTGGTAGTTAAAGATCGACCCCTGACCTAATCGGTTATGTTATCTCTAGATCACAGGCATTGTATAGAAAAGCACTGTGAAAATCCCTGTCCTGTTCTGTTCCGTTCTAATTACCGGTGCATGCAGCCCCCAGTCACGTACCCACTGCTTGCTCAATCAATCATGACCCTCTCACGCAGACCCCCTTAGAGTTGTGAGCCCTTAAAAGGGACAGGCATTGCTCACTCGGGGAGCTCGGTTTTTGGAGACTTGAGTCTTGCCGAAGCTCCCGGCTGAATAAAGCCCTTCCTTCTTTAACTCGGTGTGAGGGGTTTTGTCTGCAGCTTGTCCTGCTACACTACTAAAAACACACACAAAATTAGCTGGGTATGGTGGCATGCACCTGTAATCCCAGCTACTCAGGAGGCTGAGGCAGGAGAATTGCTTGAACCCGGGAGGCTGAGGTTGCAGTGAGCCCAGATCTTGCCACTGCACTCCAGCCTGGGTAACAGAGTGAGACCCCATCTCAAACGAAAAAAAAAAAAAAAAAAAAATTTACTTCAAGGAAAATTTACTTTCCCATTCTCATTATGGAAAAAAGTGTGGGGAGCTAGCATCACTGAAATGGATATGAAAGTTGGATGATTTCTCAGGCTCTGAGAAGTTTAGAGAAATTGACAAGCTCATCAACCTCCCCCTTTCTCTTGATAAAAGAAAAACTTCAGCTGAATTAAATTTAAAGGAGTTTAATTGAGCAATGAACGATTTGTCAATCAGGCAGCCTTCCCAGCCAGAGCAGGCTCAGAGACTCCAGTGCAGCCACGTGGTGGAAGATGATTTATGGACAGGAAAAGGAAAGTGACCTACAGAAAATGGAAGCGAGGTACAGAAACAGCTGGATTGCATTATTTGAGCATGGTTCGAACTGTTGGTTACATTTGATTGGCCAAAACTTGATGTTTGTCACAAGTGCAGGCTACGGTCTGTTTACACCTCCACTTGTTATGGTTCACGATGTACAGAAAAACCTTTAGGTCGAACTTAAAATATTTAGGAGACAGCTTTAGGCTCAACTTAATTTAACACTGACATACCTACCCGTAAGCCCACTTGGGCTCTTACACTTAGAAGAGAGCCCTGTTCTTACATTCTAAGGGTGTTTTTTCTGCCCAGCGGCACGGGGAAGGAAGGTACCTCAGCTGCACAGGTTCAAGCTCCTCAGGGGCTCTATGCAAATTCGAGACCCTGCTGGGATACCCACAAAGCCAGAATCGCTTGCTGCAGGACTAAACAGGGAGTGTATTTGATTTTTTTTTTTTTTGGTGATAAATGGGGAAAAACAATGCATTTTTTCAAGAAGCAGTCCAATACCCTGATGTACTATAAAATGGAGTATAATCCATAAGAGAGTGGGAGGCACCAGGAATGGACTGGGTGGGGTAGCAATAGCTGTTGTCTATCATCTATGATCGCTGTTATCTCTATCAACACTTCCATTGCCATCACTGTCATCACCGGCGTTAATATGCCCACCTCCTACAGGGGCTGTGTTGGACTGGTAAAACGTGCAAGCTTTTTGGTGCTTGCAACAATTGACAGATAGGAATTCACAGGTCTGTCTGTACTGAACTCTCCAGGATTCTCCAGACTAACGTTCTCTACCTCATCATTTAGCACGCTATTGGATATTGTGTGTTGAATTGCTTGCCAACTGTTCCACAGAGATCAGCCTCATCCACCTGTGTTAGTTTTCCTTTCATTGCTCTTAGGATAAAACACAAACTCCTTACTATGCCCACCAGGCTCCATCCTCTCACTCCGGCTCCCTCTGGCCACGGCACCCCTTGCCCTGCATTCCAGCAGGCCATCTTTTAGTTCCACTTGGCCTTTCTTACTCAAACTTCATCTCTCAGTTTAAAAGTTATTTGTTTCGAGAAGCATTCCCTGAATCCCTCGGGTAGGATGTCTGCCTATTCCTTCTTGAAACAATTGTGGTAAAATACATATAACATAAAATTTACCGTCTTAACTATTTTTATTTATTTATTTATTTATTTATTTTTTTTTTGAGAAGGAGTCTCACTCTGTCACCCAGGCTAGAGTGCAGTGGTGCGATCTCTGCTCACTGCCACCTCTACCTCCCGGGTTCAAGCAATTCTCTCGCCTCAGCCTCCCAAGTAGCTGGGACCACAGGCTTGCGCCACCACGCCCAGCTAATTTTTTGTATTTTAGTAGAGACAGGGTTTCACCATGTTGGCCAGGCTGATCTCGAATTCCTGACCTCAAGTGATCCACCCGCCTCGGCCTCCCAAAGTGCTGGGATCACAGGCATGAGCCACCAAGCCCAGCCTAATTATTTTTAAAGGTATAGTTCAGTAGTGTTAAGTACATTCACATTGTTATGCAACCAATCTCCACAACTCTTTACATCTTGGAAAACTGAAACTCTATACCATTAAACAACAAATCTCCATTCACCCTCTCCCCAGCCCCTGGCAATCACCATTCTACCTTCTGGAACTTGACTATTCTAATTACCTGTTATAAGTAGAATCATACCATAGTTGTCTTTTTGTGGCTGGATTATTTTACTTAGCATAATGTCCGGAAGATTCACCCATGTTGTAGCATGTAGCAGAATTTCCTTCCTTTTTAAGGCGGAATAATATTCTGTTGTACGTATAGACCACATTTTGTTTATCCACTGTCATCTGTCAGTGGACACTTGTGTTGCTCCCACCTTTTGGCTGTTGTGATTAATGCTGTTAGAACATGAGTGTACAGCTGGGTGCGGTGGCTCACGCCTGTAATCTCAGCACTTTGGGAGATCGAGGCAGGCAGATTACCTGAGGTCAGGAGTTCAAGACCAGCCGGGCCAACATGGCAAAACCCTGTCTCTACTAAAAATACAAAAATTAACGGGGCATGGTGGTATGTGCTACTCGGGGGGCTGAGGCAGGAGAATCACTTGAACCCAGGAGGCAGGGGTTGCAGCAAGCTGAGATTGCACCACTGTACTTTTTGAGACCCTGTCTCAAAAAAAAAAAAAAAAAAAGAACATGGGTGTACAAATATCTCTTCGAGACACTGCTTTTAATTCTTTTGGGTATAAGAGGTGAGCCCTTTGGGAGGTGGTTACGCTATGAGCACTTTGCTGTCAAGGACAGGTTTAGTACCTTTATAAAAGGGCTTAAGGGAGCAAGTTCATTCCTTTTGTTCTTCTGTCTTTTCTGCCATATGGGGACACAGCATTTGTTCCATTTCCCCTTCTGCTATGTGAGGATGCAGCAGTAAGGTGCCATCTTAGAAGCAGAGCGTGAGCCTTCATCAAATCTGCTGGTGTGGTTGTTACAGAGGGTCCTGCTCCCAGAGCTCGCAAGATGGTGGCGGGCCCCTTCCAAAATGGCGGCGGGCCACTTCCAAGATAGCGGCAAGCTTGGTGTTCTCTGACCTGGGGTTCTTGGCCTCATGGATTCCAAGGAATGGAATCTTGGGCCAGCGGTGAGTGTCATAGCTCTATTAGAAGCCCTGGGTCACGGAAGAGAACCGTGGAACCCAGTGACTAGCGTTCAGCTCCATTAGGACAAACCCAGGCACTTAGCCATGCAGGAAAAATGGCAAGCCTTTGGCCCGATGGGGAGTGGCAATGGGCGCCTCTCTGGATCAGGAGCACAGCGGACACCCTGCTGGATCCGGAGGGGTGGAAGTCAAAGGCCGGTCCGTGACAGCGGCAAACAACAGTGGTGGATGGGGAGCGAAAGGTCAGCTCGAGCTGTAACAAACACGGACCAGAAGAATGCAGTTGCAAGATTTAATAGAGTGAAATAGAGTGAAAACAGAGCTCCTGTACAAAGCGGGAGGACCCAGAGAGGGTAGCCCTTGCCAGCTGGAATGCCTGGGTTTGTATCCCGATCCTTGTCCCTCCCGCTGTGCTCTCAGGCAATAGAGATTGGCTATTTCTTTACCTCCTGTTTTTACCTAATTAGCATTTTAGTGAACTCTCTGATTGGCCGGGTGTGAGCTAAGTTGCAAGCCTGGTGTTTAAAGGTGGGTGCGGTCACCTTCCCAGCTAGGCTTAGGGATTCTTAGTCAGCCTAGGAAATCCAGCTAGTCCTGTCTCTCACTGTGATCTTGAACCTCCCAGCCTCCAGAACTGTGAGAAATACATTTCTGTTGTTTATAAATTACCCAGTCTAGGTATTTTGTTATAGCACCAGGAACAGATTAAGATAAAGGATATTTTGTTGCAGTTAAGTCCAAGGCACAGATAGCTTTTTTCTTTTTTCTTTTACTTTTTTTTTTTTCTCAAGACAGAGTCTTGCTCTGTCGCCCAGGCTGGAGTGCAATGGCTCCATCTCAGCTCACTGCAACTTCTGCCTCCTGGGTTCAAGCGATTCTCCTGCCTCAGACTCCTGAGTAGCTGGGATTACAGGCACGCACCAGCACGCCCAGCTAATTTTTTTCTTTTTTCTTTTCTTTCTTTTTTTTTTTTGAGACGGAGTTTCGCTCTTGTTACCCAGGCTGGAGTGCAATGCGGCGATCTCGGCTCTGGTGATCTTGGCTCTCCACAACCTCCACCTCCCGAGTTCAAGCGACTCGCCTGCCTCAGCCTCCCAAGTAGCTGGGATTACAGGCATGTGACACCACACCCGGCCAATTTTGTATTTTTAGTAGAGAAGGGGTTTCTCCTTGTTGGTCAGGCTGGTCTCAAACTCCTGACCTGAGGTGATCCACCCACCTCGGCCTCCCAAAGTGCTGGGATTAGAGGCATGAGCCACTGCACCTGGCCTAATTTTTTGTATTTTTAGTAGACACCGGGTTTCACCATGTTAGCCAGGCTGGTCTCGAACTCCTGACCTCGTGATCCGCCCACCTCGACCTTCCAAAGTGCTGGGATTACAGGCGTGAGCCACTGCGCCCTGCTCACAGATAGCTTTTTAATCAGCAATGTACACTTAGTCAATGTTAGCCTCCCGGACCGCGTATCCAAAACAAAAAAAAAAAACAATTTTTTTTTCCTTTTTTTTTTGAGACAGAGTTTCACTCTCTAGCCAGGCTGGAGTGCAGTGGCGTGATCTCAGCTCACCGCAACTCTGCCTCCTGGGTTCAAGCGATTCTCCCGCCTCAGCCTCCTGAGTAGCTGGGACCACAGGTATGTGCCACCATGCCCAGCCAATTTTTTGTGTTTTAGAAGAGACACGGTTTCACCATGTTGGCCAGAATGGTCTGGATCTCCTGACCTCGTGATCCACCCACCCCAGCCTCCCAAAGTGTTGGGATTACAGGCGTGAGCCACCGCGCCCGGCCAATGTATCTAAATATTTAGAAGTTGCAAACTGCTAAATAATTTTTTGCCCTCTACCTTGTCAAATATATTGTCATTAACAAATCTAAAAATCTGTGTAAATCTGTGGTTTTTATATGACTAAAAGTTGGCACTATATCAAAGCCAACTGAATTGAATTATTATTGCCATGAAAGAGTGTTCTTCTAATGGGCATGAGGTGTTTGGATCAGCAATTAAGATGTACACAGCCGGGGGCGGTGGCTCACGCCTGTAATCCCAGCACTTTGGGAGGCTGAGGCGGACGGATCACGAGGTCAGGAGATTGAGATCATCCTGGCTAACACGGTGAAACTCTGTCTCTACCAAAACTACAAAAAAAATTAGCCAGGCGGCCGGGCGCGGTGGCTCAAGCCTGTAATCCCAGCACTTTGGGACCGAGGCGGGTGGATCACGAGGTCAGGAGATCGAGACTATCCTGGCTAACATGGTGAAACCCCGTCTCTACTAAAAATACAAAAAAAAACCTAGCCGGGCGTGGTGGCGGGCGCCTGTAGTCCCAGCTACTCAGGAGGCTGAGGCAGAAGAATGGCGTGAACCCGGGAGGCGGAACTTGCAGTGAGCCGAGATTGGGCCACTGCACTCCAACCTGGGCGACAGAGTGAGACTCCGTCTCAAAAAAAAAAAAAAAGTACATAATTCATCAACCTTATTAAGATATAATTGACAAGTAAAAAATTGTATATATTTAGGGTATACAATGTGATGTTTTGATCTATGTACACATTGTCAGATGATTAAATTAAGCGTAACATATTGATCACTTGGTACTTAAACAATTTTTTTGGAGTGAGAACATTTAAGATCTCTCAGGAATTTTTAAGTATATAATGTGTTGTTATCAACCATAGTCACCATGTTGTACCATAATCTCGATAACTTATTCTTCCTATCTAATTGAAACTTTGACCACCTTGACTAACATCTCTTAATTCCTCTCTTACCCCTCAATCTCCTAGCAATCTCCCTCAATCTCCTAGCAACCATGAGTTCAATATCTCATAACATTTATTTTTCTTATTTTTGTTT
The DNA here is from genome assembly GCF_000951045.1 of Mandrillus leucophaeus. Taxonomy (NCBI): domain Eukaryota; kingdom Metazoa; phylum Chordata; class Mammalia; order Primates; family Cercopithecidae; genus Mandrillus; species Mandrillus leucophaeus. The sequence goes on along the minus strand of NW_012108919.1, from coordinate 2,720,748 downwards.
CATCAAAATCATTATTTTGCTATATTCACAATTTTTACATAATTGTGCTTTATGGATTTTAGTGATCTTTAACAATTTCTTTTAGAGATGGGGTCTCACTCTCTATGTTGCCCGGGCTGGCATTAGACTCCTGGGCTGGAATGATCCTCCTACCTCAGCCTCCCTAGCAGCTGGGACTACAGGTGTATGCCGTCACACTCAGTTGATTTTTAACAAATTGAGTGTACTTTAATTACAAAATCTAATGAAAGTACAGTTGACCCTTGAATCACATGGGTTTGAACTGCATAGATCCACTCATATGTGGATTTTCTCGCACCGTCTGCCACCCATGAGAAAGCAAGACCAACCCTTCCTTTTCTTCCTCCTCCCCCTCCTCAGCCTACTCAATGTGAAGATAATGATGAAGACCTTTATGATAATCCACTTCCACTAATAAGCAGTAGATATATATTCTCTTCCTGTGATTTTCTTGATAACATTTTCTTTTCTCTAGCTTACTGTATTATAAGAATACAGTATATAATACATATATAAAATATGTGTTAATTGACTGTTGATGTTATTGTTAAGGCTTCCAGTCAACCGCAAGCTATGAGTTAAATTTGTGGGGAGTCAAAAGTTTTACATGGATTTTCAACTGCATGAGCAGTTGGCGCTCCTAAGTTCTGCATTGTTCAAGGCTCAGCTGTAAATGTTAAAAAGTGAAAAATCAAAATTATTTTTCACATGTTTTCAAATTGTTTTCTAAAAATTCAAAATTTGCAAAAGCAAAAGGTAAAATACGAATTATAATTAAAATGTGTAAAGATTTCAAAATAAAAATACTTTAGGCTGGGTGTGATGGTTCACATTTGTAATCTCAGCACTTTGGGAGGCCGAGGAGGGTGGATCACCTGAGGTCAGGAGTTCGAGACCAGCCTGGCCAACGTGGTGATACCCCCTTTCTTTTTTTTCTTTTTTCTTTTCTTTTTTTTGAGATGGAGTCTCACTCTGTCACCCAGGCTGGAGCGCAGTAGTGCGATCTTGGCTCACTGCAAGTTCCACCTCCCGGGTCCACGCCATTCTCCTGCTTCAGCCTCCCGAGTAGCTGGGACTACAGGCACCCGCCACCATTCCCGGCTAATTTTTTTGTAGTTTTTAGTAGAGACGGGGTTTTACCGTGTTAGCCAGGATAGTCTAGATCTCTTGACCTTGTGATCCGCCCGCCTCGGCCTCCCAAAGTGCTGGGATTACAGGCGTGAGCCACCATGCCCGGCGTGAAACCCCCTTTCTACTAAAAATACACAAATTAGCCAGGCATGGTGGTATGCACCTGTAGTCCCAACTACTCAGGAGACTGAGGCATGAGAATCACCTGAACTAGGCAGGCAGAGGTTGCCGTGAGCCAAGATCGTGCCACTGCACTCCAGCCTGGGTGACAGATATTCTGTCTCAAAATAAGTAAAAATAAAAATAATTTAAGTAGAGACAATATTTTTATTTTCTTTGTTTGTAAGTTTAATTACATCTTACTCAATGTTTTCATAAAAATAAAACTATTTGCAATTCTAGCATTCTATGTCCATTCAGTTGCCAATATTAAAGAATTAATATCACTGAATTAGTATCATGGTATTTATACTCCTACAAATATACGTTTGTAAATTTAGAGTAATATGAGTTGTTTAATATTGTAGAATTGTTCTCGGCTGTCATGTGCAACATTTGGAAAACTGTGCTAACTTATGAGTAGCTTTGGAATCACTAATTGGAACAGACAGAAGCAAGAAATGATGCTTTGTTATGCAAGAATCTATGGCATTTATGCAGCCTGAGAGGGAGTTTTTGACAAATAATTTGGAATTTTACCTTCACTTAAAGCTTCTGCTTTTCAAGTCTTCTCAGCACTTTGAAGGAGGGTCTGTTGCAGATGTTGGCAGTGGCAAAATTCACAGATGTTAATGGTGCTGGGATGCAGTTGTCCTATGAGAGAATTAGGCAGGATAGTGGGGAAACACATCCCTGCGGCCTGAGTGAGGTCAATCTGAATGCTGTGTGAGGCCCTTTAATACGTGGGCTAGGCAGAACCCTCTAGCTGGGACTTCCAGCCCACACTTCTGAGTCTGCTTCTCCAAGGCTCCGATATGAGTTTATGCCGATGGCAATTGCTTTTCTAATTAGCATAGTGAATGTTGGAGATGGTGTTCTATTGCTGAAATCAGTGGCTTGTTGTTAGGTTGATGGATTCTAGAAATGGGCTCCTGGTGAAATTGTAGGTACTCAGCATTTGTGAGTTGGTTGGAATATTTTGAAGACCTCCTACCTTACATGAACAGAGAGTAAGAATGTAATGAGTTTATAGCCTATACACATGGGAGGGGTTCCTGAGGCTTAATTCTGAAGGGGCCCAAAATATGCTGCAGCAACATATGCTACTTTGGTATATTGATGATCTTGAGCTGAAGACAAGTGAGAAACAGCAGACACAGGAAGAGCTCTCTGCCCTCCCCATATCTGCCTAAGAGCAGGGCATAACTTTCTCAAGAGAAAGTGCTTTCCTTGCACCAGGAAAAGGAGCACAACTCTCATCACCAGCAATGGAGAGTCGACAACAAGACGAATCTACATAAACATACCTTACTAAAATAATCTTAATCTTCCATTAGTTTCCTCTATATATTTCCTAGTCACTTTCCCACAACTTATCATCTCTAGTAGTCCAAACCCCTTTTCCTTTGTCTAGTCAGTTCCCACACTTTGTCACCCTTTGCTAGAATGGTATATATGACCCTGTGTGTAAATGCTGCTTTGGATTTCTACTTCTTTTTTGTGAAACCTCTGTGCATGTAACCATAACATCAATAAAAATTATGTCTTGTCTTCTGTTAATCTGTCTTTTGTCAGTTTGACTCACAGGCGCCAGTCACTGAACCAAAGAGGATAGAGGGAAATTTTGATTCTCCTACATGACTTTTTCTTAGTTAAAAATTTTAATGTTAATGGTCTAAATAGTTTTAAACTTATAGTCATCATTCTATGGAGAATTCCATGTGTAAAATTTTATAAAGAAGGACTAGACATGTGATCACCTCCAGTGACTAACAGGGAGTCTGCAGAACCCACAGCATTAACTAGCAGGTAGTGATTGAAATTTTCAAAGGCTTTGGCAGTGAGAGTGAAGTGGACAGCAATCCAGGCTGACTCTTGTGCATTTTAGTGTATCGGGAGCTTGATACCCTGCAATGTTTTTAAGCATTCCAGTATTGACAAAAATTCTACTTTACCATGGCCTAGGCAACCAATGGCACTGGCAACCGATGGCACTGTGCCAAAAGCTGGCAATGCTGCCTGGGGGTAATTTTCACTCCCAGTGCTGTAGGCTCACTTGCTGGGCCTCCGGCTCCTGCAGCGGCAGTACTGCTCATATGTGTTGTTCATGTGAACATCCCTGAGCCCTAGCCCCGTGCTTGGCACACAACAGGCACTCAGTTAGGATTTTTAATGTTGCAATTGAGCAAATTTGACTTTTACTCCCTTCCACCCAACAGCGCTCTCACACCTGCGGGCTTTTCTCTTAAGGGAGCAAACTCCACCCCTCCTCCCTCACCCCCATCCCCACTGCCACCCCATTGCCCTAGTTCTCTCCAAGACCCTTGGGACAGATCCCATTCAAACCTGCTTACTTTCGTCTACTCCCCAATAGTTACAACTTCCACCTTCTGGGTGGAGCTGAATTTAGCTAGGAAGATAGCAACCCGATAAAAAAAATAAGTCACTCTAAAACTTTACCCTTCTGTGGGAGTATTTGCATTTGAAAAGGTAGTTTGGTGTTGGAAATACTTTGCTAGATAGGCCCTGGGTAAAAGGGACTTTTAAGCCTGAGGGACTTCCTCCTGCACCTTATTTAACCCAGGCTGTTGGGATTATAAATGATTCCACCCAAACCTCCAGCCGTACTCAAGGCATGGTAGTGCATGGACAGCACCTGGGAGCTTGTTAGAAGTGCAGGGTCCACCTCAGGCTACTGGAGCCCACTGTACTGGTTGAGAATCTGTATTTACCTTCAAGTTTGAGACCACTGAGTCTCCATCCTGTGTTCCCGGGGCATATAACGATGCACTCCCACAGGTGAAAACAATGGGTGTCTTGGTTCCTCACTTGGGAGAACTCTGTGATCCTTGCGCTACGGTTATATATTTTATCAGTAGTTTTCAATTTATTTATTTATTTATTTTGAGACAGAGTCTTGCTCTGTCACTCAGACTGGAGTGTACTTGTGTGCATATAGCTTGCTGTAACCTCGAACTCCTAGGCTCAAGTCATCCTCCCACGTGAGCCTCCAGGGAGCTGGGATTACATGTGTGCCACCACACTCGCTAGTTTTAAAATTTTTTGTAGAGGTGGAGCCTTGCTATTATTACCAAAAAGGGGTCCCAATCCAGATCCCAACAGAGGGTTTATGGATCTTGTGCAAGAAAGAATTTGGGGCGAGCTCATGCAGTAAAGTGAAAGCAAGTTTATTAGAGAAGTAGAGAAACAAAAGACAAGCTACTCCACAGACAGAGCAATGGTATGGGTTGCTCAACTGAGTACACTTATGGTTATTTCTTGATTATATGCTAAACAATAGGTGGATTAATAATGAGATTTCTGGGAAAGGGGTGGGCAATTCCTGGAACTGAGGGTTCCTCCCTCTTTTAAACCATATAGGGTAATTTCCAGACATTGCCATGGCATTTGTAAACTATCATGGTGTTGGTGGGAGTGTCTGTCAGCATACTAATGCATTATAATTAGCATGTAATGAGCAGTGAGGATAACCAGAGATCACTTTTGTTGGCGTTTTTGTTTTGGTGGGGTTGGCAGTTTTCTTTACTGCATCTTTTTTTATCAGCAGGATCTTTAAAAAGTTAGATTTTTAAAATAAAAAAAAAAAATTTAAACTAGCTGAGTGTTTAAAAATTTTTTTGAATTAAAAAAAGATGTAAATTCCCGGGCTCAAGTCTGAGCAACAGAGCAAGACCCTCAAATAAACTTGGCATCTTACGATACCAGTCCTGATGACCTCCTATCTCATCCTGTGACTAAGAATGCCTAGCCTCCTGGAAATGCAGCCCGCTAGGTCTCAGCCTTATTTTACCCAGTCCCATTCAACGTGGAGTCGCTGAATGGCTCTGGCGCTATGTTTCCTAGGCTGGTCTGGAACTCCTGGCCTAAAGTGAGCCTCCCACCTTGGCCTCCCAAAGTGCTGGGATTACAGGCATGAACCACTGCACCCAGCCTCAAAGTTTCAAATTTTTACTGTGCATGAGCCTCATTAGAGGGCACTAGTTAAAAATGCAGATCGCTCTGAGAGTCTGACTCAGTAGGTCTGGGATAAGGCCCAGGAATTTGCTTTTTTTTTTTTTTTTTCTATTTTTTTTTTATTTTTGAGACAGAGGGTTGCTTTGTTACCCAGGCTAGAGTGCAGTGGTGCGATCTCGGCTCACTGCAACCTCCGCCTCCCAGGTTCACACCATTCTCCTGCCTCAGCCTCTCGAGTAGCTGGGACTACAGGTGCCCGCCACCACACCCGGCTAATTTTTTGTATTTTTAGTAGAAACAGGGTTTCGCCATGTTCACCAGGATGGTCTCGATCTCCTGACCTTGTGATCCGCCCGCCTCAGCCTCCCAAAGTGCTGGGATTACAGGTGTGAGCCACCGCACCCTGCCTGGAATTTGCATTTTTAACAGACAACTCAGGTGACTCCTAGGAAGTTGCATTTTTAACAAGCGACTCAGGTGACTCTAGTTTCACACTCTGAGGAATCTAGTCCTTAATCTGGTCCAGCCAGGCAGAGTGATTCATGAGGACTGCAGAGTATGCCACACTGAAGCCTGCCTGAGGAAATGCTGGGACTCGCCTGGAGCTTCCCTTAAAAGCCCTAAATGTATAGTCTAAAGTCCTTGTTATTTACAGACTGGATCTTCTGCCTGTTGCCGGCTAAGGAAATATGAGAACTTCACATTTCAGGGTTGGTTTAAGGCAAGTAATTGGAAGTTATGTTTACCACCTGGGTATCTGTTTTACTCTCTGCAAAAGAAATGCGATTTTTCCCCCACCGCCTGGCCTCTGTTTCTCCGTGGCTTTCCCTCCTGCCCCTGGGACCCACCCTTGGGCTGTTCACACTTTTGGAAGCCTGGGGAATGGCTGCTGACTACAGCGGGCGAAAGCTTTGCAGGTGGTTGATAGGGAAGGAGATGGAATTGCATCAGTTTGTTGGTCTCTTCTGAGTTATTACGGAAAATGAAATCGTTAGCTGTGGGGAATTAATTGAATATGATGAGCCCAGAACTACTAAGAAAATACCTGTCCCGAGATGTTCTGGAAAGGAACGCTGCAGATTGCATTTCCAATTTGCCATTCTTTCCCTAGGGTTTTGGCCAGTAGGACTGCTGAGACAAAGGGTAAATGTGGTGACACATTAGGTGACGCTAGCATACATATATTTGCAGAGAGCACAGATAGACAACACGTGCCATTTGTTGGCTGTTCCTGAGTGTGTTTAAATGAAGAATCAATGTGTCAGGATTGTTCACGCTGCAATTCTGAAGACTGTGATTGTTTCTTAGGCTTTGGGTGTCTTTCGTAAAAAGACTGTTGAATATTCCAGAATGTGTGTTCTATTAGGAATGTGATAATTGCAACCATGTGTGATGTGGCAGTTCTTTCACCTGATGAGAGGACCTGGGAGAACAAAGACAGCTAGGAAGTTCATGTGTATTTGTTATACAAATTAATACAAACTAATTGTATTAATTGTTGCTTACTAATTAAGCAAATTCCTAACATTCTGTCTCACCCAACACTGGGCTGAGATGTAGTCATCTGTGCCTCTTGACGTTTGTCCTGTGGTGTCTTTTTCTCAGCGAGGAAGGCAGTTACTGTGTTATGAAAATGTCTAAAATGGTCACATTTTAGATGTCCTCATACAGCAGGGGAAATCTCATTTGTTTGAACACCTCTGCCCAGTCCTTCCTTGTAAGCCCCAAATGGTGCCTTGGCCTTCCCCTTGATGGATTCATTGTGTTGATTTAAGCCAATGTGGCAGAAAATCTGATGTCATCTGCAGCTGCTACACTGAGATTCAAAGAAGCAGCCATTAACCCTTACAAAGATCCACATGACGGCACTATGGCCTTTCCAATATTCTGTGTGTCAATAACCATCGTGTGAGTCAGATTTCTGTATTGTCTTTAACATTTATTGGGCATTGGCAAAGGAGCTTTTAGCTCTTGCGTAGGTTTAATAAATACACTTTTACTGAGGCCCTGCAATGTGCCAGGCAAGTATGTAAACTCAGCTATGTCTGTAGTCTCCCTCATCTCTAGGTGCCTTAGGAATCCCCCAGGCTTTAGGAAACCTTTTGGTCCATGAGCCCCGGGGAAGGAATTTCGCTTCTAGGAAAGGCACTGGGAACCCTTGATGTGCCCCTGCCAGGAAGCTCTCTCTTACACTCCCGCCGAGAGCCCTCCCAGGATGCGAGGAGGAGGATTCTGGCATGGACAGTGATGCCATGGGGCAGTTGCTGTGGTAACAGGAGTCCTCATGCTGTTGGAGTAGGGTCTGGGGGTCCTTAGGACTCTTTTTTTTTTTAGACGAAGTCTTGCTCTTTCACCCAAGCTGGAGTGCAGTGGGGCGATCTCGGCTCACTGCAAGCTCCGCCTCCCGGGTTCACGCCATTCTCCTGCCTCAGCCT
>NW_012108919.1:2696064-2712476 GCF_000951045.1 Mandrillus leucophaeus | reverse complement strand
AGAGTCTTGCTCTGTTGCCTGGGCTGGGGTGCAGTGATGTGATCTCAGCTCACTGCAACCTCTGAACCTCCACCTCCCGGGTTCAAGTGATTCTTTTGCCTCAGCCTCCGGAGTAGCAGGGATTACAGGCATGTGCCACCATGCCCAGCAAATTTTTTATAGTTTTAGTAGAGATGGGGTTTCACCGTGTTAGCCAGGGTGGTCTCGATCTCCTGACCGCGCGATCTGCCCACCTCAGCCTCCCAAAGTGCTGGGATTACAGGTGTGAGCCACTACGCCTGGCCTCAGTTCTTTTAAAATTTGTCTAGCAGGCTTTCCAGTCTTCACTGGAAAGCCCCCTAAAGAAAAGATTTAGTAGGGCATAGTGGTGCTTGCTTGTGGTACCAACTACTCAGGATGCTAAGGTGAGATCTTTGAGTCCCGGGAGGTTGAGGATACAGTGAGCTAGGATCGCACACCTGCGCTCCTGCCTGGGAGAGAGATACCCTGTCTCTAGAAAACAAATTATTTAAAGAAAAAGAAAAAGAAAACAAAAAACCCCAAACCATTTTATTGACTGCAGTTAGAAATTCAAAAATCTAGATCCTTCTTATGTTTTAAGTTGAATTTAAGAATCCTATTCTAGCTATCATACTAGCATGTTTCAATAATCAAGTTTAAGGGGACTTTGAATTATGTTTGTTCCAATTCATAAACGTAGTTAATTGAACTCCTTTATGTATTTTAAACTGCACTTATAAATTTAACACATTATATTTCCTTTTTCAGTACCTAAATGATCTGACAAAGTTTTTAAGCATTTAAGTAGCTTTTACAAATATAATAAACATATAAATATTGTGGACCTTAAGTGCTTTTTAAATGTTTCAGTAGTGTATAAGCACTTGGTAAGATTTCAACTTAACATCATAATCCTAAATCACTTATGAACTACACATTCTGAACTGGAATTATAAAGCTGAACTGTTATTCTAATTGGCTATATTATCTTAAACATTGTAAAGTTTTAAAACACCAAATGTATCAGCTGAGTTCCTAACACAAAAATATTTGCCTTTAATTTTATTTTTTGATTTTTTTTAGACAGAGTCTTGCTCTGTTGTCCAGGCTGGAGGGCAGTGGCATAATCTCAGCTCACTACAACCTCTGCCTCCTGGGTTCAAGCAATTCTCCTGCCACAGCCTCCCGACTAGCTGGGATTACAGGCGCACCACTATGCCCAGCTAATTTTGTATTTTTAGTAGAGATGGGGTTTCACCATGTTGGCCAGGCTGGTCTCAAATTCCTGACCTCAAGTGATCCACCAGCCTTGGCCTCCCAGAGTGCTGGGATCACTGGCATGAGCCACAGCTCCCGCCTGCAATTTTTATACTAGATTCTTATACTAGATTCTAAATCTTCCTAGGATTGAAAGGTGTTGACCCATTACACAAACTGTTGTGTGCTTAGAGCAAGTTTAGGAATATGTTCTCAGACTTGACTGATGAAGGTGGGAGAGTTCAGTGGGCACCCTGCGAGCATTCCTGTTGTACATCCTGATGGGGCACGTAGAGCCCTAGGAACAGTGCATGGCAGGGACCCTGACTCAAGGTGCTCCCACATGGTAGACATCCATGGTGTACTTGAAGAAGCCTGACATGTCCACAGAGGTCATTACATTGTATTTTGTATTTCTTTGGCTCCTAAGGTGATAGAAATGTCTTTTGCATCTAATTCCAAAGGACATTTGAATTGAACTTAAATCTGCATCCTTTCTCACAGAATGTTTCTCTCTTACAACCATGAAACTCTTAGAAGTATTAAAACACGAGGCCCGGCGCGGTGGCTCACGCCTGTAATCCAGCACTTTGGGAGGCTGAGGCAGGTGGATCATGAGGTCAGGAGATTGAGACCATCCTGGCTAACACTGCCAAACCCCGTCTCTACTGAAAATACAAAAAATTAGCCGGGCATGGTGGCGGGTGCCTGTAGTCCCAGCTACTCGGGAGGCTGAGGCAGGAGAATGGCGTGAACCCAGGAGGCGGAGCTTGCAGTGAGCCGAGATCGCACCACTGTACTCCAGCCTGGGTGACAGAGCGAGATTCCGTCTCAGAAAAAAAAAAGAAGAAGTATTAAAACACGATCTGACTTCTTTCTGCAAATCTCTTTGTTTTGCCTTATTATTTGACTGATGTAGGGGCCAAGGAAAAGCTTCTCCTCTGTACTCTGAAGGTTCACTGAAAATGAACTAACAACAGACAGATTAATAGGAGAAAAGGCCTATAGGTTTGTTTAACATGCCTAGCACGGGGGAATTGCAGAATGATTACCCAATAACCCCATGAGGTCTAGATGCTTCTATACCCATCTTCATAGGAGAAGGGAAGCTGGGGGTATGTAATAATTTAAGGTCTAGCAAATGACTTTTTAGGGGGAATAAATGCCCCCAGTGTGTAGACAATAGTTAATACATAGTTCTCTTTGGGAATCGAATGGAACCTAAAAACAGTTTGGGATGAAGTTAGTCTGGCTTCCAGGTGTGGTTTGTAATGTTTAGTCTCCTCCTCTGTGATATAAGTTTTAATTTTCTCTGGATAATGAAATTTCAGGGAAGGTGTTGAAGGCAATTGTGTTTCTCTTTGGGGGTCTAGTTTCTAGGTAGATAAGGCGACTTCAGAGAACAGCTTCCTTCTGTGCTTTGAGAGAGGCAGAGTATGGAGGAACAGGGCTGAACGAGGTCAGAGAGACCTTGAAGCTATTTGTTTAGTTCTCCAGGTCAAAGCACCAAATTTGGGGTACTGTTTCCTGAGCCCCAACATATTTGACTGATAACTGATGATTTGGACACAACTTCTCATCTACAAATACATCTTGATTACAAATGGAATAATATCAGGCATATAAATGTACATTTTTAACCTACTGCCTGGTGCCCAGGATGCCCAGTTAATGGTGCTTATTATTATTGGAGATTTTTGAAGGGATTCTCAAACCATTAAGAAAATCCAGTGGTTGGCTGGGTGCGGTGGCTCACGCCTGTAATCCTAGCACTTTGGGAGGCCAAGGTGGGTGGATCACAAGGCCAGGAGATCGAGACCATCCTGCTAACATGGCGAAACCCTGTCTCTACTAAAAATACAAAAAATTAGTCTGGCATGGTGAGGGGCACCTGTAGTCCCAGCTACTTGGGAGGCTGAGGCAGGAGAATGGCGTGAACTTGGGAGTCAGAGTTTGCAGTGAGCCAAGATCGCACCACTGCACTCCAGCTTGGGCAACAGGGTAAGACTACATCTCAAAAACAAAAACAAAAACAAAACAAACACAAAAAAACCCACAAAAGGTCCAGTGGTTACACTAGGTCTTTGACAAATACTGAAAGCTAGACAAGCTATAAAAAAAGAAGAGATATCCCCTGAATGGTAGGTGTGAGAACTCGACAAGAAAGAGGAAATGGATAAAAGGGAGAAAATAGGCAGAAAATCACCTATAACCATATAGAGATATTTATATTTAGTAAAATATTTTCAGCTTCAGCTTACACACACAAAAAACCAGTGAAGCATCCGGTTGAATACACGAATATGTCACTGCAGGGAGACGGTGCTTCACAGAGAGATTTTCTTCATAAAGAAATAGAGCCTCGCCTATTCAAAAGCCATTCCATTTAATGCAACACTGCATTGAACAGGGTTCCTTTTCAAGGGGTTCCTATTAGAAGCAAGATTATTATCTTCAGCATTTAGATGGCGTGCTGACTGGGGCCATAACACCAGGGCACTTAGGCGCTCCCATTATCAATGGACAGTATAATCTTTGGAAGTTTAAAATAGCTTTCATGGCTGGGCCCGGTGGCTCACGCTTGTAATCCCAGCACTCTGGGAGGCCGAGGTGGGCGGATCACTTGAGGTCAGAGTTTGAGACCAGCCTGGCCAACATGGTGAAACTCTGTCTCTACTAAAAATACAAAGATTAGCTGGGTGTGGTGTCGCGCGCCTGTAATCCCAGCTACTCAGGAGGCTGAGGCGGGAGAATCACTTGAACACGGGAGGCAGAGGTTCCAGTGAGCCTAGATCGTGCCACTGCACTCCAGCCTTGGCAACAGAGTGAGACTGTCGTCTCAAAAAAAAAAAAAAAAAAAAAGTAGTCTAGAGTAGTACCAGCTCCTCTAGAGATTGAGGCAGGGGGATTGCTCTAGAGACTGAGGATGCTTTATGAGGTGTTGAGTTTCTAAGTGCTTAGACATATTTGAATAGATTCTGGGGGACACTGACTGGGCCAGCTATATAGATGATATTCAAACAAAAGGATCTTCCAAAGGCAACAGTGAGCAAAAGAGAGAAAAAGCCAAGAGTAAGGGAAAGTTTGGATGTGGTTTGTTCCTGGAGGCATGAGCAGAGGAGAGTGGAGTCACCCCGTGATGGTGGAGCCCTGGGGGCAGTAGGCACCTTCTCCCAAGAGGGCAGCCACCACTGTGGCTGCTGAGCCAACAGCACTGCTGTGTGCTCCAGACAGGGCCTGCTGTCTGTAACTGTCCAGCCCTGTGTTGCCCACATGATAACCACCAGGCACATGTGGCTGCTTCCATTTAAAATAATTAAAATGTTGGCTGGGCAGTAGTGGCGTGAGCCTATAATCCTAGCTACTTGGGAGGCTGGGGCAGGAGAATCGCTTGAGCCTGGTAGGCGGAGGTTGCGGTGAGCTAAGATCACACCACTGCACTCCAGTCTGGGCAACAGAGTGAGACTCTGTCTCAAAAAAATAAATAAAAATAAAATAAAATAATTAAAATGAAATGAAATGAAAAACACAACACCTCCATCACATTTGCCACATTTTGAGTGCTCAGTGCCCGGTGAGTGGCCCTGGAATTGAAGATTGCTGAGAACATGTTTGTCTTCACAGAAAGTTCTGCTGGACAGCAAAGATTTATACGGTTTATTGTGCTCATCACTTCCCCACGTATCCTTACCTGAGATAACTGGACCTCGCCCCTATTCTATGCCTTCAGAGTCTCCCTAGTACAGTGACTGAAGGTCTCTTTAAACCTCACCTCCTACGGAGAGTGTAGATGTGTGTGCTATGAGGTGTTCTGGCTAAGACTGGGCCCCAAGGCAGTTCCCCCACTATTTATTTATTTAAAATACACATAACATAAAATTTACCATTTTTTTTTTTTTTTTTTTTTTTGAGATGGAGACTTGCTCTCTTGCCCAGGCTGGAGTGCAGTGGCGCCATCTCGACTCAGTGCAACCTCCGTCTCCAGGGTTCCAGCGATTCTCCTGCCTCAGCCTCCTGAGTAACTGGTACAACAGGTGCCCACCAGAACGCCCGGCTAATTTTTTTTTTTTTTTTTGTATTTTTAGTAGAGACGAGATTTCACCGTGTCAGCCAGGATGCTCAATCTCCTGACCTCATGATCTGCACGTCTGGGCCTCCCAAAGTGCTGGGATTATAGGCGTGAGCCACCAAGCCAGCCCAGGATTTCTTTTCTTTAAATATGCCATTGTATGGTTGTAGCCTCTTTTGTTAATCTGTTCATCTGTTGATGGACACGTGGGTTGCTTCTACCTCTTGGCCATTGTGAATAATTCTTTTTTTTTTTTTTTTTTAAATACAGAGTTTAGCTCTTTTTGCCCAGGCTAGAGTGCAACAGCACGATCTCAGCTCACTGTAACCTCTGCCTCCTAGATTCAAGTGATTCTCCTGCCTCAGCTTCCTGAGTAGCTGGGATGACAGGCGCCCACCACCGTGCCCAGTAATTTTGTATTTTTAGTAGAGATGGGGTTTCACCATGTTGGGCAGGCTAGTCTCAAACTCCTGACCTCTGGTGATCTGCCCACCTCAGCCTCCCAAAGTGCTGAGATTACAGGCGCGAGCCACCGCGGCTGGCCCATTGTGAGTAATTCTGTTAGGTACATGAGTGTAGAAATATCTCTTTGAGTCTCTGCTTTAAATTCCTTTGGGTATACTGCATACCCAGGAGTGAAATTGCTGGATCAGATGGTAATTCTATGTTTAATTGTTTGGAAGAACCATCATACGATTTTCCATAGCAGCTATTCCACTCTACATTCCTACTAGCAATACATAAGGGTTCCAGTTTCTCCACATCCTTATCAACACTCATGTTTTGGTTTTTGTTGAAGGTAGATCTCCTAATGGGTGAGAGGTGTTATCTCATTGTGGTTTCAGTTTACATTTCCCTAATGATTAATGATGTTGAGCATCTTTTCATGTGCTTATTGGCCAAGGTTTGTTTTGTGAAACATCAGCGGCTAAAAGTAGGGGGAAAATGCATTTAAAAAGTTTAACTACAGCTGGGTGCAGTGGCTTATGCCTGTAATCCCAGTGCTTTGGGAGCTGGAGGCGGGAGGATTGCTTGAGGTCAGGAGTTTGAGACCAGCCTGGGCAACAAAATATTTTATGGCAAAGTATTTTACAGCAAAGTATTTTAATGGCAAAAATCACAATTTTTTTTTGCACCAACCTAAATAAGACCCTATGTCTTAAGAAATACAAAAATCAGCTGGGTGTGGTGGGGTGTGCCTGCAGTCCGCGCTACTCTAGAGACTGAGGCAGGGGAATCACTTGAGCCCAGGAGTTCCAGGCTGCAGTGAGCCATGATTGTGCCACTGCACTCCAGCCTGGGCAACAGAGGGATACATTGTCTCTGAATAACAACAACAACGACTACAGCAAAAGAACTTTACCTAGTTGTTTTGATGTCTTTGTGTTACTTTGTTTCTATTTCTCTGGTGTGGGGGCTTTCTTTCACCTTGAGGACAGACTATTTTACAGGGGCCTTTAGTTAAACAATGGTGAAGCAATGATCCTTTTCAGAAGTGGAGAAGTTTGAGACACCCAGAACTGAGGACCTTGAAGTTTGTCTTCTTTGTAGGTGGAAACAAGTTTCTGCAAATGTGTTTTTCTGGAAAAAGCTTTCCTTGATCTTCAGGAGGTTGGGCTTGGACATTCTGGTGGGGAAAGAAAGAAAGATCCTGGCTGGGCACAGTGGCTCATGCCTGTAATCCCAGTTCTTTGGGAGGCTGAGGCGGGCGGATCACCTGAGGTCGGGAGTTTGAGACCAGCCTGACCAACATGGAAAAACCCTGTCTCTACTAAAAATACAAACTTAGCCGGGTGTGGTGGCGCATGCCTGTAATCTCAGCTACTCGGGAGGCTAAGGTAGGAGAATCGCTTGAACCTGGGAGGCAGAGGTTGCGGTGAGCTGAGCGTGCCATTGCACTCCAGCCTGGGCAACAAGAGTGAAACTCCGTCTCAAAAAAAAAAAAAAAAAAAAAAAAAAAAAAATTAGTTGGGCTGTGGTGGCATGTGCCTATAATCCCAGCCACTTGGGAGGCTGAGGTAGGAGGACCGCTGAGGCGGAGGTTGAAGTGAGCTGAGATTGTGCCACTGCACTCCAGCCTGGGCGACAGAGGGAGACCCTGTCTAAAAAAAAAAAAAGAAAAAACAAAAAAGAAAAAAGCTTAAGCTCTTAACTAAAGAAATTAAGTCAAAACTGAATTGATCAACTTTTCAAATTCTCAAAATCAATTTTTTAAGGTAATTTTATTTTACTGAAATTGAATAAAGGGAGAATTTAAAACAGATGCCGTCAAAATGAGAGAATCAAAAGCCCCAAAGTAAGCAGGAATGATTGTATTCATCAGTTAGCTTAAAGGATCAAGAGAAGATGATTATAAAACCAGGTTTTTGTTTTAGGCTCCTAATTTAGGAATAATTGGTTAAGCCAGGTCCCTTGCTTTAGACTTTTAATGCTATTTCCCTCTCTCATTTCCCCTTTCCTCCTCCTCGGTATGCCTTTTGTGGAAAGTACCTTCTCTGAATAGCCACCAGGACAAGCGTCAGCTATCAAAAGCAGATGTTTCCAATTTTCAGCCTACCTTGTTTGGGAAACCTCATGTTGAAGAATGCTATGGGTTTTTTTTTTTTTTTTTTTTAATTTTTGGGTTTTTAAAAATAGAGACCAGATCTCGTTGCGTTGCGATGGCTGGTCTCAAACTCCTGGACTCAAGTAATCCTCCCGCGTATGGCCTCAGAAAGTGCTGGGATTACAGGTGTGAGCCACCACACCTGGCCTAAATGTTATCTAACCAGTGTCTCATTGATGGGCATACACTGGGCTGTTCCAACATCATACCACTCCCTCCTTGTCCCCACCAACCTGACCTGATTCGAATATCAGGATAATTAATCCATCAATTCAAAGCAAAGTGCTTATCCACTCTAAAATTTCAGCTACTCTGTTGTACCTTGAGGTGGCTTCAGTTTGAGTGCTAAAATATATGTATATGTATATGTGTAATTTATATCAGGAAAAAAATCAACTGATCAAAAAAGATCCCAAAAATGTATTAAAAATAGAATAAAAGCAATATCTTTTTACTGTCCCTTTATGTCAGTTTCTGGATATAAAAGTTGTGTTAAGATTACATTTTTGGCCAGGCGTGGTGGCTCATGCTTGTAACCCCAGCACTTTGGGAGGCTGAAGCGGGCGGATCATCTGATATTGGGAGTTTGAGACCAGCCTGATCGACATGGAGAAACCCTGTCTCTACTACAAATGCAAAATTAGCCAGGTGCAGTGGCACATGCCTGTAATCTCAGCTACCGGGGAGGCGGAGGTTCCAGTGAGCCGATATCACGCCATTGCACTCCAGCCTGGGCAACAAGAACGAGACTCCATCCCCCACCCCGCAAAAAAAAAAAAATTAATTTTTTTTCTCACAAATGAAGACACGCTCCTCTACATTCAATAAGGCACTAATTCCTAATTTCCAAATACACAGAAATTGATAGCCATGTTTACAAGTATTACATGAGTAAATTAAACCATAACAGTACAAAATAATGCAAAAGTCATCTCTATTTGGCTTAAGGATCTATGTGTTATTTGTGTGTATGTATTACACGTGCTATTTGGGGATGGGAGAAGAATTGACCTTTTATGAACACATAACAACCCAAGGCCAGGGAAGGCAGCCTAGGAACATACTGGATTTATGAGGAAAACCAGGCAAAATGCATCCTCCCAGACCTACCCACCCGTCTGGCTTTGGGGTGGCTCTCAGAATTGCCCCCTCTTCATGCCCTCAGTATCCTCATGGTCCATTCCTACCACCCCACACCTGAACCCCAACATCAGACTCATATCTGCTCTCACCACCACATCCCTCCTCAAAGCCATCCTTCCCAGAGGGAGTAGCGTTGTCCATATCCAGGATGACAGGGCCTTGCAAAGATGGAGAGAAGCCCAGGCCACTTTTTTTTGAGGCTTCCAATATGTTATCAAAGAGGAAGAAGGAGGAGGAGGAAGAAGGAGGAGGCGGAAGAAGGAGGAGGAAGAAGAAGAAGAACAAAGGCCAAGGTGCCCATCCTGGCCAACATGGTGAAACTCCATCTCTACTAAAAATAAAAAAAAAATTACTGGGTGTGGTGGCACGTGCCTGTAATCCCAGCTACTCAAGAGGCTGAGGCAGGAGAATCGCTTGAACCCTGGAGGCAGAGATTTCAGTAAGCAGAAATCGCGCCACTGCACTCTAGCCTGGTGACAGAGCGAGACTCTGTCTCAAAAAACAAAAAACCAAAAACAAACAAAAAAGGCCGAGGTGGGCAGATCATCTGTGGTCAGGAGTTTGAGATCCGCCTAGCCAACATGATGAAACCCCGTTTCTACTAAAAAATACAAAACTTAGCTGGGCATGGTGGTGCACACCTGTAATCCCAGCTGCTTGAGAGGTTGAGGTAAGGGAATCACTTGAACCTAGGAGGCAGAGGTTGCAGTGAGCTGAGACCCAGCCACTGCACTCCACTTTGGGTGACACAGCAAGACTCCATCTCAAACAAAACAAAACAAAACACAAAAAAACAATGCAATCTTCTGTGAAAGTCAGGAAAGGGAAATTCCTCTGGTTAAAGGCTTATTGAGCTTCCTCCTTTGAGGTCCTCGGGAAACACCTCGGAACCTCAGGACTGAGAGGCAGACAGATTGAAAACGGTTGATCTGATTTAGCCCGTGTGCTTAGATGAGAGAGCCCAGGCTCAGACCAAAATAAGACTTGCAAATACATTCGATCTTTACCAAAGCATTTATAATGCCAATAATAGTAATAATAAATAACAGTAATATATTACCATTATAATATTAATATATAACTATAACATATAATATAATAAAATGTAAAAGCCCCTCTTTAGAGCCTCTTTTTAACTTCTCTCTCTCACCTTGCCTGTGCCTCTCTGCCTCTCCCTGCTCTCTCCACTTCTCTAATAGGATGTCACAGAACATGCTACCACACAGAATCAAAACACGGAGTGGGTAGACTTCAAGCCAGCCAAGTGACTGCCACACCCACCACGAGGACTCCCAACCCACTGTAACCACCCAGTGAGTTCACCTTGCTTGGTGCCTAGATAGAGCTGATTTATCAAGACAGGGGAATTGCAATAGAGAAAGAGTAATTCACACACAGCCAGCTGTGCGGAATACCAGAGTGCTGTTATTACTCAAATCAGTGTCCCTGAGCATTCCGGGATGAGAGTTTTTAAGGACAACTTGGTTGGTGGGGAGAAGCCAGTGAGCCAGGAGTGCTGATCGCTCAGGTCAGAGATGAAATCATAGAGAACTGAAGCTGTCCTCTTGCGCTGAGTTCCTGGGTGGGGGCCACAAGGTCAGGTGAACCAGTTTATCCATCTGGGTGGTGCCAGCTGATCCGTCAAGTGCAGGGTCTGCAAAATATCTCAAGCACTGATTTTTGGAGCAGTTTACAGAGGGTCAGAATTTTGTAGCCTCCAGCTGCATGACTCCTAAGCCATTGTTTCTAATCTTGTGGCTAATTTGTTAGTCCTACAAAGGCAATCTAGTCCCCAGGCAAGAAGGCTTGTTTCGGGAAAGGGCTGTTACCATGTTTGTTTGTTTTTGATGCAGAGTCTCACTGTGCTGCCCAGGCTAGAATGCAGTGGCGCAATCTTGGCTCACTGCAACCTCCACCCACCAGGTTCAAGTGATTCTCCTGCTTCAGCCTCCTGAGTAGCTGAGATTACAGGCAGGCACCACCATGTGCGGCCAATTTTTGTATTTTTAGTAGAGGTGGGGGTTTCACCATATTGGCCAGGCTGGTCTCAAACTCCTGACCTTAAGTAATCCACCCGCCTCAGCCTCCCAAAGTGCTGGGATTACAGGCGTGAGCTGCCGTGCCCAGCCCATCTTTGTTTTAAACTATAAACTAAGTTCTTCCCAAAGTTAGTTCAGCCTATGCCCAGGAATAAACAAGGTTCATTCCTTGTTCGTTAGCTTGGAGGGAAGAAGCAAGATGGAGTTGGTTAGGTCAGATCTCTTTCACTGTCTCAGTTACAATTTTGCAATGTCGGTTTCACTGCAAAAGGTGGGCACTGGCAGAGGGGAGAGGCAAGTGACAGAATGCCACAGAGCAGCCAGCCCTGAGGGGCAACCATCTCAGACCTACGAAACAAGGTCACACTTCCTTCTTAAACCCAGATCACCCCAGCACGAGCTGCACTGTACTGGACGGCAGGAAGCAAGACTTCTACCAGGTTCCCTTCCCCACATCGCAGTGGGAATCTCCAGGGAATGCCCACATGTTCCACAAATCTGTCCTACTTGTCACTAGCCACCTCAACCACCATCTGTCCCAACGCCACAGCTCTACCCTCTTTGTTGTCCTGAAACCTGACGCTGTAGGCAGCTGCCATTCGCTTGATTTCACCCCAAGCATGGGCACAAACCTTCCCCTTAACTCCCCTCAGTGGCAGTGAATCTCGGACTGCAGTATTTGCAACGTATGAATGAGGCATACATGACCCAGGATAACTGCCATCTCGCCTGACCAAGCATTTTTAAAACATAAATACCATGGACGGCCAGGCATGGTGGGTCACGCCTGTAATCCCAGCAATTTGGGAGGCCGAAGTGAGCGGATCACTTGAGGTCAGGAGTTCAAGACCAGCTTGGCCAACATGAAACCCCGTCTCTACTAAAAATACAAAAGTTAGCCCGGTGTGGTGGCTCATGCCTGCAATCCCAGCCACTTGGGAGTCTGAGGCAGGAGAACCACTTGAACCTGAGAGGCGGAGGTTGCAGTGAGCTGAGATCGCGCCACTGCACTTCAACCTGAGTGACAGAGTGAGACTGTCTCAAAAACAAACAAATAATGTCATCAAGTGTATAAGATAAAACATTTTAAATAACAGAGGAAACTAAAGTGCAGATCTAATACTTACAATAATTTCAAAGTAGTATGTAGAAATGATATTTTGTGATGTCTATAACAATCGTAGGTGATTTTTATTGATGACAAAGTCACAGTTACTGCTCATACTTCTGTAGTTTATTGCCTACATTCATAATAGAAGAAAATGCTAAATTTCAGTTAGATTCTAGTGAAAATAAAAATATATAAAATATATAAAAATATATTTTCCCCAACTTTTGACTACCTTGAATTCTATCTATGGGTACCTTGAGGAGTCTAAAGACCCCAGCTGAAGAACCTTTGCTTTAGAAGATTGCAGATTCTTAAATTTTTAAATGCTAGTTTTGATAAAATATCTATTTCCTCTGTTGGTATTCCTCTAACTCAAATTCTAAGCAGAGTGTCCTGAATATACATTGTATTCAATTAAAGATTCCTTGTCTTAGTCCATTTTCTGTTGTTTATAACAGAATATCTGAAACTGAGTAATTTATAAAGAAAAGGAATTCATTCTTATAGTTATGGATGCTGGGAAGTCCAAGGTAAAGGGGCTGCATCTGGTGAGGGCCTTCTTGCTATGGGGACTCTGCAGAGTCTGGAGGAGTTGCTGGGCATCACGTGGTAAGGGGTCTGAGTGTGCTAGGTCTGGTTTCTCTTCCTCTTCTTATAAAGCCACCAGTCCCATTTCCATGATTGCCCATTAGTCCATTAGTCCGTGAATAGATTAATGTATTTCTCAGGGCAGAGCCCTCATGACCCCATCACCTTTTTTTAAAGAAATGTAATTAAATTTTTTTTTTTATTTGGAGACAGGGTCTCACTCTATTGCCTAGGCTGGAGGGCAATAGTACAACCTTGGCTCACTGCAACCTCCACCTCCCAGGTTCAAACAATCCTCCCATCCCAGCCACCCAAGTAGCTGGGATTATAGGCGTGTGCCACCATGCCTGGCTAATTTTTGTATTTTTTGGTAGAGACAGGGTTTCACCATGTTGGCCAGACCGGTCTTGAACTCCTGACCTCAAGTGATCCGCCTGCCTTGGCCTCCCAAAATGCTGGGATTACTGGCCAAAGCCATGGCACCCGGCCCCCAGTCACTTCTTAAAGGCCTCACCTCTCAATACTGCCACACTGGGGATTAAATTTCAACATGAGTTTTGTGGGACAAACATTCAAACCACAGCGGTCCCAAACTCCGATTTTTGTCTCCCCATCACCTTGAGACTTCAAAGCTTTATTCACCTTTTCAGCTGCTTTTGGTAAGCCCTCTTAGCTTCTTGCTAAACCTCTAAACATAGCTTAGGAATTAACCAATGACTGGAGGGGAAACCAGTGAGGAGCCTCAGGATTCCTTCTCCACATCCCTCTCCTATCCGGCATTTTGGCCCCACCTCTCCGTTGCCCTGACAGCCACAGCTCCATTTTTTGTTTGCCTAGACCTGAGGGATTGCCAAAAGCTCTGCATTGATTTTAGCCTCTAGCTCAAAACTGCTTGAAAACCAGCAAATGAAGTGTTGGCTCCCTCCAGGAGCTTCCGTTCTTTCTGGATCCTGGTGCTTCTGGAGAATTCCATAGCTTCCCAGTGCATCTGAACAGATTATTTTTGTATTTTATCCAAATCTTCTAGTTGTTCAGAACCAAAAGCAAAGAAATTCACAATTTAAAAACCACTTTTTTTTTTTTTTTTGAGATGAAGTCTCGTTGTGTCACCCAGGCTGGAGTGGAGTGGTGTGATCTCGGCTCACTGCAACCTCTGCCTCCCAGGTTCAAGCAATTATCCTGCCTCAGCCTCCCTAGTAGCTGAGATTACAGGTGCACACTACCACACCTGGCTAATTTTTGTATTTTTATTAGAGATGAGGTTTCACCATGTTGGCCAGGCTGGTCTCGAACTCCTGACCTCAGGTGATCCACCTGCCTCAGCCTCTCAAAGTGCTGGGATAACAGGTGTGAGCCACGGGGCCTGGCCAAAACCAATTTCTTATAAGTTCTCACGTTTGAGCTTCACAAACCCTCGTGCGTCAGAAAGGGCTTGGGTCACTACTCCCACTTGACAGAAGAGATCCTTGACTGGAGGAGGTGGGAAGTCTGAGGAGTGGAGAGGAGAAATTTCATCTGCTTCACAGCAGGGCTGAGACTAGAACCCACATCTCTTGGTTCCTAGCAAAATAGATACTATTTTCCTTTACACCGTCTTGCTTCTTCATGTGTATTCATTTGCAAGGGCTACCAAAACAAAGAACCACAGACTGGTGATTTAAACAACAGGTTTATTTCTTCACAGTTCTTAAGACTAGAAGTCCGAGATCAAAGTGTCAGCCTGGTAGGTTTCTTCTGTGGCCGCTCTCCTTGGCTCACAGGTGCCATCTTCTCCCACGTCCTCGCATGGTCTTCTCTGTGTGCCAGTCTGAGTGCTAATCTCCTCGTCTCATAAGGACACCAGTCAGATAAGATTAGGGCCGTCCCTGCTGACCTAATTTTAACTTGATTATCTTCTTAAAGACCCTAACTCCAAATATAGCCACATTCGGAGATACTGGGAGTTACGGCTTCAACATATGAATTTTGGGAGTAGGGGAGAGATGCACAGTTTAGCCCGGAGCACCACATAAGTGGCTTATGATTGTAATGACCAGTTTTCTTAAAATGTCTGTAAATTAAATGTGTAGGGCCCCTCTTTGCTTTAGCATGGAGTTCTCAAAATATGGCACTGGCTCCATGACAATCTGCAGCTTTAGCATCAACCTTAGCACCAGCACAAACTGGTTAGAAATGCAAACTCACTCCTCACCTTAGACCTACTCCATTAGGACCTCCAGGAATGGGCCCAGCAAACCCTTCAGGTGATTCTGATGCTGCCCAAGCAGCTGGGCAAAGGACAGCTCTGAGGCAGAGTTGGTTCAGCTGTAAATTCTGGTCATGCTGTTCCCCAGACCTTTTCTGAAGGATGACTCTCCGGAGACATCAGGTTATGATTGATGGCCAGATCTGTCAGATAGCAGCATTTAAATCAATGCTAATCTGTCTTGTGGTATCATTTGGCATTCAAATATCACCTACTCATTTGAGGATGTATAAAGGAGGCGACTTTCAGTAGGAAGCTTTCTTATTTGAGAAATGAGATTCTTTGCTAATCTGGGCCTCAGTTTTATTATCTTGAAAATGAGAAATCTGCATTCCTTTCTCAGTGCAGTCTGTGCAGTCATAGAAATCATCAGAGCAACTAGTATCCCAGAGGCAACAGTGTTATGATGTTCTGGGGATCCCCGAATGGTCAGATTAAGCAACCCAAATTGCACCCGGCAGAGTGCCTCAAATTGGAAATATTTAGAGGCGAGCATGAGATTTGCACCCAATCATTGCTCTGGCTCTGGCTGAATATATGTAATGGGTGCTTGATAGACGTGGGAGGGTTTAGATCAGAATTTGTATATTGCCCCTAAGATCTCAAACTCCCCCAAACCCACTACCTGGTTTCACCTACTGGTGAGGGCCCTGGCGGAATTGTGGGGCTCAGTGTCCCTGCCGTCTCACTGCTATGCCCCAGATTCACAGTGAGCAGCATCATCTTTCTTGTACACGAGCTCTTTTTAAAATTTCTCTTTTGGCCGGGCGCGGTGTCTCATGCCTTTAATCCCAGCACTTTGGGAGGCCAAGGTAGGTGGATCACGAGGTCAGGAGATAGAGACCAGCCTGACCAATGTGGTGAAACCCCATCTCTACTAAAAATACAAAAATTAGCCGGGCGCGGTGGTGGGCGCCTGTGATCCCAGCTACTCAGGAGGCTGAGTCAGGAGAATTGCTTGAATACAGAAGGCGGAGGTTGCAGTGAGCCGAGATCGCACCACTGCACTCCAGCCTGAGTGACAGAGTGAGACTCTGTCTCAAAAGAAAAAAAAAAAAAAGAAAAAATTTCTTTTCTGAGACAGGGTCTCATCTGTTGCCCAGGCTGGAGTGTAGTGGCAACATCATGGGTCACTGCAGCCTTGACTACCTGGACTCAAGCAATCCTCCCACCTCAGCCCCCTGAGTAGCTAGGACTACAGGTGTGTGCCACCACACCTGCCTAATTTTTTTAGTTTTCCTAGAGACAGGGACTCACTGTGTTGCTGAGGCTGGTCTTGAACTCCTAGGCTCAAGTCATCCTCCTGCCTCTGCCTCCCTAAGTGCTGCGATTACAGGCATGAGCCACCGTGCCCA
>NW_012108919.1:2694354-2696014 GCF_000951045.1 Mandrillus leucophaeus | reverse complement strand
TAATCCCAGCACTTTGGGAGGCCAAGGTAGGTGGATCACGAGGTCAGGAGATAGAGACCAGCCTGACCAATGTGGTGAAACCCCATCTCTACTAAAAATACAAAAATTAGCCGGGCGCGGTGGTGGGTGCCTGTGATCCCAGCTACTCAGGAGGCTGAGGCAGGAGAATTGCTTGAATACAGGAGGCGGAGGTTGCGGTGAGCCGAGATCGCACCACTGCACTCCAGCCTGAGTGACAGAGTGAGACTCTGTCTCAAAAGAAAAAATTTCTTTTCTGAGACAGGGTCTCATCTGTTGCCCAGGCCGGAGTGTAGTGGCAACATCATGGCTCACTGAAGCCTTGACTACCTGGACTCAAGCAATCCTCCCACCTCAGCCCCCTGAGTAGCTAGGACTATAGGTGTGTGCCACCACACCTGCCTAATTTTTTTAGTTTTCCTAGAGACAGGGACTCACTGTGTTGCTGAGGCTGGTCTTGAACTCCTAGGCTCAAGTCATCCTCCTGCCTCTGCCTCCCTAAGTGCTGCGATTACAGGCATGAGCCACCGTGCCCAGTCCTTACACAAGCTCTTTCAATCTCTTTATCACAACCTCACAAAGCAAGCAAGCAAGGTTTTGTTATGTCTATTGTACTACATTACAGAAACCTTGAGAAAGGTAAACACTGGTCCAAATGTACAAACTGGCAGGTGGTGAAGGAGCTAGGAAGAAAACCCCCTTGGCCATTGCCAAGGTACTTACCCTCCTCCAAATCTTTGTTTTGGGGACTGGAATAAAATGGAGAAAAAACACATGAAACAACCAAACTCCTGAAAAATGAGGCATGCCTTCAAGATTCTGCTGTGGGTGGCCACAGAGCTCTGAGCAACTTCTCTTCCCTGATACAATCAAATTTATTTTTAAACACACCGAGTTGATTAAAGTGTCAGGTCGGGATGGAGTGGGTGAGTAGGCAGAATAAGACCGGGTTGGATCCTACATTAATTTTCTCCTTATAGCTGTAGAAAATCCAACTGAAAATTCAACCCACCATGTTTCTGGGGAAATTTAGAAGGCTATTGGTTATTCTTATCAAAGGGAACTGTGGCTTGGCCTGCGTAGAAGGAAATCAATAGGAGGTGAGGGCTGTTGTGGGCAAAGCAGCAGGCTGCAAAGCTAGATTCCCTGAGGCAGGTCAGCATTGCTGCATGTCTGTTTGCAGGATTGTAGTCCATTTGTGTGCTGTAATGACGTATTGTCTATGCATTCGTGTTCAATTTTTTCTGTTTTTTGGAGATGGAATCTTGCTCAGTCACCCAGGTTGGAGTGCAATGACATGATCTCGGCTCACTGCAACCTCCGCCTCCTGGGTTCAAGTGATTCTCTTGACTCAGCCTCCTGAGTAGCTGGGATTATAGGCACCCACCATCATGCCATGATAATTTTTGTATTTTAGTAGAGATGGGATTTCACCATGTTGGCCAGGCTGGTCTTGAACTCCTGACCTCAGGTGATCTTCCCTCCTTGGCCTCCCAAAGTGCTGAGATTACAGGCATGAGCCACTGCTCCTGGTCCGTGTTCATTTTAAAATGACCATAACTACTATTAACATGTGACCATGCCTCATTAAAATTAATGTGTAATTGGGCTGGGCACAGTGGCTCAAGCCTGTAATCCCAGC
>NW_012108919.1:2691836-2693974 GCF_000951045.1 Mandrillus leucophaeus | reverse complement strand
AAAAAAAAAAAAAAAAACAAAAAGACTGAGTGATGAATATGTAATTGTGTCTGTCAGTAATGATATTTTTTTAATAGACTATGGGACATTAATTCTAGTCCTTTAGATCCTTCACTACCAATTCTCCAGGTAGAATCCAGAGCCCAAGCAGTCATTTCATCTGCCCTCTTATGTCTGAGTGCAGTTATGCTTAAACTGTTTGAGATGATGGTTATTTTACTTATTAACACACATAAACACACATATACACCTCTTCTTAACTCTCAAAAGTCTACATCCCTTCTTGGGCAATTTGCTTTAGTGTTTTACAACTGACCCCCAAAAGGTTTCTGCCTAGGTCAAACCTAAGTTATTTTTGATGTCTGTAAAGCTCTTTCCCTCTTTTTTTTTTTTTTGAGATGGAGTCTTGCTCTGTCACCAGGCTGGAGTGCAGTGGCGCGATCTTGGCTCACTGCAACTTCTGCCTCCCGGGTTCAAGTGATTCTCCTGCCTCAGCCTCTTGAGTAGCTGGGACTACAGGCGTGTGTCACTATGCCCGGCTAATTTTTTGTATTTACTTCTTAGTAGAGACAGGGTTTCACCATGTTGGCCAGGATAGTCTCGATCTCTTGACCTCATGATCCACCCGCCTGGACCTCCCAAAGTCCTGCGATTATAGGTGTGAGCCACCGTGGCTGGTCCCTTCTCTCTCTTTTCTTCTACCCTGGAGCACAGCTATTCCCAACCTTGAAAGTTGCCCTTGGGACATCTGGTTCCACTTCTCTTTCAGGGGTGGTACTCCCCAAGAGGGCATTTGGAAATGCGTGGAAGATGGTTCTGGTTTTTTTTGTGTTTTTGTTTTGTTTTGGATGTCACAATGTCCAAGTGCATGATGGACATTTCCTAGGCTGAGGCCGGAGTTGCTAACAATGCTTAGTTCAGTCTCATCCGACAAAACATTGTTCTGGTCCAAATGCCAGTAACACCCCTATCAAGAAATACCTCCTTAAGCCTCCCTCTCCCTGGGCTGTGGGACAACGTGAGTGTTTTTTTTTTTTTTTTTTCTTTTGAGATGGAGTCTCACTCTATCACCCGGGCTGGAATGCAGTGGTGCAATCTTGGCTCACTACTGCCTTCACCTCCCGGGTTCAAGTGATTCTCCTGCCTCAGCCTCCTTAGTATCTGGAAATACTGGCAGGTGCCATGACGCCTGGCTAATTTTTGTATTTTTAGCAGAGACAGGGTTGTGTCATGTTGGCCAGGCTGGTCTCGAACTCCTGACCTCAGGTGATCTGCCCGCCTCGGCCTCCCAAAGTGTTGGGATTACAGGCGTGAGACAGCGCACCTGGACCCAAGTTTCTAGTTTTTATGTTTGCTGGGGTGACCTCTGAGTGTTTGTATCTCCTACTACTGAAGACTTCCAGTTCCCTCTGTGAAACAACATCTCCTGTCATCAGTGTGTGTGTTTTTTAAAAAAACAAAAAACCAAAACACCAGTGTTACTCTCAAAGCTAGAAGAGCTGTTTCCAGAAAGGATCTCAGTCCCTAGTCTCCTTGACACTATCCCAATATAAATGCAGAGCAGACACCTACTTGGAGAAGAAAGAAAAATAAACTTGTTATGTGTTTAAACACAGATGCACTTCAGATGTTGTTGTTGTTGTTATTATTGTACATTGATGGTCTTGCCAGCCATTATGGTCGGAAGTTAAAACACCTGGTTTACATTATTATGACTTGTATTTCAGATTAGTTCACAGGAATTTGGGCAGAGGATGCGTGCATGCTCAGAAAAGTGGTATCTGATCCTTACTGGGGATTTTTTTTTTGATTTATGTTTCCCTTCTCTCTCTCTCCTATTGCATTTCCTTGAAGGTGGCTTCTCTCTTCACAGCTGCTGTTGCTGCTGGCTGGCATTGGTGTGGTCTTGCCTCACCAAGGAGACACAGAAAGCCAGATGCCTCGTCTTCTCTTAGCCTTTCCTCCCTCCTATGTGCCATTTTACTTAATCCCTTAAAGTAGTTAGTAATTTAGATGGGACAGGATGTGAGCATGTGCAGCAGATGGGGCTTCCATCTCTGATCTCTTTTTTCTTTTCTTTTCTTTTCCCTTCCTTCCTTCCTTCCTTCCTTCCTTCCTTCCTTCCTTCCTTCCTTCCT
>NW_012108919.1:2682901-2691591 GCF_000951045.1 Mandrillus leucophaeus | reverse complement strand
GGAGTCTCACTGTGTCTCCCAGGCTGAAGTGCAGTGGTGTGATCTTGGTTCACTGCAACCTCTGCCTCCTGGGTTCAAGCGATTCTCATGCCTCAGCCTCCTGAGTAGCTGGGATTACTACGCCTGGCTCATTTTTATGTTTTTAGTAGAGATGGGGTTTCGCCATGTTGGCCAGGCAGGTGTTGA
Organism: Mandrillus leucophaeus; assembly: GCF_000951045.1. Taxonomy (NCBI): domain Eukaryota; kingdom Metazoa; phylum Chordata; class Mammalia; order Primates; family Cercopithecidae; genus Mandrillus; species Mandrillus leucophaeus. Next base: position 2,691,405 of record NW_012108919.1, on the reverse strand, counting down.
ACTCCTGACCTCAAGTGATCCACCCGCCTTCGCCTTCCAAAGTGCCAGGATTGCAGACATGAGCCACTGTGCCCAACCTCATGTTCCTGTGTACCTGCAAAACAAGAGAGCAGGCTCTTGGATGCCCAGGTGACTTCTGGGGGCTGATTGTCCATTTTTCTTGTCTGATCACCCTCCTTTTGTGTTATTTTTGACAGTAGGGGGATTGTTCAGCCAATTTAACACCTGTTGGAAAGCTGCAGGGGGTAGCTTGTTTTGAGTAAGATGGAGAAGTTTCATGAGAACAATAGTGTTGGGGGAATATGAAAATTTTGAATATTTGCAATCGTCTGTCAGTCTTGTAATCCAGTTTACCAAGATCGTGACTGAAGAGGTCTGGGGTGGGTTGATGGACTTGTAGACGGCTGGTGCCTTCTAGGTGATGAAGAATGACACTGCACTGCTGTTGATAAAGCCTTTGAGTTTCTCTGCCTGCTCCCAGCCAGGTGAGTTCAGTTTGTTTTATGACTTTCCCAGGGGTGATCATCCTCTGAGGACTGATGCAATCTTGCCTAACTCCCAACAGGATGATTAATGTCCCAGAAAGCTGAGGTCTTATTTTATGATGGGGCTATATGTATGATGACTGCCCAGGAGATCTTTGCCTTGGCTTCTCTCCTCCTGATGAAACCTGGATGTCAACTGTCCCCCTCTGCTCTGATTCTATGGCTCCATATCTGAATGTAGAACTTAGAACCTCCTCAGGTTCTTGTTTTGCTTTTTCTTCTTTTTTGAGACAGAGTCTTGCTCTGTTGCCCAGGCTGGAGTACAGTGGCGTGATCTTGGCTCACTGCAGCCTCTGCCTCCTGGGTTCAAGAGATTCTCCTGCCTCAGCCTCCAGAGTAGCTGGGATTACAGGCTCATGCCACCACATCCAACTGATTTTTGTATTTTTAGTAGAGATGGGGTTTCACCATGTTGGCCAGGCTGGTGTCGAACTCCTGATGTCAGGTGATCCACCCACCTCAGCCTCCCAAAGTGCTGGCGTGTGCCAACACGCCTGGCCTCTCCACAGGTTCTTTAAAAGAGCAGCAGATGCTTTAGTGAATGTGCTGTGTAGGGGAGATACAGATGGGGACTTAAATCAAATCTCAACAGCAAACAGCCTAAAATGCATTCAATATTTCTGTTCTCTTCAAAGCCCCTTCCATTCCACCCAGTGCCTAATCTCTTTGCCTGTTCTTTTCCTTCCCTCTGCTCTGCACCCCCTTCCTGACTTTCCTATAAGTTTCTTTTTGAGACAGAGTTTTGGTCTTGTCGCCCAGGCTGGAGTGCAATGGCACGATCTTGGCTCACTGCAACCTCCTCCTCCCGGGTTCCAGCGATTTTCCTGACTTAGCCTCCCAAGTAGCTGAGATTACAGGCACCCACCACCACGCTGGCTAATTTTTGTATTTTTAGGAGCGACAGAGTTTCATCATGTTGGCCAGGCTGATCTTGAACCCTAGACCTCAGGTGATTCACCTGCCTTGGCCTCCCAAAGTGCTGGGATTACAGGCATGAGCCATGCACCTGACCCTTTCCTGTAATGTTAAAATTCTTTACATTTTCATTATGCAGAGCAATTTAATTGTGACCATACTCATAGTGAAGTTTACCTGCTCAAACCCACTGAAATGCTCACAAAATAAAAGACCCTAAGGTGTTGGGACTTCCCGAGAAAGCAGATCGGCGTTATTGTTTATTGCTTGGAATCTCATTCCTCAACCCATCTGGCTAATCAGTGGATTTCTTCCTGGTAAATATAGGACTGTCCCTAAGAGGAAGTCTTATTCCAGCTGCTAAGGAAGAAAAATTTTCTCTGTCTCATTACACCAGAAGCTGGAAAGCAAAACTAGTAATTAGAATGTTGTTCAGTTTTCAGGGAATCAGAGTGAAAGTAGCTGGGAGGCTCTTAGGGAGACTTCAGGCTAAGCGAAAGGCAAATTTGGCACTTGCGCTCTGTGCTTGAGTGTGTCATTCTAATGATGGTGTGACTGTGGCCAGGTTCATGGATGGGTAAACCCTAATTATTGCTTCCTTCCCAGCTTGCCTTTTGGGCTCCATCTAGACTTTCCCCTCTCCACTTGATCTGTCCTTATAATACTTTGTGACTTCAACATTTTCCCAATAGAGTATGTGTTCATATTTTATTGATTTCATTTTGTATGATAATTAGTTGCTTCCAAAGGCACCTTCGTTTCAGGAGTTAGAGCTTTCCACGTCTCTCTTGTAGGATGTACTCAGAGTAGAGGAAAGTTTTCTTTTTCTTACCCATTGCTAGGTTCATGACTAAGGCCCTTAGAATATAATAAAAGATAGATTAATAGGAGAAAAGCATACAAATTTATTTGATGTCAGTATTACATGCCTGGGTGAAGTGGCTCATGCCTGAAATCCCAGCACTTTGGGAGGCTGAAGTGGGAGGATCACTTGAGCCCAGGAACAGAAGACCAGCCTGGGCAACATGGTGAGACCCCGTCTCTATTTAAAAAAATAATAATAAAGTTTTACATGATACAGGAACCTTAGAAATGAAGACTCCAAGAAACGTAATCTTACATATTGTTATGCTTAGATTAGATGAAGTAGATGGTCTTGCAGAAATATGACTGGACAAAGGGGTAATAAACTGGGGGGAACTTAGGCAGGCCTGTTAGTTAGATTCTTCTCCATGTCCTTGTGTTTTCAGAGACAAGGATGTTCCTTTCTTCAGGATACAGCAGGGATACCTCTTGAATGAGGGTCTCATGATGTACTTCAGGGGAGAAGGGCAGTGGGGATAAGGTGAGAGGGACCTTCCTCCTTCTGCTATTTTCTCAAACGTCAAGGTGCCATATTTTGTAGCCTGTCCTGAACTCTACCACGCTCTTCAGAAAGCATTCTTGGCAATTGCTAATCTGTAGGCTCATCATAGCTATTAGAACTGCGAGAAACCTGCACACCGTCAGTCCTCCTTTTACTGAGGCTCAGAAGAATAAAACTACTTACCCAAGTGCACACAGTTTGCACTGTAGCCAGGACTAAATCCCCGCTCTTCTGTGTCTAGTTGCTATGTTTCAGCAACAGGACAGCCTTATCTCGCTGCCTATCAGTGTACTTTGTGCTTGTTCTTTTCTCTGTGGCTCTTCCATTAGGCCATCATCTCCTTTAAAAGTGGAAGTGTATCTTCCTAAGATATGTTAGGTTCCCAGTGGGCACCCAATTTATGTTGTTTATCCATCTTAGCAGACAATTTTAGAGCTCTCACTATATTAGAGCATGTTCTGTTATATGTGCTAGTGCTGGAGATGTAGAAGATGAAAAAGACATACTATCTTTTTTTAAGAAGCTCATTGTCCATGGGCAGCTATAATAGATGTACAGAGACAATATATATAAGTACAAGGGAAGGAGAGAGAAATTTCATCAAGGGGCTCAGAAAACTTTTTTTTTTTTTTTTTGAAGTCTCGCTCTGTCACTCAGGCTGGAGTGCAGTGGCATGATCTCAGCTCACTGCAACCTCCACGTCCTGGGTTCAAGCGATTCTCCTGCCTCAGCCTCCTGAGTAGCTGGGATTACAGGCACCTGCCACCATGCCTGGCTAATTATTTTTTTTTTTTTTGGAGACGGAGTCTCGCTCTGTTGCCCAGGCTAGAATGCGGTGGCACGATCGGCTCACTGCAACCTCCGCCTCCTGTGTTCAAGCAATTCTCCTGCCTCAGCCTCCCGAGTAGCTGGTACTACAGGCGCACACTGCAATGCCTGGCTAATTTTTTGTATTTTAGTAGAGACAGGGTTTCACCATTGTTGCCCAGGCTGGTCTTGAACTCCTGAGCTCAGGTAATACACCTGCCTCGGCCTCTCAAAGTGCTAGGGTTACAAGCGTGAGCCCCCACTCCCGGCCTAATTTTTGTATTTTTAGTAGAGACGGGGTTTCACCATACTGGTCAGGCTGGTCTCAAACTCCTGACCTCAGGTGATCTGGCCGCCTCAGCCTCCCAAGGTGCTGGGATTACAGGCATGTGCCACTGCGCCTGGCCGGGGCTCAGGAAACTTTATGAGAAGGTAGGACTAGGTCTGGGCCTTATGAAAGAATTTCACCAGAGTAGTAGGGACCTATTAGTAGCAGCTTGAACAAATACTTAGAGGCAGGAGAGCACAAAGGTATGTTGAGGAATGGCCCACAAGCCCCTGTGACTGATACACGTGGGTTGCAGTAGGATGTTTGAGGCTGAAAAAGGAAGACATTGTACAGGGCTTTGAGCGTGAGCCTTTGAATGCGCATGTGACAGTGCAATACTGCACTCCTCTACCATCTGTTTGAGATAGAACCTGGCCAAGAACAGATACGTAATCAATATCTGTAGAAATTAATAATAAGTATGCTCCAGGTCTACTGACTATAGAAATTATGGTATCCAGAGGCAGTATACTGTTTAACAGCATGGACTTTGGAGCCAGAATGGCTACGTTTAGAGCCTAGCTTTGCCAATTACAAGCTGTGCAACCTGGGAAAGGTTTTTAACCTCTTTGAACCTCAGTTGCTTTAATTTCTGTGAAATGTGGATGATAATAGTATCTACCTCATAGGTTCGTTATGATGATTAAATTAACTGAGTTAGTATATGCGAGGCACTAACAATTTACAATAGAAACTGGTTCATAGTATTATATTTCTTTTCTTTTCTTTTTTGAGACAGAGTCTCACTGTGTCACCCAGACTGGAGTGCAGTGGCGAATCATAGCTCCCTGCAGCCTCAAACTCCGTCTTGGGTGATCCTCCCACCTCAGCCTCCCGAATACCTGAGACTACAGGCAAGTGCTACAGATTTTTTTTTTGTGGGACGCCCCTGTAGAGACAGGGTTTTGCCATGTTGCCCAGGCCAGTCTTGAACTCCTGAACTCAAGAAATCCACCCACCTCAGCCTCCCAAAGTGCTGGGATTACAGGTGTGAGCCACTGTACCTGGTCTTATATTTCTTAATTATTTGTATTATTATAACAATTATTGCTGAAATATTGTGAAATATTACGTCACAATAGGAAAAAGCCTGTCTTCTAAAAAATGTCTCCTACTATACTGCCTTACGGTCTGAAATTCTTCTCTTAGGGCTTCTTTAAAAATTCACAGCTCTTTATTAAAATACATATATAATTAGGAAGCCAACTCTAGGATATCAGTCATTAATTCTTTAGCAAGAATTCAGTTGTCCCTAATAGAGTCCAGAGGAAATGGGCTATGTAATGATAAGTCAAAAAAATTAATATGGCCAGGCATGGCGGCTCACACCTGTAATCCCAATACTTTGGGAGGCCGAGGCAGGTGGATCACAAGGTCAAGAGATCGAGATCATACTGGCCAACATGGTGAAACCCCATCTCTACTAAAAATACAAAAATTAGCTGGGCGTGGTGGCGCTCGCCTGTAGTCCCAGCCTACTTGGGAGGCTGAGGCAGGAGAATGGCTTGAACCTGGGAGGAGGAGTTTGCAGTGAGCCGAGATCGCACCACTGCACTTCAGCCTGGCAACAGAGAGAGACTCTGTCTCAAAAAAAAGAAAAAAAAGAGGAAGAAGAATTAATATTAGTACAGCTAAATAGTTCACTTATCTGGAACAGGGTACTTAATGGAAAATATAATTGCCCAGATCCTAGCAATGTTTTATAAACCTTATATTCTGATGAAGGTGCTTCCACAAGTGTTTTATAATGTTTCATTTAAAAATAATAACTGTGAAAAATATGTGCTGAAAAATGATACATACACAATGCCAAATATTTAAAAAATTGGAAATTACCAATATTTTATTATTTGCTATTGATTAATGAATTTTTGTACAGACCTTATAATACAGCTTCTTCTGTATCCTCTGTTTAATAGAAGAATAAATATCTTGAGATTGTAAGATGACCTGGGAAGCAGTTGCAAATGATGTGTCCAATCTTTGTTAGTCAAAAATTTCTGGAGATTGTATAACTAAAACAACATACGGAAATAAATTGGATAATAAGGTTGCTAGAAGACTGCTATTGTCTTCCATAACTCTCAGTTGAAACCTTTTATTTTCACTGAAACACCATTGTTCTTACCCGGCGCAGCGGCTCAAGCCTGTAATCCCAGCACTTTGGGAGGCCGAGGCGGGTGGATCACGAGGTCAGGAGACCGAGACCGTCCTGGCTAAAACAGTGAAACCCCGTCTCTACTAAACATACAAAAAATTAGCTGGGCATGGTGGCGGGCGCCTGTAGTCCCAGCTGCTCAGGAGGCTGAGGCAGGAGAATGACGTGAACCCAGGAGGTGGAGCTTGCAGTGAGCCGAGATTGCGCCACTGCACTCCAGCCTGGGCCACAGGCGAGACTCCGACTCAAAAAACAAAACAAAAGAAAACAAAAACACCATTGTTCTTATTGACTTTATATTAAATATCACTAAGTTTCTTAAACAGATGCCTATTAAGTAAATATCACTTTTATCACTTCCATGTGTTAAAATTCTCTATGTGATGATTTCATATGAAAAAATGGTCTCTGATGCTAAAAAAATTTTAAAACCCGTCCAATCTGGAAAGTAGCTTTGAACTTGGAGATGGGATAAATGAGAAATGGAAAATATCTGCTGGGGCTTGTAGAATTGCTTATAGGAGAGGCGTGGTGCCATAAGAACTTCAGCTGAGTGAGTGCAGTCAGCTAGCATGACTGGGATGTCGAGTCTCTTTTGTGTCTCTGAATTTAATATTTGTGGTTTTAACTATTCCCAAATAATTCTAGAAGGACAATGACATATAACATGTTATTTTACTTAGGCATACATTTTAAAAATAATTCTGCACAAATGTGTGAATCAGAAAAATGATACAATCTTCCAAGATAAAAATTGAGGCATGGCCAGATGCGGTGACTCACACCTGTAATCCCAGCACTTTGGGAGGCCAAGGCGGGTGGATCACCTGAAGTCGGCAGTTCAAGACCAGCCTGACCAACATGGAGAAACCCCGTCTCTTCTGAAAACACAAAATTAGCTGGGGTGGTGGTGCATGCCTGTAATCCCAGCTACTCGGGAGGCTGAGGCAAGAGAATCGCTTGAACCTGGGAGGCAGAGGTTGCGGTGAGCCGAGATAGCGCCATTGCACTCCAGCCTGGGCAAAAAGAGCAAAACTTCATCTCAAAAAAAAAAAAAAAAAAAAAATTTGAGGCATGAACTTGAATCACATTTGCCACCAGTCTAAGGGTGGGGTGTGGGCAGCAAAAAGTCGGCCTAATGAGGGTGCCCAGCAGATGGATCACCCAGCTTTCATCAGCCTCTCAATTCTGCTTTATTCTCTACTGGTCTTGTCTGCACTGTAACTCTTTTGTTTTGTGATGGAAACTCAAATTCTTTGTAAAAAATGACCCTGGAGCTCCCTGTAGAAATGACTGATTCTATGACTGGGGCAGGAAATACACAAGATGAGATGGAACATATTTTAGTGCCTGCAAGTAAGGCGGTGCTCAACGAAACAGAACCAAAAACACCCAAAACCAAAAACTCCCTGGGTCCTCACGATATTGAGGGGTACGTCAAAGGGTCACAGGGGCCAAATGAAAGAGCTCCCAGTGGTGAAAGTTGCAGCGATTTGAGATGCAAAGTAAATAAAGCAATACTGAATTATAATCCAACATATAAAGTAAATATCCATGAGTCCTTATGAACATAAATGAATAACTAAGTAAATTAATAAATGGGGATGAAGGGCCAAATCTCCTGTGCAGAAAAATTCCAAATAATTTATATACATACCCTGCCATCAATGAGGGGGAGCTGAACTCCCCACTCCTTAAGTGTGACCAGCTCATAGTGACTTCTTTCCAAAGAGAACAGTTACAGAAAGGCAGAAAAAAGAGTACCTTTGGAAAAATCTGTCAAGTATAACTTCAGCCAGGTGATCAGAATCAGCATCAGCAGTGAGATATCAGGCTGATCATCTGTGTCCTTAATATGGTACGACAAAAATGGCAGTTTACCTCAGGGAGCTTCCTCCTTCAAACTCATAACCCTAGTCTAATTATGAGAAAAACAGAAAATTCCTACAGGGGCACGTCTTACATAATATCCGACCAGTATTCTTCAAAAATCCCAACGTCATCAGAAACAAGGAAGGTCTCATGTTATTTTCACAGCCAAGAAGAGCCTAAGGAGACACAGCAATTAATTGTAATGTGGTTGCTGGGCATCGTGGTTCACGCCTGTAATCCCAGCACTTTCGGAGGCTGAGGCAGGAAGACTGCTTGCGTCCAGGAGTTTGAGACCAGCCTGGGCAACATGGCAAAACCTTGTCTCTACGAAAAATACAGAAATGAGCCGGAAGTGGTGGCATGTGCCTGTGGTTCCAACTACTCAGGAGGCTGAGGTGGGAGGATTGCTTGAGCCCGGGAGGTTGAGGCTGCAGTGAGCCGTGATTGCACTAATGCAGTCCAGCCTGAATGATAGACTGAGACCCTGCCTCCCTGCCTCCAAAAAAAAAAAAA
>NW_012108919.1:2680878-2681466 GCF_000951045.1 Mandrillus leucophaeus | reverse complement strand
TGTTTCCACTGTTGGTGGGAATGTAAATTAGTACAGCCATTATTGAAAACAATATGGAGATTCCTCAAAAATCCCAAAACAGAACTACCATATGACCAGCAATTACACTCCTGGGAGTATATGCAAAGGAAACGAAATCAGTATGTCAGAGTCATCTGCACTTCCACGTTTATTGCTGCACTATTGTCAATAGCCAAGATACGGAATCAACCTAAGTGTCCACCAACATATGAATGGATAAGGAATATGTGCTATAATGTACAATGGAATACTATGTAGCCATAAAAAGAACAAAGTTCTGTGATTCGCAGCAACATCAATGAGCTTGGAGGACATTCCATTAAGTGAAATAAGCCAGGCACAGGAAGATAAGGACCACACATGTTCTCACTCACATGTGGGAGCTAAAAAAGTTGATCACATAGAAATAGAATAGAATAATGGTTACTAGAGGCAGGGAAGGGTAAAGGGAAAGAGCAAGTAGCCAGAGATTGGTTAATGGATATAACATTATAGCTGGACAGGAAAAATAAGTTCTAGTGTTCTTTAGCACTGTAGAGTGATTATAATTAGCAAAAATTTATTTTA
>NW_012108919.1:2665937-2675551 GCF_000951045.1 Mandrillus leucophaeus | reverse complement strand
AAAAAAAAAAAAAAAAAGTGTGTGTGTGTATGTGTGTGTGTATTAAATATGATTTCCTATGTGGGATTCTGGAACAGAAAAAGGACATAAAAGACATTTGGTTAAAACTAAGGAAGTCTGAATAAAGTATGGACTTTAGTTAATAATAATGTATCAGTATTAGTTGTAACGAATGTACCATACTAATGCAAGATGTTAATAGTAGGGGAAATTGGGTGTGTGGTGAGCATGGGGGATAGACGAAATTCTCTTTACTGTGTCCTCAATTTTTCTATAAATAAAACAGTCCTAAAGGATAAAGTCTAATGGAAGACCCCAATCTATGAAATTAGTAGAAGAAAACATAGGTGAAATGTTTTAAGATATTGGCCTGGGCAAAGAAGACCTCTAAAGCACAGACAACAATCCAGGTGAATTCTTGGAGCTGAAAACAAAACAAGGCCAGGCACGGTGGCTCCCGCCTGTAATCCCAGCACTTTGGGAGGCTGAGGTGGGCAGATCATGGGGCAAGACATCAAGACCATCCTGGCCAACATGGTGAAACCTCGTCTCTACTAAAAATACAAAAATTAGCTGGGCGTGGTCTGTCTCTTATACACATCTAGATGTGTATAAGAGACAGGAGTGCAGTGGTGTGATCTTGGCTCACTGCAACCTCTGCCTCCTGGGTTCAAGCGATTTTCCTGCCTCAGGCTCCCGAGTAGCTGGGACTACAGGTGCCCACCACCATGCCCAGCTAATTTTTTTTTTCTATTTTTAGTAGAGACAGGGTTTCACTACATTGGCCAGACTGGTCTAGAACTCCTGATCTCAGATGATCCACTTGCCTCAGCTTCCTAAAGTGCTGGAATCACAGGTGCCCGCCACCATACCTGGCTAATTTTGTTTGTATTCTTAGTAGAGATGAGGTTTTACCATGTTGGCCAGGCTGTTCTCAAACTCCTGACCTCAGGTGATCCACCTGCCTGGGCCTCTCAAAGTGCTTGGATTACAGGTGTGAGCCACTATGACTGGCTGATAGATGAATTATTTTGGGAGGTTCTGCTTTTAGGCATAAGGGGAGTTTAGAAAAAATAAAGTTAAAGAAAAGGACTCTTCACAGGGCCCCTTCAGTGGAATGCTGGGTCTCCCAGTGTCCCCAGCACAGCCTGTGTTTACTGTAGACAGGGAGATGCCACTCAGTCACAGCTCTGACAGTGTCTCTGGAGGGGGTGTCAAGGTGGAAATGGATTGAGAAGCAGAAATTTAGTTTAAGGCATGTCTTTGCAGTGTGGAGGCTTGATTAGGATTGGGTAAGGATCATGATGATATTGTCCAGGATTGGTGGAAACAGTGAGGTGAGGATTCTGAGGTGAGGGGCTCAAACATTTTAGGCCTCATACCATCTGTTTTCTGTTTTCCATGGAAGAGTTAATGAGCCTTCTAGAAGTTCCTGTCATGGACAATCACGACAGTTACCACTAGAGTCTGCAGGAATGGGAAAATCATGCTAATGAAGACGATGGAACAGTCAAGTCATGTTCATGTAAGCTAGGGGTTTGTGGGAGGTGTGGTGGGGTCATTTTAGTCCTCAGCATCCAAAGCTATATGCTTAGTTAGAGGGTTTTGGTTCTCAGATTTCACTGCAAGACTAAAAGAAAAAAGATCAATATAGTAAACAAAAATGGATTCATGCTTGCCACACTGCTGCTGCTTTTTCTTTGACCTTAATAATCTATCATGGCTGCCCTTCCATGTCTTACAGCCAGGTCGAGGTCGTTCCTTTTAATAGGAGAATCATTGCAAAACTCCAACGTCCAAGTTGCTTTGTGGCTGGTGGCCCTATCTTCTGATTGCTTAGTTGGGACAGAACTGGCAAGGGGACAGTTCTTAGGCCATGACTTCCACTGTCTTATTTTTACTTTAAAGCAAAACAAATAATCCTTTCCTGGATTCTCATGGCAATGTTCTCAAGGGCAAGAAAATCCAAATCTTCCCTGTCAGTCTGCACTTGGCTTGGGGGAGAGCAACTCCCTCACTGCTTTGTCCCCATGAAGCTGGCTGGGTCCCCTCTGCAGGTTTGGGAGCACAGGATGAGAATGTCAGAGGGTTTGGACACTCAGAAGCTCAAGGTCACTCGGCCAACACCATAAAAGTGATCTGCCTGGCTGAAGAGTCATTTGAGGAATATAGTTTTGAAGACACACTCCCACTTAAGGAGTGACTGCCCAGGGGTTGAAATCCTCCCTGGTATGCAATGCAGTTTCTGAGCAATATTTTCATCTAATTTTCAAAAATATACCTGGAGTATCCTTTCTTTATGACTGTTCTCTGGTCACCCTGATGTGTGTGTTTTGCAAGCCTGGGTGTAAGTATCCCTCCCATCCTGCCGAAGAGGCCTGGGATATGCCCCCAGAGTTTTCTGGAAAGTTCAAGACAGCCCTTTGTGGCCGGGCATGGTGGTGCATGTCTGTAATCCCAGTACTTTGGGAGGCCAAGGTGGGCAGATCACCTGAGGTCAGGGGTTCGAGATCAGCCTGGCCAACATGGTGAAACCCCATCTCTATTAAAAATACAAAAATTAATCGGGCGTGGCGGTAGGCACATGTAATCCCAGCTACTAGGGAGGCTGAGGCAGGAGAATTGTTTGAACCCAGGAGGCGGAGGTTGCAGTGAGCTGAGATTGTACCACTGCACTACAGCCTGAGTGATAGATCAAGACTCTGTCTCAAAAAAACAAAACAAAACAAAAAGCCAAAAAACCACACAAACACACACACACACACCTTTTAAGTCCAGCCACCAGGCCCCATTGCTTTTCCTAAATTGCCTCAGAACATCAAGCCCTCCCTCTCTGGTCCTTCCCACCCTCAGCCCTGTTCTCCCCTCCTCTTAGCCCTTGTGGCACCCTTATACTTTTTTCCACTCACTTCTCTCTCTCTTTCTTTCTTTTTCTTTCTCTCTCTCTCTCTCTCTTTTTCTTTCTTTCGTCTTTCTTTCGTCTTTCTTTCTTCTTAAAACAAGAACACAGTATCTCTCTCCAAGGCAGGGGTTTGCATGGCCTGTAGAAGCAGCCATTACAAAGAGAACAAGTAATTTCTTAGCCTTTCAGCGCTGCACTGCCTGTTTTTTTGTGAGTGGCCAGTGCACCTGTTGTGATAAGCAGTACTCCCTTCTCAAGCAATTTGAAAAGAGGGCAAACCCTGCACCCCACTCCCGCCCCCTCTCTTTTAAGTGGATGTTAATAATTTAAGGGGGGTGGAGAGAGAAGACCCGTTCTCCGGATGGATTCTTTAGGCTGACACTCACAAGGCTCTCGGAGGCTGCTGAGAGAGGAGAGTGCAGCCCTTGCTGGCTTCCTCAGGGGCTGTGCCAGGCCAGGCTCAGCCAGACAGGCTGGATGGAAGTTGGCTTCCGTTTGGAAACGGAGGCTTTCCTTTCCTTATTCTCTGTGGGCTGTTTTGGTTTATTTGTTCCATGGCTCTCTGAGCTTCTTTGTTTGACCCTGGCTGGTAAAGAGCCTGGAGGCTTTGGTGAAAAGAAGCTTCTCTCAGCAAAACAAATTTTGGCATAAGGAGAATAAAAGACTTCCATTTTTCCTAGGGTGGGTGGGTGGGAGGCATGCATATGGCCTCTTCTGGTTTTTTTTTTTTCTTTTCTTTTCTTTTTTTCTTTTTGAAAGCCTATTAATCTCAAGCTGGCAAAAGGTGTTAGCCTGACAGTCTGGAGAGTGGAAATTCTCTGTTTGGCCCTGGCCAAGTGGCCCTCTGGCCTGTCATGGATAACACCATGTCTCAGGGAAAGAGGAGTTCAACATTCTGTGCATGAAGCTCCGGTGAAGTCACCTACAGCCTCCCCTGCCTCGGTCTAGCTAAGACAGGGGGCCCTCTCTGTGAGCCTGAAGTTTCTCTGGGGTGCTGTGGCTGGCAGGCCCTCTGGTGTGCCTGGGAGGTGTTTGTGTGAGGGCTGGAGGGGGCAGGCCTGGCCTGAGAGGGGACTAGGGCATGCCACCCCAAATATGCCACTTTGACAGAAGAATTGAGCTGGAGGGGTTGAAAGAAAAAAAAAAAAACTTTAGGCTGGGCATGGTGGCTCACACCTGTAATCCCAGCACTTTGGGAGGATATGCCACTTTGACAGAAGAATTGAGCTGGAGGGGTTGAAAGAAAAAAAAAAAAACTTTAGGCTGGGCATGGTGGCTCACACCTGTAATCCCAGCACTTTGAGAGGCTGAGGCGGAAAGATCACTTGAGGCCAGGAGTTTGAGACCAGCCTGGGCAACATACAAGACCTTGTCTCTATTAAAAAAAAAAAAAGAGAGAGAAATAAAAAGTCTTTTAGAACATTTCAAGTACATTCTTCTTCTTCTAGTTTTTCTTTTAACAGATGGGGGCTTGTAGGCCGGGCACGGTGGCTCACGCCTGTAATCCCAGCACTTTGGGAGGCCGAGATGGGTGGATCACGAGGTCAGGAGATCGAAACCATCCTGGCTAACACGGTGAAACCCCGTCTATACTAAAAATACAAAAAAATTAGCCGGGCATGGTGGCAGGCGCCTGTAGTCCCAGCTACTCGGGAGGCTGAGGCAGGAGAATGGCGTGAACCCAGGAGGCGGAGCTTGCAGTGAGCCGAGATCGCCCGACAGCACTCCACCCTGGGCGACCAAGCGAGACTCTGTCTGTAAAACAAACAAACAAAACAGAACAAAACAAAACAAAAACCAGATGGGGGCTTGCTATGTTGCCTGGGCTAGTCTTGAATTTCTAGCCTCAAATGATCCTGCTGCCTCAGCCTCCCAAAGTGTGGGGATTACAGGTGTGAGCCACTGTGCTCGGTACTCCCAAAATCTTTTACCTTCCAAAAGGCAGAGCCTCTTAAGAACTCAATTGTCATGAATCCCCTCCCCAAGAGCAACTCATTAATCTCTTCTTAGAGTCTAGAACTTAGCACAACACCCAGACAGACACTGTCACCAAACTCTCAAATTTCTCATCCATTCTCCTAGGAGCCCATTTCTCCTTCCAAAAGTCATTTGCTTTTCCATTAGTGCCCTCTCTCACCAACCCTTCCTCCAGTAAGTTAGGTACATAGACCCCAAATTCTTTTTTGTTTTTTTTTTTTTTTGAGACAAGGCTGGAGTGCAGTGGTGTAATCTTGGCTCATTGCAACCTCTACCTCCTGGGTTCAAGTGATTCTCCTGCCTCAGCCTCCTGAGTAGCTGGGACTACAGGCACCCATCACCACACCTGGCTAATTTTTGTATTTTTAGTAGAGATGGGGTTTTACCATATTGGCCAGGCTGGTCTCGAACTCCTGACCCGGCACTCCCAAAGTACCAGGATTACAGGTGTGAGCCACGGTGCCTGGTCGGTAGACCTCAAATTCTAACCACCCCTGTGAGTTGCTCCTCACTGGGTGCTCTCATGTGTAAGGAAGAAGCACAGGCTCACAAACTCCTGTTGGTTTTTCTCTCGTGAATCTGTCTTTTATCAGTTTAGTTCATAGGGCATTAGTCAGTCATCTAGGAGGGTAGAGGTGAAAAGGTTTTCTTCCCCAACACCTGTGTCCTTACCAAGACCTCTCTGTGGCTTGGGAAGTCTTTGAGAACATCAGACAACAGACAGCACAGCCCCTGGCTCCCAGTAACCTGCCAAAAAGATTTGGTAAGGCCTGGTATGGTGGCTCATGCCTGTAATCCCAGCACTTTGGGAGGCTGAGGCAGGTGGATCACCTGAGGTCAGGAGTTCAAGACCAGCCTGGCCAACGTAGTAAAACCCCATCTCTACTAAAAATACAAAAATTAGCCGGGTGTGGTGGCGGGTGCACCCGTGGTGGTTCCTATAGTCATAACTACTCGGAAGGTTGAGGCAGGAGAATTTTTTGAACCAGGAAGGCGGAGGTTGTAGTGAGCTGAGATCACGCCACTGCACTCCAGCCTAGGTGACAGAGAGAGACTCTGTCTCAAAACAAAACAAAACAAAAACCTAAAGAACAAAAAGCAACCCAAAAAGATTTGGTGAATAAGTAACAGAATATCTTACTCTGAGTGACAGCATTTAAATGCACGTGGTCCTAACCAATTTGTGTATTAGTCACTCAGGACTTCAGTTGAGATCTGTAGGGCAGGTGATGGGGTTGTGGAGGAAAGGAAAGGGCATTTTGGAGGGAGGGGTTGAGTCTCTGTGTGCAGGTCTTTCATTGTTGATTTAAGATGGGGTGTGGGGTCAAGCTGTATGCCTAGTCAACGTGTTAGTAATTCACCAGGCACACCTAACTTTGTGATTCTAGGTGTGTCTCTTCTAACCCACTCACCGGGCCAACCAGGGGCCAATCAGCCTTTTTCTTGTCTGGTATTGGCACCAGGGAATTGTAAGGCTTTAAAGCCAAGTGCTAAGTTTCCAGGGTTGGGGCCACTTGGTACCTCCAGGAGGCTGTGATTTGAATCTCATATCTGATCTGCTATGGGTTCCGCCCCTGGCCATTCCCGGAAGGTAAACTTTCATCCTCTTCTGCTGACTTTTCCTTTATGGTTTTGTCCTGCTCAACTGCCTGCCAGTGTCAACTCCTAGATAATCCCTGCTTTCAGATATTTTGAAGAATGGGACTTCAACAGGGCTTTCTCCTATCCTGCCCCAATTGATAACGCAATCAGTTAATGTATTATTAAAGGATTTTACAGCTGCAAAGGGTTGGAGATCATCTTAAAGGAGATTTCTGGGGTTAATAGTTGACCTGGTACTGGCCGGGCGTGGTGGCTCACGCCTGTAATCCCAGCACTTTGGGAGGCCGAGGCAGGCAGATCACGAAGTCAGGAGATCGAGACCATCCTGGCTAACACGGTGAAACCCCGTCTCTACGAAAAATACAGAAAATTAGCCGGGAGTGGTGGCAGGCGCCTGTAGTCCCAGCTAATCAGGAGGCTGAGGCAGGAGAATGGCATGAACCCGGGAGGCAGAGTTTGCAGTGAGCTGAGATTGCCTGACGGCACTCCAGCCTGGGCGACAGAGCGAGATTCCGTCTCAAAAAAAATAAAAAACAAAAAACAAAAGTTGAGCTGGTACTTATTTCAAAGAATACACATCATTATTTCTAAATGGCGCTTGCATTTTACAAGAAAATGAAACTGTGCAGTGGTTATTGTGGAAGAGGATGTATCCTTCTTTTCCAAGTGCTTGGGGTGGATTACCTGTCCTCGGAAGACAGCTTGGGGTCTTTCTGTTTGATAGCATCCAGCTTGGGGGGAAACTAGGAACCTCTTAACATAGGAGTGGGAGGTGGTTGCAAGAGGTCACAGCAGGGAGTTAAATAATATACTAAATGGCACAGCAAGAAGGCAGTATCTTTCAATTCCCTTTTATGCCCACTGATGAGGTCAGAGAGCCTCAGCTTGGCCCTGAAATGTCTTGAACACTTCTCTAACACTGATTCTTCTTCTCCTTTTCTATTGTCTTCCTCTTCTTCTTCCTCATCATCATTCTTTTGGTAAGTAAAGAGGGAGCAATTCCCAGGCTCTCAGCCTTCAGGAGCTTGCTGGAATCTAGAACATTTTCTCCACTGTATTTATTTTTCTGGCTGCCTTGTGTTTATGGCAAGTGACATTGGTTTTCTCTTCACCGTTAGTGGTCAAAATTTGTACTTAACATCAGAATATTTAAATATAAAATGTGAATTGATTTAAAGATGAAAGTGGCAGGTAGAATTGGATGTGGCACACATTTTGAAGGTGGTATGTGGATGACCATTGTTCCTCATTCTTTTCCAATTCTAGTATCCTCTTGCCCATTAACCCCTCCTTTTTTGAGAAGATTTCATGTCAGTTTCTTCTCTTTTGTTCTTATCTTTTTCACCACCAACTTCTGCTGCTGGGAGATTTCTGTTGTTGTGTTTATTTATTTATTTTTTATTTTTAAGACAGGGTCTCCCTCTGCCACCGAGGCTGGAGTGCAGTGGTGAGATCATAGCTCACTGCAGCCTCGACCTCCTGGGCTCAAGGGATCCTCCTACCTCACCCTCCCAAGTAGCTGGGATCACAGGTGTGCCCCACCATGCCTGGCTAATTTCTTATTTTTTTGTAGAGATGTGGTTCTTCCTATGTTGCCCAGGCTGGTCTCCAACTCCTGGCCTCAAGCAATCCTCCTGCCTCAGCCTCCCAAAGCTCTAAGGTTGCCTCTCTTTTGCAGCCCATGCCTACTCTTTCTCTAGTTTGCCATGGAGTGTTCAGGTGAGCAACAGGGACAGGAATATCAGCAGAGGCAGGCATATGTCCTGCTTGTCTGACACTTTCTTTTTTTTTTTTCCCTGAGACGGAGCTTCGCTCTCGTTGCCCAATGGCATGATCTCGGCTCACTGCAACCTCCACCTCCTGGATTCAAGTGATTCTCCTGCCTCAGACTCCCGAGTAGCTGGGATTTCAGGTGTCCGCCACCATGCCCAGGTTAATTTTTTGTATTTTTAGTAGAGATGGGGTTTCACCATGTTGGCCAGGCTGGCCTTGAACTCCTGACCTCAGGTGATCCACCCGCCTCAGCCTCCCAAAGTGCTGGGATTACAGGTGTGAGCCACCGCGCCAGGCCTTCTGAACACTTTTAACGTTTGATTTTGCACTTCCACTTGGGGTGTGGAGCTCCTGTGCTTAACTTCTGGGCTTACTGTCTTAACTCCCTCCTGGATTGCCAGGCCTTACAGAGTTGTGTCCTGTGTAACCCGTCTCTGCATCTTGCATGGAGCCTATGCCATTGTGAGCACATAGGAGGTCCCTAATATTGGCTGTAAACTGATCACTGTGGCATTTTAGCAGTTGTCAGATTCATTTGGTCAATGTTGGCAGGCTCTGGCAATTAAAAGACAGGTGGAGGTTACGCAGCCCATTCTCCACAGCCTCATGGTCAGGTTGAAAGTCAAGTCTTAGACCAAACATTGACGTGCAGGTTCCTGTAGGTTGGTGAAGTGGCACTCTTTGTCCTCAGGCACAGGGACAAGCACATTGCATTCATAGGTTCATTCTGAAGTGACATTGTTGCCCTGTCTTGGAATCAGGTGACAATATTCCCTGTGCATAGGGTGGTATAGGCCTCAGCAGGGTTAAAGGCCCACTATGTTGCTTTTAAAAAGTTAGGATTAAGACTTACAGGATTCATATGCCTTATTCATACGGGGTGGTAGTACCCGAGCAATTATTCTCTCAACCATATATTGCACTCCAACCACTTCACAAAGGAAGAACAAAGTGTAATCTTTAATGCTAATAATGAACCCTAGGGTGTGGATTTTCTTTCTTTCTTTCTTTCTTTTTTGAGATGGAGTCTTGCTCTGTCACCTAGGAGTGCAGTGGCGTGATCTTGGCTCACTGCAACCTCCGCCTCCTGGGTTCAAGCGATTACCATGCCTCAGCCTCCTGTGTAGCTGGCATTACAGGCACATGCTACCAAGCCCGGCTAATTTTTATATTTTTAATAGCGATGGGGTTTCATCATGTTGTCCAGGCTGGTCTCAAACTCCTGACCTCAAGTGATCTGCCTGCCTCTTAAAGTGCTGAGATTACAGGTGTGAGCCACTGTACCCGGCCTCTTTATTGGGTGTTTTTTTTTTTTTGTTTTTGTTTTGTTTTGTTTTGTTTTGAGATGGAGTCTTACTCT